>NW_012111142.1:8577627-8621649 GCF_000951035.1 Colobus angolensis palliatus
AAAATAATCCTTATGCCAAAGTGTCCTTTCCTGGGTGGCATTTTCTGCTATTCTTCATGGACAAAGTTCCTATTAGAAAGATAAACCCCTTCCTCATCCTGCCCCCGTGGCCTTATTACTTGGAGATGTTTGCCCCCAGAAGGTCTCTTGTCATCTCCAGGAGAGTTCGCTTGCAAATCTTTGCCCATAACCAGAAGGATCCAGATTTTACTAGACCTTTAGCATTCAATGCCTCCCAATGTTAGTGAAGCAAATCAGCCAAATTGTCCTAGTAATAAAAATTTTACATATCATATACCAAGAAAAGAGTATAATAGTCTAAAACAAGATTCAGATTATGGTGGAGGGTTTTTTTGTTTAATATATGATATGGTTTGGCTGTGTCCCCACTCAAATCTCATCTTGAATTGTAACTCCCTCAATTCCCATGTATCATGGGAGGAACCTTGTAGGGGGTGATTGACTTATGGGGGGCGGATCTTTCATGAGCTGTTCTCTTGATAGTGAATGAATCTCATGAGATCTGATGGTTTTAAAAACGGGGGTTTCCCTGCACAAGCTGTCTTATCTTGTCAGCTGCCATGTGAGATGTGCCTTTCACCTTTCATCATGATTGTGAGGCCTCCCCAGCCACGGGGAACTGTAAGTGCAATAAACCTTTTTCATTTGTAAATTGCCCAGTCTTGGGTATGTCTTTATCAGCAGCATGAAAACAGACTAATACCATATAGAAGGATATTCTATAACATTGGTTAATCCTGAAACTAAAATGTCATAAAAGACCACTGAGGGAAGCTGAGAATACCCCCACCCTAATATACAGCCTCTTATTTTGACCCTTACAGCAGTGCCATGAAGTACCTCCTATTATGCCACACTATGGATGGTATAACTTTGCTTTAGAAAGGGTCAATAACTTAAAATTACACAGCTATAATATAACAAAGTCTTGCATTTGAATCCAGGGCTGTCTATGTGGTTATAAATTGCTATGCTATAATGCTTTTAACCAGAGAGAAAAATTCAAGCAGGAAAATCCAGTCTACTCAGAATATCAGCCTGGAAGTACTGCCTTTCCTGAGAATGTGGCTTTACTGAGGCTGCCATTTTGATGGGTTTTTAACAAAGTGCCCAGTACCTGGTACTCTCTGCATTGTCCAGTAGCATAAGAATTCTGTTAGCAGATAGCAAGCACCTGAATCGTCTGGAATTTGTACCAGAGGACTGTTATCTTTCTGAGAAAGTCTCCAAGTTTGACCATTGTTATCCTATTTTACAGCCCTATTATTTCACAGCAGATATGCCATATAAATGGTTAATATTTTCCTAGTGTTCACCAAGGAGCTACATCCTATAGTTGTAATTTGGATGTAATTTTTTGTGGTTATATAAATACGGCTCTATTTGAAGTGGGTTGAATTAGAAAACTCATGAATAAATTCTTTGACATAATCAGAATTATATGGCAAGGAATTGACCTACTTTGCAGGAAGGCTCCCCCAGAGTTCCTTAGCTGATGGTATGTTAACCCAACAGAGAAATCTTCCTGCTAATAGCACTTATCAGAGAAAATTGGAACCTGTAGTTTGTCAGGTACTCCAAAAAAAAAATCCTGCCTTTCTTTAAATTTTATTTCAACTGGAAATATAAATGTACATTAAGTTGTAGATCTTTTTATCACAAGTTAGCAATAAGGACTTTTCTTGACATTGGAATACAGTTTGCTAATTGGAATGCTGCCTCTTGCTAATGAAGTGTGTACCCACAAAACATATCTTCTTTTATTTCCAGTTTTGATTTCTTTAAAGTGGAATAAGGGTTTTAAAACACTTGGAAAGTAACCAAAATATAGAGTCCTTCTGAGTCCATGTGCTTTGTTGGGAGAGTCGTGGAGAGTAGCACTTTCTTTTAACAAGTTGGCCTTTTTAAATTATTTTTAAATATTGAACTTCATTTTCATAGAATTAACTTTATTTTTGTACTCATGTTTCACTGACTTACAACATACGTAACTAATTATATACTATCCTAACTAGTACAATTATCATAAACAAATTTGGCAACAGAAGTGTATGAGATTCTTGGTAAACGTCTAACATAGGTTTTTGATTGAAACAGAAATCAAGTAGCCTTCCTGGCATTCCTGTTCAGAGTAGAGCCAGCATCAGATAGTGAGAAAGAAAAGCAGTGGTCAATCTAAAGCATTGATGAGCCTAACAGACCTTCTCTTGTACTTCACCTATAGAGCTGCTCAGAGGATTCAAGGTAGTAAAGTAAAGCATATAAATAAAGTGACTGGTATTTTGAAAAGTGATGAGTACAAAGCAGGATCTCAGAAAATTATAACTTGACTTTTTCTTCTTGTTTCACCCTGTCAATCCAATCAATACATTATTGTTGGATTGTTATGATTGGTTTAAATCTCTAGTTTTTCTTATAGATTATGAGCCTGCTGGGAATAAAGGGCATGTTATAATCATCTCATTCCCTTTTTCATATTGCTTAGTACCTAGGAGTCTTTCTGAAAATGCATTTAAATTTATTGCAGTAAAGGATTGACATAACTTCTAGGGGACAGCAGGACAATCCTGGCAAGAGGTCTGTATCTGGTATTGGAATGCCCAGAGCAGATATTATGGGATGGTTGTAGAGAGGGTGGGGTAAGTCATGAAATACCAATACAGATACCCAGTCTGAAAGGCCAGTGATGGAATACTGACAGGAATTGTGGGGCAAGAAGTTCTAAATCAGACCAGTTTTCTCCAGCCCCCTCTAGGAATTTCCTTCCTTTTGTTTCCTTGTATCCTGCTTCCAGCTAAGATCAATTTATCAAATTTCATGTAACTGTTTCCTGCCAGGCAAGAGGATGCTTGCAGAAGTAACCAAGCATAATTCCAATCCAGGGACTTCATAAGGGCATTGACCATACCTTCTTCATTTTTAATATAAAAGATAAAGTAGAGATTTAATTTGGAAATCCCATGAATCCCAGACTTTCAAATCAAACAATTAAGAACTCCATAGCCCCCTGCATGGAATGAAATTATTGTAATTCTTCCTTCTTGGTGAAAAAAAATGTACTCTCTAATTGCTGGGAACGCTGTTAATAAGAATCAAATCCTCTTTATCTAAACCGTATCTAAAAGGTGAAATGTTATTTGGGTCCTATGCCAAGGAACAAAAGAAAATGTCTTATATGAAATGTTTGAGAGAAAGACCATTTTTGTTTCTTAATTAAGCTTGCCTTAATTTGACAAAGCTCTCTAGTGCTAGCTGTAGAATGTACAGGTTGAATATCCCTTATCTAAAATACTTGGGACTAGTAGTGTTTCGGATTTCAGATGTTTTTGGATTTTGGAATATTTGCATATACATAGGAGATATTTTGTGATTGGCACCCAAGTCTAAACATGAAATTTATTTATGTTTCATATATAACTTACACACATAGCCTGAGGATAATATTATACAATATTTTTAATAATTTTGTGCACAAAACCAAGTTTTGACTATATTTTGACTATGACCCATCATAGTCAAAATTACACAGTTCAGATGTGGAATTTTCCACTTGTAATGCCATGTTGGTGCTCAAAGAGTTTCGGATTTTGGAGCATTTAGGATTAGGGATACTCAACCTCCATTTTTCTCCCTTGTCTGCTTCTTCCTCTGACATTTAGACTCTCTTGACCTGGAAGCTGTTTCTGGCTTTAATACCCTCCTTCCTTGATATTCACACTGCTTTGGGGGTAAGTAGCTGGTACCCAGGGTGTGGCACCTCTGATCACTACACCTGTGACATACAGTCCTGCTTTTGTGATGTGTGGAGCTTCAGAAGAACCTTTATATTATGAAGAACTAATACTTGGGACCAGTTGTCAGTGGCAACGGGTAGACTAGGCACCCAAGCATTTTACTATGGCCTTGATAGCTCAGGTTAGCAGTATGTAGTGGAAAGGGCATGGACTGGGTGATTAAATACAGGCTGAAAGGTTAGCTCCATCCTTGCTGTCTATGCATGCTATAACTTGGATGTTTGACCCCTCCAAATCTCCTGTTGAAAGTTGATCCCCAGTGTTGGAGGTGGGGCCTAATGGGAGATGTTTGGGTCATGGGGCAGATTCCTTGAGAAGAGCTTCATAGCATCCTTGTGATAACGAGTTCTCATTCTATTAGTTCCCAAGAGAGCTGGTTGTTAAAAAGAGCCTGGCACCTCCCTCCCCTGATCCCTTCCTTTCTCTCTCATCATGTGATCTCAGAACACGCTGGCCCTCCCTCACCTTCCACCATGTGTAGAAGCAGCTCGAGGCTCTCACCAGAAACAGATGCTGTCTATGCTTCTTGTACAGTCTGCAGAACCATGAGCCAAATAAACCTCTTTTCCTTATAAATGACCCAGCCTCGGACATTTCTTCATAGCAATGCAAATAGACTTAAGACAATGCCATTTGGCCAAATCATTTCACCTTACTGAGCTTCCACTTCTTCATCACTAAGAAGAGAAACATGGTCTTTCTTCTGGAATTGTTTTGTAGATTAAATGAGCTAACATGGATAAAGCGCCTGTGGCATGGGTTGCATTGTGCTGCCCCCCACCCCTCATTCATATGTTGAAGTCCTACCTCCCTGTACCTCAGAAAGTGACCTTATTTGGAAATAGAACGTTGCAAATGTAATCAGTTAAGACGAGGTCAGTAGGGTGGACCCTAATTCACTATGACTTCACTATGACTGGTGTCCTCATAAATAGGTGAAATTTGGACACACAGACAGACACAAAGGGAGAACACCATGAGAACATCATGTGATGATAACAGCAGAGATCAGGATAATATGTCTACAAGCCAAAAGATGCCAAGGTTGCCAGCTACCCATCAGAAGCTAGGGGAGAAGCATGAAACAGTGTCTCTCCCAGTCTTTAGAAGGAACCAAACCTGCCAGCACCTTGATCTTGAACTTCTAGCCTCCAGAACCATGAGACAATACATTTCTGATGTTTTAAGCCACTCAATTCATGGTTCCTTATTACAGCAGCCCTAGCAAAGTAAAACACACCTGTCACTTAATTTTATTTCTTTACCTTTCTTCCACCACATAACTCCTTCTTGTTTCCTTTAAATATATTCAAATCAGCATGCTGCAGGACATAAACTTCGCAGACAGAAACCTATGTGTGCAACACATCCTATTTCTGACCCTCTAGGGAGAACATAGAAGAGCTGTCCTGTTTTCCTATGATATGTAATATGTATTTTTTAATCCTCTGGGTAGTGCCTTCTGTGCACACATCCTGCTGTGGAAGATTTGACAATAAGAACTGCCTCATGAGACCAGCCCGAAAAGGAACAACAGATATAAACATGTTGCCATTCTTGTCATTTTGAAACAACATTATTTAAAGCATCCCAGATAGTTGGGAAAAGAGGAGCTCTTTTCTTCTAGGCCTCCTGTTTCTCCTCTAGCAGGGAAAGATCTTTGCAGGTGTTGTGGAGACAGCAGGAGTTATCAAGGAGAACAGGTTTCCTGCAAACATCCTGAGTGATTTGCATTGTATGAAGCGAACACAAACCACTTCACTTAGTCATTCATATTAATTGAGCAGTTTTAAAATTTAAAGTAGTATTCCTTTGGGGTTTGTGATCAAGGCTGTGTCCCAGCACTTCACTGGCATCTTCTTGAATTTGACCCTATTTGATACAGCTTTGCTTTCTGTTGATGTTACATGGAAAAACCTCCACCTGACTGGACAATAGCACTAGTATTGCTACCGTCAGCAGCTTTATTGTAAAGAAATTCCAACTCTGGGAACTGGCAGCACTGCATTCACTGACTCTGGGGAGATTCTTCCAGCCGCAGCACAAAATACAGCTTTCTCTTTTCTACCAAGCTGTATTGAACTCTTTGCCTTGATCTGAGGACCTAGGATCTCCGCTCCTTCAAGTGTTCTAGGCAGCAGTGAGGGAGCCAGGACCCTGCAGAGCAAGCCACCTGCAGGCTGCAAAATTCCAGCAGAGACTGGATTTTTGAAGTATCAAAAGCCTCACACCTGTAGGTGATCTCCATGCAGAGACCGAGAGCAAGAGTAGCCAACCCCTGACCCCGCCAAAACTCACATCTATATCAGCCTTTCAGGGAAGAGAATGATCCCTTTTGTTTTCCTAGATGTTTCAGGCATAAAAAGAACATAAGGTGTGCATAGATTTGAGAGAGAAAAGGGACAATGGAGCCATATCAGAGAGCATGGACGCTGGACTCAGAGACCTGCATTCCAATCCTGCATCTGCCAAGCTTCTAGCTGAGAACCTTCTCAAAGCCCCTGTACCTCCCTGAATCTCAGTTTCTTTATTTGTAAAGCAGGTTAATAGTAAGTACCTGGCAGGTCTGCTGCCAGGATTATTTGCAATCGTGTATGTGAATATGCCTACCTGTCACCCTGTTTTCTCTCTCTCCATCTCTTATGTATCACATTTATTAAACAATTATTATGTGCCAAGGACTTTGCAAAGTGTATAATGTTCATTAATCACATATTGCAAGCAGACAGTTTTAAAGGAAAAAAATTATTCAATGATACCTGTGAAGCATGGTAAGGGCTGCTCATGGTGCCTCACACCTGTAATCCCAGCACTTTGGAAGGCCGAGGCAGTTGAATCACTTGAGGTCAGGAGTTTGAAACCAGCCTGACCAACATGGTGAAACCTTGTCTCTACCAAAAATATTAAAAAATTAGCCCACTGTGGTGTCCTGCACCTGTGATCCCAGCTACTCAGGAGGCTGAGGCGGGAGAATCGCTTGAACCTGGGAGGCGGAGGTTGCAGTGAGCCGAGTTCACACCACTGCAACAGAGTGAGACTCTGTCTCAAAAAAAACAAAACAAAGGCATAGTAAGGCAGACTTTATTCAGAATCATTATCACAGATATAAGGACAACTGCAGTGGCGTTTTGCAGTTGGGGAGAGAGCTTGGGCTCACCTTTAAATACAGCATGGGCAAGAGGCAATTTATTGCTAAGGAGCAGGGTAGAGGTCAGTTAATAGAAAATTACTAAGAGGAAATATCAAGGGAAAAGGGGACTCTGACTTAACCGCCTAACAGGATTCTTGCTGAAGACAGGCCAGGGAAGTCAGATACTATCTGGGGATGGTAGAGGATAATGAGCCTGATCAGTTATTGAGGATGGTCAGATATTGAGGATGGGGGTTCTGGCTAAACCGACTTTTGCAGGGTTCTTTTGCTACTATTGGATGTTATGAGGAAGTGCACAGAAGGGTCTAAGAGAAGTTTCAGAAGCCTGATGAAAGTGTGGCCAAGCAAAGAATTGTCAACAGTATCTTGTTAATGGTTAAAAATGACATTTCTTGGGGTCAGATAAATTCCAGTTGGCTATGTAACCTTGGTCAAGTCTCTTTACCTCTTCAAGCCTGGGTTTCCTCATCTGTAAAGTAGGGATAACAACAGTGACTACATTATGGGATCACTGAGAGAAATAAATGAGATGATGCTTGCAAAATATTTAGCGCAAATCCTGGCACCTAGTAAGTGTTCTGTAAATATGAGTAAAGATAATAATAAGAGATTGGGTTTCTGTATAACTTCTTAAGCGATACATCTACCTGTTATGGTTGTCAGACAACTCAGTCTGGGACTAGATTTTAGTTGTGTTTAGAAAAAGTTGTTTTGTAAATTAGTCAATTTCTATGGTGTAATGTTTGTTTTTCTATTTCAGTTTAATTATTTGTCTTTATTCTATTATTTTAAAATGTTTGTTTGTATATTTATTTATTTATTCATTAGAGGCAGGGTCCCACTCTGTTGCCCAGGCTGGAGTGCAGTGGCATGATTAGAGCTTACTGTACCTAAGTGATCTTCCTGCCTCAGCCTCCGAAGTAGCTGAGACTATGGCACATGCCACCATGACTTGCTAATTTTTAAATTTTTTTGTAGAGATAGAGTCTTGCTGTATTGCCCAGGCTGGTCTCAAACTCCTGCCCTCAAGTGATCCTCTTGCCTTGGCCTCCTGAAGTGCTGAGATTACAGGTGTGAGTTACTGCACCTGGCTGATTTGTCTTTATTTCTTAAGAAATTGTTCAATATGAACTGAAGAGAAAGGGGCATTCGTTAAAGCCTGAGAATTGATAGATTGTGAGAGAGAGAGAGATCAAGGGAAAAGTAGTATTTGGGGAGGAACTACATTTATTACTTAAGGGAGAACTGGGAGGCAAGACAACCAAAAAATCAAGACTAGGGACTGGGAAGGTGACAGGTACAGAGGTGACCTGGCAGACAGGATAAGGGGAGCTCTTGTTCTTGACAGAGGAAATAGTACAGAAAAATTCACAGATGTGAAGACATGTGGGATGTACTCTGGGACTTGGGCTTCATTTGGCTGAAGCAAAAAGCATATGCTGGGGAAAATGGAAGTGAGGATAAAGAAATGAGGTGTCATTCCAATGGGAAAGACTGTGATCTCCACAAGAGCAGGGAATTTATCTATTGGGTTCACCTCCATCTCTCTGTTGCTTGCTAGTAGATGTACAATAACTATGTGATGAAATGTTTTTAAAAATTGATCAGAAGTTTCATTTTATTGGGTTTGAAGGGAAGTGAGAAACCACTGACATTCCATTTTGAATAATGGAATGGCATAAGAATACATTCCCTGAAGAGTAATCTTGTAGTTTTCAATCAGATGGATTGGAGGAAGATGGAATTGTAAACAGGTAGTAGACCATATTGTTATCTAGGGGAGATATGAGTGTGGTGACTGTTAGAACATTTTAGAAATATTATCTGCAACTTTTAGAATCTCTGCTAGAGGGATTTTAAGGAAAAGAAGAAATCAAAAGTCTCTCCAATGTTTCTACCCTGGACAAAGGGTAGACTGCCTGTGACCTTCCTTCATTGGACAAATGTTACCCACATTATGCTGGGTACTTTGCTGGACACGAGATTTAACAATGCTAGGAATTACAACAGGTATACCAAACCTGCAAGTCACTGCACAATATGCTGAGTGCTGTGGCTAATGTTGCCACAAATGAGTTATTAGATTACTGTGACTACACTTTAACTTGGCATGGTAAGGCTACACAGGGGAGGTAGCAGTGGAACTGAGCCTTGAGTGGGAAAAACTGGTTTGGGTAAAAGAGAAATTGGTAATTTCAGTTCTGGACAGATGAAATCTGGCCGTTGTAAAACATTCAGATGTGAGCATTTAGAAGGCAGATTAAAAGGTGGATGTAGAGCTCAGGAAAGGAGCTGGAGGTGAATATGTGGACTTGGACATCATCTGAGAAAGTGTGAGATTGTCAAGTGAAGAAAGACCCTGGACGTACCACAAGAGAATGCTCCATTAAGGATCTGGAAGAAACAGTGTGCAAAGGATGAGTCAGGAAAGAGAGAGAACCAGGATAGTCACAGAAGCATACAAGGGGTGACTCTTCTAAGAAGGAGGGGGCAGTCAAGTGTCCACTTGCATGCAGAGACTAAAGAGAGTGAGACGGAAGAAAGAACTATTGGAGTACATAATTCCTTGATGACTTTACCTTCCTGAGAGCATATCCCATGTCATCAACCCTCCATAGTGGTCTTGCTGTGACTGTCTTATTTTTAATGATTATGGAACTAGATTATTTAATTTGTGGACTATCAAGGTGCCTTGATATTTTTCACTTCTTATTGATAACTTTTCCTAAAAGAGTGGGTGAGAGACTTGTATTCCCAGCCTCAATTTCCCTCACTTCAAATTCATTCACCAAAATGAATTTATCTGTAATGCAGTTATGACTATGTCATAATGTAATGTTCCTGAACAAAGACATCCTTAATATGAATGGAGAAATCTGAGCTGGCACTCAAATTTCTCCAGAATCTGAGCCTGAACCGCACAGGTGGTGGAGCATGGTGGAGAGAGTATGAACCTTGGAGTCAGACAGGCACATTTGAATGCAGCTCCCCTTCTTCCTGGCTGTCTGACTTGGACAACTCATGCGTCTCTCTGAGTTTCTTTTCTGCCCATGGGCACCATTCCTGACTCATGGTGGGTGCCCAGTAATGTGGAATAGTCACTACTGTGCAGAGTTAGATGTAAGCTCTTTTGCAACAGCTTTTCTGGCCTTGAATTTACCTTTAATCCTAGTTGGGAATGGTCCTCTCATCTCCCCTCGCTCAGGTAAATTGTGCATATTATTTGAGACCTGGCTTCAATACCATCTCTCCCTCAAAACTTTCTTAGATGACCCTGGTTCAAAGTCATCTTTTCTTTCTCCAAACCCCTATGATACTGCTCAGTATAATATATATGCTAGTTATTCCTGGGCTGACCTGGACCATGACTTCTGTTTTTCTGAACTTGTTTTTCTATCTTGATTTTTTGTTTCAGTTTTCAAAGGTTTACATATTACTACCCTGACTTGATTGTAAATTCCTTGAGGTTATACAAAGGCCTTATAATTTACTGCACCTATAATTTGTATCTCTCTTTTCTTCTTCTTTTTTGTTTTTCAATTCTTTGCAAGACATGGTCTAGTAGGGAAAATACATTATTTGGAGTCAAAAAGAGCTGGATTTGAATTAATTGGCAGCCAAATGAAGGTTGTGTGATATGGAATAAGTTACCTGTTTGCTGTAAGCTTTTTAAATTCCTTATATACAAAATTAAAAAAATAACAATACCTACCTCACAGGGCTATTGATGGCATGAACATAGCATAATTGGTTCTCAATTATGATGTTTATTACCACCTACTTGGGCCTTACTGAGTAAATGTGCAGTAGTGATTATTTCCACTTGTTAGGATTCCTTTAAAAGATTTGTTCTGGAGTCCTTAGCATCCCTTAGTCCTCCACTGAAATGCTGCCTGATTCATGCAGCCAGCCCTGACCCATTCATCAGAATGTCTAACTCTTCCTCAGTGCTTCCTTTGCAAATTGGTGGCACCTCCATTTACATTTCATCTTAACCTGTGTTTCTTCCAGCAGACTGGGGACTTTTTAAAGGAAGAAATTTTATCTTACTTATCTCCACAGGGAGACAAGAGAGGTAGAGTGGAAAGCAAACAGATGTGGAAACACACATAGCTGGGGTGAATCCTGGATGAATCACATCTCATTGGCTATGTGAACTCTGGGCAAGTTTCTTGATCTCAAAAAGCCTGTTTCCTCCTCTGCATAAATTGAGATCATACTGCCTCTTAGGACTGTTGAAATTTGTCTGTGGGCTAAATGAAGAGTAATGTATGTGAACATGTCTATCACTGTATCTGGAACACAGTAGGTGTTTAATGAATGGTAGCCATAGCTCCTTGCACAATAGCAGTCACATCAAAGCTGCTCACAAAATGTTGACTGAATTAAACTCAATGGGATTTAATACTTATTTCTGTTTTCTATTGATTGCTTTATCCTATTACTGCTCGTTATCAAAATTTGTCACATTTTCCTTCCAGGCAATTTGCTACCATGGTCTAAGAAGTATTAAGATTATGTTTATAGACCATATCGAGCTCTTTGGAAGGGAAGTACTTTTTTGAAATTAGCAAGGCTGTATAGGTATTCATGCTTCTGTTATCTGATAAAAAAAAAACACTATTTTTTCTTTTGTTTGTGGAAAGGGGACAAAAAGAAGTTGTTTAGGAGATAATTGGCTCTTACATATTAATTAAATGCTAAGCCATGTGGGGGAATGAACTACAAAATGAGGCAATTTGAGGTCTGGGGATGAAAGAAGGGGAAAGATCATCCAACTAAAACTTTCTCTTTTTGTGGCTGTATTGCAGGTGGAAAGCTAAGGAGGGAGAATCAGGGGTAAACCAAGAGTCCCTAGGACAGCCAACTGTGATGTAACTGTCTCCATCCCTTCCCTTCAGCAAACACACGGTGACTGTCTCCCTCCCACCAGATATACAGAAACTCATGTCTATTATTAATGAAAGTTTTCTAGTTGCAAGTAACAAATCAACCTGAGTAGACCTGACTCTAATAGGAGGGCATATCATAAGGAAGCAGAGGTGTCTCCCAGAACCCAAGCAAGGGAATGAGTGAGCAGAGCCTCTGCAAAGATGACCCAGGAATTTGGAATCAGCAAGAACCCCAACAGTGCTTTCTCTCTGTGGTCACTTCTTCTTTCAGAACATCCTTTTTCTTTGCCTTTCCATAAGATTGGCTTCCTCTTAGCCAGGCCAATGGCAGGAAAAGATGACCACTCAGAATTCCTCATTTACATGTTAAAATGCTGGTCACTAAGTGAGATTGACTCCTCTCTCTGCTTGAATACCCAATTCCCCAGGAAAAGGCTGTCCCTAATCAGCATAGCTTGGATTAGTGTCACCATCTCCGGGTAAGGTCATGCTGTATAAACATGGTCACTGTGGTTCTATTGCTGGATGGGAGGGTCAGCTGGTGGTTCAATCACTGAGATCTAGAGGGTATCTCAAAAGGTGTCTACCCTTGATGAATGGGACAAGTCCCAGCTCTCATGAAGTCAATAAGATAGAAGCAATTTTAAAAATAATAAATCAGTTAAGAAATAAACAAATCCCCAAAATTCTGTGGTGTTTTTATATGGTCATATCTGTGCTAAGAAGCAGCCATAGTTTTTGAGCATTGAAATAGTTCAATCTGAAATTTGGCACTAAATTTAAACTGGAAGGAAAGGAACTCCTATTTATAGAGTGTCTCTCCACCAGACAGGCCAGGCACTTTCCCATCTCCTCATTTCATTCTCAAACATCAAGGTAGAGCTTGTCTATTCCATTTGATCAATGAGGAAATGAAGGTCCCAGAGAATATGACTGCCACGGTTACAGTTCCAGGCACTGAAACTTAATCAAGACAGGACCCAAACTGGCAGAGCAGGCATTTGGAAATCGCTCCCTTTGCTCCTGAATCCTGCATACTCTCCACACAACCAGAATTTGACAGGCCTTCA
Organism: Colobus angolensis palliatus; assembly: GCF_000951035.1. Taxonomy (NCBI): domain Eukaryota; kingdom Metazoa; phylum Chordata; class Mammalia; order Primates; family Cercopithecidae; genus Colobus; species Colobus angolensis. Next base: position 8,590,556 of record NW_012111142.1, read on the forward strand.
GTGGAACATTAAGGCACTAAGTTCTCTTGGCTTTGCCTCCATCACTGACCGGGATGCCTTTGTATTAGTAAGTGACCCTGCCTTCCACTAAGGTGCTCAAGCCAAAACCCAGAGTCACACTTGTTCTTCCCTTTTCCTGTCTCTTCCACAATCTAAACATAATCCCTTTCTGCTCTTCCTCCAGGATATTTTTTGATTCAGCCCATTTCTTATCTAGTGCCATCATCCTTATCTCATCTCTCATCTGGATTATTAGCCCCTGCTTCTACTTCTTCCCGTTTCCACAGAGCATTCAGAAAAATCTTTACAAAATGTGAGTGGTGCACCTGCATAAGGTACCCCCACCCCCAACACCACAGTGGCTTTCCATTGCACTCAGGACCAAACCTGCCCTCCTTACCTTGCCTTACAAAGCAGCACATGAAGGAGCCCTGCTTCCCTCCTGACTTCCACCTCTCACCCACTTTCCCTTGCTTGCTCTGCTGTGATCATACCAGCTCCTTTCTGTTTTATAAACAGGCCAAACACATTCCCTCCTGGCATGACTGCCCTTTTCTTGTTCACATCTCCTTTCAAATGTCATTTCTACAGAAATGCCTTCATGGACCAGCCCGTCTAAATTAATTGTTCCCCACCCTTTCCCAGTCACTCCTTGTTTCATCAAACTGTTTTATCCCCTTCATAACACGTATCCCTATCTGGAATGATCTTGTTCATTATTTATTTATTTCCTCATTATCTTCCTTCCCCTTTCAGATCAGCAGCTCTAGAAGAGCAGGAGCTTCCTCCCTCTGGTTCATGACTGTGCCCTGGGACCTGGGCCAGTACTTGGCACATAGTGGGCATCCAGCACATGTTGGTGAAATGAATGAATATTAGGCTGACCATGTTAGAAATCCAGGGAGTCAGGGCTCAGGCCTGTGCCCTTGCATTCATTAGGAACCACTGTCGGTTGGGGGCACTTAGTCACTGCCTCTTCCAGCACATTCTCCTTAAACCCTCTATCACTGAGATTTATCTCTGAGTTGAATCAAATGTAATTTATATTGCAGCCTTCTCAGTAAATAATTGATTTGCCCTCTCTGTTGTCTTCATCACAAATACCTCTTTGTACTCTAAAGAAATAATTTAATCAGTCAATAGTATAACACAGCACTCTTGTTTAGAAGGCAGATGGAAGATAAAACATAAGTCTTGTTCACACCAGAATATACCAAGACCAAAATAATCTCCCTTACAAAAAGTACTCTGCAAACAAGTTGCTGGCAGAGATACCCAATTAAATCCCTTAGTTTTTTTCTAATGGAGGGGACCCTGTGGAAGTTGTAGCTGCTACAGAAGAAAGTTTGTGGCCGATTGCAGGTTGCATGTGCAAATAGAAACTCTTGTTCATTTGCGGTTTAATTAACCTCTGTCTAGGTCCAAAAGCAAGCCTTCAAATGCCTAGTGTGAACACGCATTGGGTGAGAACTCTAAGTTAGGGGTTCTGCACTACCTATGACCTCAGACTCACTGAGTAAATCTACTTCTCCTGCTTCTTCCTTCTTTGCAATTGGTCCCTCAGGCTTCCATGGGCAATGTGTCCATAGCTTACGGGGATTCTTTTGTAATCCAAATTATACAAACACTCTTCCTTTGCCCTTCTGTGCTTCTCCCAAAGCAAGACAACCAGAGAGGTAAATTTTGCATTTGTTTTCACACATTTGTCTATTTTGAGCCCACACTTTTCTGGAGCAGAAGAAGGGAGGGGAAGATGATGAAGCAACAACTCTGATAAGCGTGAAAGGCTCCAAGGAGGCATTCTCACAGGGAAAATGCATCTTTTCACTGCCTTTAGGAAGAATCCTCAATATTGTTTTCTTTATTCTATTTTCATTGGAAACATCTTAACTGTCCAATTATAGGGGACTGCTTAAATAGTGATACACAATAGGATGGGCTATTGCACAGCCACTAGGAATCATGTCACAAAAATATCAATATGGGAAAACATATATAATTTACACTGCCCGATGAAAAAAGCAAGACACGGATTTACAGTATGAACATTTTTTTGAAGAATGGGTGTTTGCATGTGTATGCTCTTAGGGAAAAGCTTGGAAGAGCATACACTCAAATGCAACCATAAATGTACCTGGGTGGTGTTATGGATGGCTTTCCCCTCCTTTTTCTCTTCTGCACTTTCCAAATGTTAAGTCTTGAGCATGTTAGCCTTTGTAATTAGAAAGTTAAAAAAATAAAAAGCACTTGTTTGAAAGAAGTGAAATACAAAAAGTTTAAAAATATGCTTGTTATTTTCTATTTGGAAAAAAGGTCATATTCACTCCTCATCAGCTTCTAGGACTTTGTCAGTGCTTGGTACCTGTTATTATGTGCATTAGCCAAAGGGAAGCAAGTTGTGAACTTTAGAAAGGCAAATTTCACTGCACCTCTTGGTTCCGGTGGTAGCGAGGCTGCCTTTGGATGGGTGATCACCCTGCTTTGTCTTACAGCCCAGCTGCCCAGGATGGCTGGCAAACACGCAACAGTTTTGCTGGGGGACTTTGAGTTGCCTTGGGTAGGAAAGTTGTAGCTCTGGATGTTCTCTTTTGATTAGGTTTAGCGTCCTGGAATCTGATCAATATTAGTTTACATTATCTGAGCACTCGGTGCTACCTCTGAGCACCACTGCCATCATTCTTGGATTATTGCACGAACTTTCTGGCTTGTCTCTGCATATTAAGGCTCTTTCAGACTCTCCCTCAAATGCATTGATTTTGTACTGTCTTCGATGGAGTTCCTAGGAAACCAGTGACTGAGACAAAGATTTGCTGTAGGAGGCTAGAACAAATTCCCAAGAGGGGAATGTCCTCTGAATCAGCACCGCTGGAGGAGTGAAGATGGTAGGATCTGGCAGAGGGAAGAGTTGAACTGTGATGCAGTTGCAGCAAAGGCCTCAGCTGCTCCCACTATCCCATGGGAGTTGTCCTTCAGGATTGTCTCAGAGTGAGACATGGGGCCTGGGTGTTTATACCCAGCCCCATCTAATCAACCAGTTATTGATTGGATGCAGCTACTGGGAGGAGGGATATGATTGCAGGCAGTTCCAACGATCATCCTGCAAGGTAAGCATTATTTCCTCAATTGCAGTGAGATGAAGTGAGTTGCTCTTGACCAGGAAGCTCCTGAATGGCAACACCAGATGAGAACTGAGGTTTCTCCTGGTATCTGTCCTTTCTCATTCATTACCCTGGCCCTCTTCACCATTGACTGTAGATCCAGCTTTCCTGCTATATTTCATGTGCATCATTCAGCCTTGCCTTCATCCATGCAGCACCACAACCAAAATAGAACCCTTTGGTTACAAATGACAGAAACACAAATAAATGTCATGACTGTGGATTCCGATCCAGCCTTTCCCTGTCTCATGCAGTCCTATTTCTTACTCAGTCTCAAGCTTCAGATTCTCTTCCTTTCAGCCTTCTTTTCTTTACATGCATTTCTTTTTTAGCACACCTGCCCCTGCCTTTGCTATCTCTGTGAACTTGGGCCAGTCTTTACCTCCTGGAGTCTCAATTGCACCAACTATAAGAAGGGATTAATAATGCATGTCATGCCAGGTGGCTGTGAGGAACAAAAGGACAATGAAAAAGAACTTACATATTTTTTAAAGCCTATTCCGTACCTTGCAGAGTGGCATCAACATGAAATAAACTATTACATACCTAGTGTAATACTTTACTCTTAATGGCAACACATACTAGTTTTTCTCCTGCTTTGCTTCTTGGCCACCAGGAAAAAGACACAAGCCCACTGATAGGAAAACCTAAGAACCAAAAGTTGTCACACCATCCTTAGGCTATCAGTAAGCAAATGTGTAAAAATAAAGCTGCAGATTTGAAGTCAGACTAGTCATTCCTTGATTTGCCCAGATGAGCAGGACAGGCTACGCTCCTTAAGCCTTCATGGGAGGACATCAGAAAGACTCAGCAACAGATGATTATAGCTGTCTTTACCATCTTAAAACGAAGAGGTTTTTCCTTTTTTTTTTTTTTTTTTGGTCTTGCTGCTTCTACCTTGAATGTGAAGATATGATTGGCCATTTTTCTATGATTCCTGGCTTTCATTTGTCCGGAAAAAATGCCGGGAGTCACAGAACTGCTGAGCCTGACAAATAGTACCTGAGACTTTTGGGCCCTGTGACTGAAATTTAAACTCGGTTTTCCAACATTCTGAGACACTCTGCATATGTGTGTTGGGGGTGGCGGGTGAGGGGGGGTTGGAAACTCTGGGTACAGAAACAACAATTTACCTTTTGATATATATTTATTTATTCAGCAAATATTAAGTACCCATTGTATACCAGTGACTGTTCTTGTTGTATGGGATATACAGAACACAGATTTAAGAAAATGTTAACCCTCAAGAACTTACAGTCTACCAAGGGGAGATTGTAGGGCCTGGCTAGTTCTTGCTTTAATTTTCCATTGCATGTGGAAACCACCACCAGGGATGTAAGCATGCCCTTAACTGATTTGGCATGATCATCTCTTTAGTCTTTTCCTCAGAGAAACTAGAAAATGGTGCTTCAAGAGACACTGTTAGGAGATAGTCTAAGGGTTTTTGGAGAGACAGGATGTGGCTGATGATCATTTTCTGTTATTAAGAATTTATTAATAATGTCCTACAGTTTTAAAATATATTTTCCAAATACAATAAAAGACCCAGGAGGAAGAAAAAAACCTGAAATAAATACTAGTAGACCTTTGTCAGAGAAATGCAAAAAGGGCCAACTATCGGAGCAGAAGAATTGGGTTACGCATGTGGGGCCCTACAAGCATCCTGTCTTATAATTCAGTAGTTCCTGATCTGGTTCTGCCTCAAAATCATTGGCCAAACTTTAAAGTTCAGATTCCTAGGCTCTCAGATGAGAATCTCTGCCTGGTACCATAGCACTTCACTTTCTACAGAAACGTGAAAATGGATTCCAGATGCCTTTTATGCAAAGCACTTTTCAGAAGTACCAGGGAACATTTTTAAAGAAAATGTGTGCATGAGTCATAGGTTGAATATTATTTTAGCTCTTTAATTAGTTTACCTTTTAGCAATAATGACAGCAACCATGTTCATAAAAACACATTTTAACAGCCCCCTAAGTGTGTTTTTCCTCTTGTTCTGCTCACTACCCAGCTAGTTAATTACATAAAATCAGCATTCTCTCCTACACAGCCAGCATACATAATTATTTGTCCATTGCAAATCAACACCTGGATAATTGCAAGACAGAATTCAAAGTAAAATAAGTTATCTGTCTGCTGGGCCCTGAAATTCCCCCACAATCTGTTCTTAAATTGGACAGCCTAACAGACAATAGGGCTCTTTCAGCAATGGACAGAATGATGTTTGACAGCCAAGGGGGAAAATAAAACAACCTTTTGAAATTTTCTTATCATCAAGATGGATAGCCTCTGATTCCGATAGATACGCAGAAGGAGGGAGAATCTCTCTGTTTTAATAATTTATAAGGTGATCTCCCTATTGCCTTCGGGAAGGAACATCCTGTTCTTAATTGCACCCTTATTCCCAGGCAACAACAACAAAACAATTCCCAAACAGCTGGGACCATTCCTTCTAATGCACTACAACTTTGCTATGGTTAGCTTTGGGCCACCGATGCTTAAGGTAAAATATACTATTTGGGGGAAAAGAAGGCAGTAAATATTTACTGAATGACTGCCATGTGCCAGGCAGTGTGCTAAGAGCATAACATATATTATTCCTATGGTTCTAGTAACTATTCTAGATAACCACAATGTTTTGCATATGAAGAGCCTAACACTCAGAAACTTTAACTTCCTTATACACAGGAAGTAGCATACCGTGATTTAAATGTGATGCCTTCTGACCTCAAAGGGTTAGGCAGCCATGCCCCCCTTAGCAGTGCGGCCTCGCACCAACGACTTCATTTCCCTGTGCCTCCGTTTCCTTCTTCTCTGAATGTGTTGCAGTTCTTTCCTCCAAGGTTGTTGTGAAGTTTAAATAAAACAATTTATGAGAATGGGACAGGCATGCTCATTTTTCAGGTAGCATTCAGCTTTTCACATCTCCTTCCTAATTCTGGCCCCCCATTATGGATCCTATGTTTGTGTTTCCCCAATATTAATATGTTGAAGCTCTAACTCCCAATGTAATAATATTTGCAGGTGTGGTCTTTGGGAGATAATTAGCTTTAGATGATGTCATGAAAGTTGAGTACTCACGATGGGATTAGTGGCTTTGTAAGAAGAGGAAAGGAGGCCAGGGCTTTCTCGCTCTCTCTCTCTCTCTCTCTCTCTCTCTCTCAGTTCATGCACAAAGAGATCTTGTGAGAACACAGTGAGACAATGGCCATCTGCAAGCCAGGAAGGGGGCCCTCACCAAAAGCCAGATCTTCCAGCACTTGATCTTGGACTGCTCAGCCTCCAGAACTATGAGAAATAAATGTCTGTTGTTTAAGCCATTCAGTCTATGGTATTTTATTATAGTGGTCTGCGCTGATAAGACATCTCCTTAGATGTTTAAGTATCTAATGCACAGAAGTTAATACTCAGCTTGGTATAAGAAATATGTTGGAGCTCACCCCTCCTAGATAGGGAAATATTGTAACTGTCAAAAGTTAAAAGAATTCACAGCCAAAATGACCACATTAGGGGAAAAAAAATACTTATCTTGGCTGCGCTTATTATAATCTATGATGAGTGGGAGAGATAGAGAACAATCTTGGGTGTGAAATAACTTTTATTTGGCCATTAACGGTCTTTAGAGTGCAGCCTGGAGTGGGAGGCCATTTATGACTCCAGTGGACTCTGTGGGCTCTGCTTCAGTGTCATAAAAAATGCTAATTGCCTTCCTCCTTCGGATCGTGACTCCTGACAGAAGCATTTGATTTTGTTGAAGTTTCTGCAAGGTGACTCCCATTCTGAGACCTCAACATTGGCAGTGCCTTCTGCTTCTGCTTCGAGACAGTTACTTAGAGTACTTCCTGACAGAATCTTTGAGGTCTGTGGAAAATGGGGAATTTACTCTGTGCCCAGAAGAACAGGCTGGATTTAAATTCAGAGGAGAGCCATTCCCCTGGTTAGGAGATTATCAGGTTGTGATGAGGTTGAGAAATGCTCTTCTCTAATGGCATAAAGCAAAGCCAATATTAAAATGACTATGGTGTGACATTTACTTTATCCCATTAGGAATTTTATTCCATGAGGACTAAATGAATCACACTCATGGACTGTATAAAACAAGATCTGTATGGGAGCGGTTTTTAATAACTACTTAGATGCCTCCCCCAAGTGATCCTGACTCCTGGAGTCCACTACCCACTTTAGCATACATAAATTAGTTAAATCATCTTCAGTTCCCACTCTTATAGAGCTAAAGTGTAGAGAAGACAGAGAAGAGGAACTAGCAAGGGCAAAAGGCATGGAGGTACCTAGCCCATATTAAGGGTGCTGGGGGCAAGAGGGCGCAAATGAGGTGAGAGAATAAGAGGGAGGACAGCCTGTGGCAGCTGGGCGGAAGGAGATGACATTTTTCATTTTTGGTCAGGTATTGCATGATGAGATGACACTTGGGGTGGCACTGCTTCCTCTTGGAAGCAGTTTGAGGCATGGATTAGAGGGTGAAAGTGGAGGCACATCTACTGCGACGTCTGGAAACCTCCAGACACTTTTAAGTGATATATTGTACCCCAGCCCTGCTACACATTAAAGACAGCAGCCTACAGAGTTCCCCAGGATCCATTATGAAATTCAAAATGGGTGATTCTTAGGGCATCCAAATCGGATTGGAAGTCAAATTATCATTGTTTGCAGATGATATGAGCTTACGTGTGGAAAAACCTAACAACTCCACAAAAAACCTATTAGAACTGATAAACAAGTTCAGTAAAGTTGCAGAATACAAAATCAACATGCAAAAATCAGTAGCATTTCTATATGCCACTAAGTGAACAATCTGAAAAAGAAATAAGGTAGTCTGATAAAATGAAATACCTAGGAATTAACCAAAAAAATGAAAGATCTCTATAATGAAAACTATAAAACACTGAGGAAAGAAATTTAAGAGGACACTAAAAATGGAAAAATATTCCATGTTCATGGATTGAAAGAATCAATATTGTTAAAATATCCATGCTATCCAAAACAGCCTCCAGATTCAATACAATCCCTATCAAAATACCAATAACATTCCTCACAGAAATATAAAAAAAGAAAATCCTAAAATTTATATGGAACCACAAAAAAACCCAAAATATCTAAAGCTATCCTAAGCAGAAAAAAAAAAAAAAGCCTGGAAGAATCACATTACTTGACTTCAAATCATACTACAGAGCTATAGTAACCAAAACAGCATGGCACTGGCATAAAAATAGACACATAGACCAATGGAACAGAATAGAGAACCCAGAAACAAATCAAAACACCTACAGTGAACTCATTTTCAACAAAGGTGCCAAGAATATACACTTGGGAAAAGACAGTCTCTCTAATAAATGGTGCTGGGAAAACTGGATATCCATAAGCAGAAGAATGAAACTAGATGCCTTTTCTTGCCATATACACAGATCAAATCAAAATGGGTAATGACTTAAATATAAGACCTCAATTGATGAAACTTCTACAAGAAAATATTGGGAAAAATCTCCAGGAAATGGGTCTGGGCAAAGATTTCTTGAGCAATACAGCACAAGCACAGGCAATGAAAGCAAAAATGGACAAATGGGATCACATCAAGCTAAAAAACTTCTGCACAGCAAAGGAAACAATCAGCAAAGTGAAGACACAATCCACAGAATGAGAGAAGATATTTGCAAACTACTCATCTGACAAGAGATTAAATACAAGTATAAGGAGCTCAAACAACTCTATAGGAAAAAATCTAGTAAGCTGATCAAAAATTGGACAAAGATTTGAATAGACATTTCTCAAAAGAAGACATTTATATGGCAAACAGGCATATGAAAAGGTGCTCAATGTCATTGATCATCAGACAAATGCAAATCAAAACTACAATGAAATATCAACTCACCCCAGTTAAAATAGCTTATATCCAAAAGACAGGCAATAAGAAATACTGACAAAGATGTGGAGGAAAGGAAACCCTTGTACACTGTTGGTGAGAATGTAAATTAGTCCAACCACTATGGAGAACAGTTTGGAGGTTCCTCAAAAAACTAAAAATAGAGCTACCATATGATCCAGCAATCCCGCTGCTGGGTATATACTCAAGAGAAAGGAAATCAGTATATCAAAGAGATATTTGCACTCTCATATTTGTTGCAGCACTGTTCACAATAACTAATATTTGTAAGCAACCTTATTTGTTGTCCATCAACAAATGAATGGATGAAGAAAATGTTACATTTACAGAATGGAGTACTATTCCATCATAGAAAAGGATGAGACTCTTGTCATTTGCAACAACATGGATGGAACTGGAGATCATTAGGTTAAGTGAAATAAGCCAGGCACAGAAAGACAAACATTGCATGTTCTCACTTATTTGTGGGATCTAAAAATCAAAACAATTGAATTCATAGAGCTGGAGAGTAGAAGGATGGTTACTAGAGGCTGGGAAGGGGGCTGCAGTGGGGATGGTTAATGCTACAAAAAATAGAATGAGATATACTATTTGATAGCACAACAAGGTGACTATAGTCAATAATAATGTAATTGTACATTTTAAAATAACTGAAAGAGCATAATTGGATTGTTTGTAACACAAAGGATAAATGCTTGAAAGGATAGATACACCATTCTCCATGATGTGATTAGTATGCATTGCATGCTTGTATGAAAACATGTCGTGTACCCATAAATACATACACCTACTATGTACTCACAAAAATTTAAAGAAAAAGAACAAAATGGATGATTCTTAGAAACCCAAATGTCTGATTATGATTGGTAGTTTGCTGTGAATCCCTGAGGATTTTTCAAGTTGTTATTTCTCATTCAGAGAGATGTGCAAAAAATCATTGTGAGATGCAGATCCTCCCCAGGTTATGCAAGATAATCTGCTGGCACATTAGAAAAATATAAGATGCCTGTTTATGTTTGATTTTAATCCAAAAAGTTCTAAGAAAAAGTAAGCTTTAATAATAATATATGGGCCTGGGTGTGGTGGCTCATGCCTGTAATCCCAGCACTCAGGGAGGCCGAGGCAGGCTGATCACTTGAAGCCAAGAGTTCGAGACCAGCCTGGCCAACATGGTGAAACACCATGTCCACTAAAAATACAAAAATTAGCCAGGTGTGGTGGCGCACACCTGTAATCCCAGTGATTCGGGAGGCTGAGGCATGAGAATCGCTTGAACCCGGGAGGCAGAGATTGCAGTGAGCTAAGATCACACCACTGCATGTCAGTCTGGGTGACAGAGCGAGAATCTGTCTCAAAAAAAAAATAATAATAATATATAGATTATCAGTAGTACATGTATGTAATTTTTACAGAAATATATCTATCTTAGAGTTGTGGGCTCAAAAATGTTTTACTAATAGTGATATGTGATTATAAAACTGGAGACCTGCGTTCTGTGGATTTATGAAGACTTGGGTTCAAATCCTAGCTTTAGCACTTACCAACTCAGTTCTGTTCCTAGATTTGACATATGTAGACAATCACCACATAATATTGCTATAACAATAAACTGATATATCCAATGTACATCATATAGTTATAAATATTAGTTATAAATACATTAGTTATAAATATATTAACTAGTCATAAATATCATTGTATACAATTATCACTCAGAGACTTTCGAAACGATCTTTTCCCTATGAACATTCATTGAGCACCTGGGGAGATTGAACCTCAAGGGCAAGTGACATCACATAGGTGAAGGTACAGTAACAGAGACTACATCTGAATCCAGGCCTCTTTCCTTCCTTCTTTCCGGCCAGTTACTGCTTTTCTTTCACGGGGCTTGGTTTCCAGGAAACTCTATGATGCTGTGTAACCCCCATATCTTCCTCCTTTGGAATTCGAATCAGTGCTATATTGAAAATTCAATTACTTGAAGAGCCTTGGATTGAGATCCCAGATAAAGCATTCCCTCTTAGTTGTTGGCAATTAGTCTGTTTATGAAACCAAGTGAAGCAGGTGTATCAGAGCAGAAATCTTCAAACGTTCAGTGCAGGATTGCTTTCCTCTGAGCCAAGTAGGAAAGTGTTAAGGAGGTGGTGCACCCTCCCCTACCGCACTGGCACTCCTGACCTGCCAGAGGCACGCTCACCCAGACAGCCCCAAATGATACCGAGTAGTATTTCTCACACTTAAGGAGATCCCTTCTAAACATTGAAAAAGATACCCGGCGCGGTGGCTCATGCCTGTAATGCCAGCGCTTTGGGAGGCCAAGGCAGGCGGATCACTTGAGGTCAGGAGTTCGAGACCATCCTGGCCAACATGGTGAAACCTCATCTCTACCAAAAATCCAAAAATTAGCCAGGCATGGTGGCGAGCACCTGTAAGTAACCCCTGCTACTTGGGAGGCTGAGGCAGGAGAATCGCTTGAATCTAGGAGGTGGAGGTTGCAGTGAGCAGAGATCACGCTACTGCACTCCAGCCTGGGTGACAGAGTGAGACTCAAAAATAAATAAATAAATAATAAACATTAGAAAAGAAATTTTCAGGTTTTTAAGAAACCAAAGTTGAAGCCTATTAAAGTACCTTTGAAATATATTACTACTAATACCTTTTATTCTTCACAACTGGTAAAATATTTAAAAGATTGTTATCTATTTGAAAACCCCAAATTGAAACTTTGGAAAGTTTTATTCTGAGGACCCCAGTCAGAGAAATATCATCTTACAAGGGATTCTCTACATAAGCAAATTGCTGTTCTCTAGTGATCTTTGAGGATTACTTATGTCTGAATCAACTCCATCTGCTTGGTCCCTCCCACTGGTGCAGAATCTCACTGGAAGGGATTTAGGAATCTGTTGTTGCTGTTGTGGTTTTCACAGGGGATTCTTCATTACACTTAACTTAGAAAATTACAGCAAAACTCCATTGACTTCCCACTAGGATGTAAGTTCCCTGAGTACAGGGATATTTATATGTTTTGTTCCCTGCAGTATCTGGAGGACCTTAGAACACGTATATAGTAGACACTCAATAAATATCAAATAAAGGAATGAATGAATCAGTTAATTACAGCCTTATACTTCCCCACATGTTGCTATAATGTTCTGTTTAATCTAATCATCACAACAAACCTGGGTCATTAATAGCTCCTGTGGCCTAAAGAGCAATGTTCAAAGGCTTTAACTTGGCTTCTAAGATGCTTCATGATTTGGCTGCCCTTTGAGTGCATCATTCTAGCCATGCCCTCTAGTCCTGTGCTTTGCAAGCACATTTATTGGCCCCAGCTCACCCCAGACCCATCTAATCAAAATCTGTGAGGTGGCGGGTTTTTTTTTTTTTTCTTTTGAGACACGGTTTTCTTATGTTGCCCAGGCTGGTTTCAAACTGCTGGGCTCAAACAGTTCTCCCTCCTTGGCCTCTCAAAGTACTGGGATTGCAGGTGCACTCCACCACTCTGGGCTCTGGGGTGGTATTTTTTTAAAATTCCCAAGGTGATTCCAGAAGGTAATTAGGATTGCTAAACAGTCTAAGCAAACTACTAACTGTTCTCCAAACATCCTTGTACATATTTGTTTATCTGGAAAGCTTCTCACCTTCTTCCCTACCTCTTGAATCCCTGCTTTTTCACAAGGACTTACTCAAATGCCATCTCTCCTCTGTAGCTCTTCTTAATCATCTCCCTACCAAATACAGTTTCTCCACCCCTTAGGAAAACACAGTGCTTAACAGAATATGACCACAGCTGTGAGTGTCATATATATAGTGCTAAGGGGTGGAGAAATTATATATGATGCCTTTTGAAATGTGGCTTCCTCTGGGCAGGAGAGAGGACACTTTTTGCTCACCCATGTACCACTGGAAGCTAGCAAAGTGCCTAGCATGAAGAACACTAAGGCAGGACAGTATACAAATGACGATCATATAATTAGGGTAACCACACAGTCTGTTAACCAAACTGGAATACTTTTCAGAGTAATGAGGGATGCTGGTAACAACAGTGTTAGTACAAAAGTTTCGGGGACTGTGGCAGACAAACTGAAAGTATGATCACTCAAATAACAATGACCAATGTTTATTAAGCTCTTACCGTTTGCCAGTCACTCACTGTCTTGTGCGTTATTTGTCATTTCTTTAATACTGGGAGAACCCGTTAGTATCTATACTTAACTGATAAGGACACTGTAGCAGACATGTAAAGGAACTTACTGATGATTATACAACTAAGGAGGTAGGTGGGAGAGCTGGGACTTGAACTCAGGTCCTCTGAATCCAGAGCTCATGTTCTAGACCATTAAGGCCTATTGCCTCTCAGTGGGAGAACTCAAGCCTTGGAGTAGGACAGGATGAGATTCTGTTCCAAGCTCAACTTGAAGTAACTTTAGTTACCTCTTGGGCTCCAGTTTCTTCATCCATAAAATAATAACAATGGTGGTTTTCAGTAACCTTGGAAGATTAAATGATACAAGGCATGAGAAAGGCATGTGTACTTGTGAACTACTTGTCTTTAAGAGTAAGACATCTGCCAGTTTATCCATAAGACATCAACTCAAGTAGCTGTGACACAAATAAAAGAGGCTAAATTCTGTAACAGAACACAGAGGTAGGTCACAGGAAGCCCCATAGTCTAATGGCTAAGACCATGAAGTTTTACACAAGACCTAGGTTCAAACAGAGGCTCTGGGATTTGAATAGGTATTTCTCCAAAGAAGATATGCAAATGAACAATAAACACATGAAAAGATGCTCAACATCATTACTCCTTAGGGAAATGCAGATCAAAGCTGCAATGAAATATCACTTAACACCTACTAGGATGATTAAAGTAAAAGAGACAGACAATAACAGATGTTGAGAAGAACATCTGATAAAGAAACTGGAACTTTATATTTTGCTAGGAGGGTTGTAAAATGGTGCAGACACTTTGGGAAAACAATTTGACAGTTCTCCGAAAGGTTAAACATAGAGTTACCATATGATGCAACAATTCCTTTCTTAGGAATAATTTTAAGAGAATTGAATATAGACAGCCACACAAAAACTTGTACACAAATGTTCACAGAAGCATTATTCATAATAGCTAAAGGATGGAAACAACCCAAAGGTCTATGAGCTAACGTGGTATAACCACACAATTGAATAATATTCAGCAAAAAAAGCATTACTGATACATGCTATAACATGGATGAATCTTGAGAACATGCTGCTAAGTAAAAGAAGTCAAACCCAAAAAATTGTACATTATAAGATAACAATTATACAAAATGTCTAGAATAGGCAAATCTATAAAGACAGGAAGAGATTAGTGGTTGCTTAGCACCAGAGGGAATGGGAAGATAGGGAGTGACAGCTAATGGGTACGGGGCTTCTTTTTGGGATGACAAACATGTTCTAAAATTAGATAGTGGTGATGGTTATACAATTCTGTGACTAAACTAAAACCACTGGATTGTATACTTTGAAATGGTGAATTGTACGGTATGTGAGTCATATCTCAATATAGCTGTTACTTAAACATTCAAGTTATGCTGTGGACTTTGGGTGTTTGTGTTGTCTTCTGTAAAAGAGGACTCATTTTGGAGCCTAATTCAAGAGCAAATGAGAAGATTAAATGAGAAATTGCACATGAAACCCTTGGCACAGTAACTGTACTAAAAACTCAATAACAGTGACCATATGGGTGATTTTCCTTAAACGTGTGGTCTTTCTCTTGTCCAGCTTGAAACAGAGGGTCAGTGGTGTTTTCAGCAACATAGGCTGGGATTCATGGTGACCTAAAATGCATGAAGATTGATCCTATTCCTAACACCTTCATATTGTATGTGCCTCAGATAGAATTAAAGCCTTATGGCTCTGATATCTGTTATTTATTTCTTAACTAATATAACTGAGACCTTGCTCGAGATGTGCTCATGAAAAATTACCCTTTTAATGGTGAAGCATTTAATGAGAAACTGGATTATCTACTGCATAAGTGCCCTTCATACAAATTAGCTTGGCCCTAGGTCCTAATCTAAATTGGACTCCCTACCTTCCTCTAAATGGCCTAATATTTTCTTATTAATCTCTGCCCTTGTTCACCTGCTATGGTTCTACCGTCTCTTATGAATCTTCTTTCTCGGCAGAGTTCTGTGCCCTGACAAATGTTTCTTAAGGCTGTCTTTGTATCTGACTCATAGACATTTTCTTAGAGATGACTGATGACTGGAATCTGTTCCATTTTCAAGCTGTCTCTCCATCCTTCCATGGAGTTTTAATGCTGCCAATGTATTGACTACCATCAGATTTGGGCCAGGTGAGTTTGGGTACAAGATAAAGATGGGGCTTTATAAGAAAGTTGAGTAGAAAAGAAGCAATTGATCACGGTGGTTAGGCAAACAGACTTGAAAACACAGAACACAAGCAAACCACAAACATGGGCTTTCACACGAGACAAATCTAGGTTCAGTTTCTACTCAGTAAGTTTGGACAAGTTACATGGCCTCTAACACTTTCAATTTAGAGCCTCATCTATGAAACCTGAACAATTGTACCTACCTCTACAATTACTTTCTGGACTTAACAAGTTGATGCATATAATATGCTTTGTGATGAATGCTCCTTGGCATTGTTATTACAGTTAAAATTTGGGGAAGTCTCAGTGGTGAAAGAGATGTTATTATGGACTGAAATAGTATCATATGTTGAAGAAGAGAGATGTTTAGCTATAAGGTGTATTATGGCAAATGTCCAATTGTTCTTAGCTCTAGTCTCTGACATCTGCTCTTACAGAATGCTGAGGCTTAATTATTATACTGATTATAGTTTCTGACTAATCATCCGTGTGTTATATTTGTTTTATGGAATATTACTCAAAGGCTTTAATATACAAGGAGTCAGCAGGGGTGTCGTGGGAAAAAAAGAAAAAAATCTGGGAGTCAGGACTATAAGTCCAGGCCTGACTGGACAGACATTCCTTCTCTCTGCCTCCCACCCTCCCAGGAATGTGTCTTCATCTTGCTTCTTTTACTGGGCTTATAATAGTGGTGATACTCACGCTTATAATCCCAGCACTTTGGGAGGCCAAGATGGTGGATTGCTTGAGTCTAGAAGTCCGAGACTAGGCAACATGGCAAAACTCCGTCTCTACAAAAAAAATAGCCAAGTATGACAGTGCATGCCTGTTGTCCCAGCTACTTGGGAGGCTGAAGTAGGAGAGTTGCCTGAGCCTGGGAGGTGGTGGCTGCTGTGAGTTGTGATCGCACCACTGTACTCCAGCCTGGGTGATGAAGTGAGACACTGTTTCCAAAAAAACAAAAAAAAAGTGGTGACAGCTACCATTTGTAGAAAACTTACCATGTAAATACATGCTTCACACATACTGTCTCATTGAAGTTACTGTTCATGCTAATGCTGTAAGGTAGATACTTTATTGTCATCCAACACTTTTTTTTTTTTTTTGAAATGGAGTCTGGCTCTGTAGCCCAAGCTAGAGTGCAGTGGCGGGATCTCGGCTCACTGCAAGCTCCGCCTCCCAGGTTCACGCCATTCTCCCGCCTCAGCCTCCAGAGTAGCTGGGACTACAGGCGCCCGCCACCACGCACGGCTAATTTTTGTATTTTTAGTAGAGACGGGTTTTCACCGTGTTAGCCAGGATGGTCTTTATCTCCTGACCTCATGATCCGCCTGCCTCGGCTTCCCAAAGTGCTGGATTACAGGCGTGAGCCACCGAGCCCGGCCCATCCAACACTTTTAAAAAGGGAGGCTCAGACAGTTTAGTTGACTTATGAGAGCGACCCATGATTGGAAACGAGGATGTCTGATTCTAAAGCTTGAACCTTCTTACACACCTAGCATAATGCAGATACATTTGTATTTGCAGCCACCAAAAACTTAAACTTCTAAGGGCACAGACGTCGTCTCATTCATCTGTGGCCAGTGAATAGTAGCACTGATACAGAGGAGATGCTCGGTAAGGGATGAATGTATAAATGAACGAAATGAAAGTTGTATTTTGTCATTAGAAATGTACTATATGATGACTAGTGATTGCTGTTGTGTTTTTCTATTTTAAGCATGTCTTCTGATAATTCTCAACCCCACAAGATAGGAAGGCCTTAGTTTACACGTCTATAGATAGAGGGAAATAGGCTGAATTATCTCTAATGTCCTCAGCTCTGTGTTTCTGACAGAATGAGGTAAGCATGATGAAGGAGAAATCAAGAATTGAAGTTAATGATATTATAGGAGATGAATAGCAGACAGATAGGATACTCCGGGTTTTAAGAACCAACTGTACAATGTCCAGACCTCTGACTAGTCAAAGTATGATGAGGTTAGTGATGGGTTTGAGTTCCTTGTATTCATCTTATTTGGCACTATGTTTACTCGGGCAAACTACCTAAACTCTGTGATCTTCAACTTCATCATCTGGAAAATGGAACTGGTTTGCTTGTGAAGAGTGGGGATAAAGTTTATAGAACATCTGGCATGGAGTGCTTCCTCAGTTCAGAATTAACTTTATTGTCCTCACTTCATGTAGATACGCTTGAGCTCCTGGTTGATGTGTCTTAGCAAAATATTATCTTAATAATTATTGAGAGAGCCTGTTGGAAGGGGCAGACACACAATAGCACGTAGCATGGAAGCCTATTTCCCTGCACACATGACTTACCAGAAGAGATGGCATAAAACCATTTTTTGATAATTGTCCTCAGGTCATTACTCTGGAGTTTCACTGTAAAACAGCTTGTGGAATTGGGTGGGAAGAGGGTCTTGGACCCTGGCCAAGCTATTATTGAATGTTGGCAATGCCAGAGATTCGGTGCTAATATTATTCTAACAACAATTTCAGACATGAACTCTTAGTGGGTGAATATTATCATTTGTTGAATATCTCATGTTTATCAAACCCTGAATTACATGCTTCACACATGTTATCTGATTTATTTTTCATAATACCCTGTTGGGGTGGTTATTTTTAACTTATTTTTCCTACCTGAGAAAACTGAGTCTCAGAAAGGAGAAGTAATTTGTCTCAGGACTTAAATGGATGGAGTCAGAATGTGCATCTAGGGATACTATTATTCCTTTCTCCTGGGTCCAGTGATTTGACTTTCCGGGAATGTAGATGAAGCCAGACAGCGGATCTTGGAATTGTGGATACTCAAAGCCACTGGGGTCTGCACAACTACATATTTGAATCTGCTTTTTCTCTTTTTAGGTCAGGATCGCAGTGAAGCCACTTTGATAAAGAGGTTTAAAGGTGAAGGGGTCCGGTACAAAGCCAAATTGATCGGGATTGATGAAGTTTCCGCAGCTCGGGGAGACAAGTTATGTCAGGATTCCATGATGAAACTGAAGGTGCTATGCAAACATTTTCTTTTAAATACTTTGTGTTTAATGTGAATGAGGAAAAGAAATGATTACCATCATAATCGTAAATAACTTTATTCATTTATTGGTAAATTACTTGGCTCACTGTTGAATCACCATATTTTTTCATTGGGAAGAGATTTCAATCATTCAGCAAATGTTTATTGAGCACCTACTATGTGGAAATATTTTGGTAGGCCCAGTTTTACAATTTTTGAGTGCATCACATTTTATTCCATTTTATTTTTATTTTGCAACTCCTGCAAAAATAAAATTACAAAATTATCACATTTTTTATCCCCCACATTTTATGAATTTCGCCACCTTTTTATTTTTGAATAAATAATATGTATTTTTGTCATATGGTAAGAGATGTTAAGATAAAAGTTGATTTTATTCATTCTTATCATCTGTACTAATGTACCCCAAACACTTTAAAATAATATCCTTAAAGTAAAATGTAATTATATTTTGGGATTTGGAGATATCATGAAGAGATTTCTGATTTTAAATGTTATAAAGAAGTCTTTTCTCTGAGGAAACTAAGAAAGAAATCAGAAATTTTTTTTTCTTTTTTTTTGAGAAGGAGTCTCGCTCTGTCACCTAGGCTGGAGTGCAGTGGTGCAATCTCAGCTCACTGCAACCTCCGCCTCCCAAGTTCAAGCGATTCTCCTGCCACAACCTCCTGAGTAGCTGGGATTACAGGCGTACACTACTAGGCCCGGCTAATTTTTGTGTTTTTAGTTGAATTTCACCATGTTGGTCAGGCTGGTCTCGAACTCCTGACCTTGTGATCCATCCACCTCGGCCTCCCAAAGTGCTGGGATTACAGGCATGAGCCACTATGCCCAGCCAGAAATTAGAAATTTTTTAAATATACAAAATAAATTATTAAATTCTATTAAACAGCCTTAAAAGTATACAAAAATAACACTTTTCTCAGATTCTGATGTCCATATATTGTTTCTTTTAAAAAAGTTATAAAACGTTGAAAAAATAAATGATTTAACAAGAAGTCTACAAATATCATATGTATTTCAAACATATATAATTTTTTTCCGATTATAGAGTTCACTTATGTGCATTATGAAATATTTTGAAAATACAGAAAATATAAGGAAGAAAACTGAAATAATCCACAATCCCACAAAGCCAATCAGTGTCAACATTTTTGTGTATAATTTGCAAGCTCTTTTTGTGGTTTTACATATATAATATATGAATTATACACATATATGTAATAAAATTGGAATTATAATTTATACAGTTTCCTGTCCTGGGACGTTTTCTCCTTCATCTAATAATATATATGAGCATATATACATATATATATCTTCAAATAGCCCATGAAGACATAACTTTGTCAATGAAATATTTTCAAATGTCAAAGGAAGAAAAGAAAAAAAAGCTTGTTAGGTGTGTAAAAGTATTAAAACCTGTAAAACGCATAAATGTAAAATGTGATAAAATCTGCATCACCTTTACTTTCATAGATGCTGAGTAAATCACAGTTATTATTTTTGTTTATGCTATACAAATTTTTTAGTAGGTTAGCATACATATCAGATGCTAAGTTTCCCTATAGTATGGCTCTAAGAATCCTGAGTTTTAAAACTCTTAATTTTCAACACTAGATATTCATTTATATATCTTTTTATTTGTTAAGCTGTTATATAAACAAACTTTATTTTAATAGTTATGTATTTACTATAAAGTATACTAGAAAAAGGCATAAAAGACATCAAAACCATGATTTTGCACTCACCTTGGAATAAGTTAATGCATCTTTTTTTTTCAATAATTAAGCAATGTTATACAATTTTACGGTAGTCCAATGATGAGTTTTCTTCTCCCAAGTTCAGAGCTGAGTGATTAATAGACAAGAGTTGGACAGGAAGAATTCCAAACTCCAGCTTTCTGCCTGATAAATCCTGGCCTGGAGGATGTGACTTAGATACACAGTCACAGTGAGCATCCTTGAATGAGATGAGCTATTCCACTTGGTTTGCAGGGGTGTTGGACAACTGCAGATCCCCCTGTTCTCCCAACCCCTGCCCTTGCCCAGAGTAGGACCCATGACTCGTGCATGAGATCAGATGAGAATGCACTCTGTCTATCCGTAGGCAGATTGCAAAGAGAGCCCCAGAAGAGACTGATTTTTGTATGTTCAGCTGCTGCTTCAAACTCTCCAATCAGATAGAGCCACACCTTCCATCCCAAGGGGACCCTAGTCAAAGATGAGAATAAGGGCCAAGATCTTGATTATTGCTGAAGTCCCTCCTCAGTGAATATGAAGTCTGGCAAATGGAGATTTGCTCTAACAAATCTTAATTAAAAGACATGAAGAAAATGCCAAGATCTGGTTCTCATCCAGAGCCACAAGTCTGCTGAGGAGGAGAAAGGAGCTCATGCTCCCAGCATCTGGGAGATGGCCATTTACCAGGTTCAGTCACAGAGCACATCATTGGCCAGCCGCCTTCTTGGAAACCTGAGGCCTAAGTGGGTGTGAGTCAGGAGTTGGCCTCTGCTCCCTGAACATTCTCACTCAGGATTAACATTGGCCTAAGCTAGCTGGACTAGGCCTAGCAATGGCTGCCAACCGTGTGTGTGTGTGTGTGTGTGTGTGTGTGTGCGTCCTGCAGTGAAGTGCTCCATCTGTCACCTCTCATAAACATGAGGTCCCCAAAGCCCTGAGACTTTGTCCTACTATAACATACTCCTGTCAGCTGTGCTGAACTTTTTGAGGGGTCCTTGGTTTCCACACAATTGTGTTTCATTATTTGCAGGTTGCTGAGAAGAATGTTGACATTTCAGCTCCCAGTGGTTTTTCTTTAGGAAACACAGAAACATAAATGATCAATTCTCTATTTGGCCATCTGCCCAGGAAAGTCAGAGAGATGTACAAAATGCCTCTTACCCTTGCAAAAAGGCCCACTTACTCACGTTAGGCCATATGAGAAATAAAAATTCTGTTGCCTTTGTTAGACTCTCTGAAGCTGGTGCATGTTCTTGCATTAGCGAGTTTTCTCTTGGATTATAGGGGACTGAGAGGGGATTCATATAATGAATATGAGTGACCCATTGCCTGTCTACCAACAGAGCATCATGATCATCATCATCATTATCATTTGTTGACATCATAATATTTTAATTTACAATCCATAAAGCATTTTCACATATATCTTTTGATCATATGAGATACATATTAGCTTCCCTGTTTTGTGAAGAAGAAATCTGAGCGTCAGAGAAGTTAAAGTATTTGCCTCACAGCCTTCATTTAATCTATGATAAAAGGAATTCTAACCCAGACACCAAGAGAGCCTGTGTTTGACAAGACACAGTTTTGCCCTTAATTGTATTCTGTTTTGTATTTGCATTTAATTTATTGTGGTTCCCAAACTAGGTCTTAAGCTCCTACCAGTAAGCTACTACCCAGTAGTCACATCACACATCATTGACTTCTAAACTAGTCAGCTTTCAGAGACAAAATGGTGGTGATTAAAGTTAAGGAAAAGGATGAGGTTTCCAAAGACAGTGCCTAGAGAGCTAGGTGCAGAACCTTAAGTATGTCAGTCAGAGTCCTGAAAGAACCAAAATCTACCCCGGAAAGATCAGATGACGGTACTTTAATGAAGGAGCAACTTCCAACGGGTGGGTAAATTTAAGGTAGCAAGTGAGGGGTGATGAGGTACTCAGAATCTAGCAACAGTGGGACGCTATTGCCACTCCTAGGAAGATACATATTTACCGGAGCACAGGAAGAGCAGAATTGATAAGAAAGTCTCCCTTTCTCACCACACAAAATATACCTACTACCAGAGATGCAAATGAAGGATGATAAGGGAATGGGAAGCAATGCCCTGACCTCTCTCTCCTTCCACCTGCTGATCTCCTGCCTGTGCCTTGCATTGGTGGAACACAGCTGGAGCCATGGAAAAGGAAGCTCAGGAGATCAGAGGATGCAGTTCTAGTCTGTAGGAATCAGTCTCTGGGCAAAAATGGGACAGAGAAAGATACTTGTACTCCCCTTTTTAACTGGGAAAAAATGAAACTTAGAATGAATTTTTTCCCTTTGGTTCATATACCTGGTAACTAGCTAGAACTGAGAAGGGAGAATGGAGACTAGGCTTATTACATGGGGCTTTCTGGAATAGCATTCTAAAGTTTTCAGAATTCATGCCTAAAGCCTGCTGCATTTACACATATGCTTTACATGTTCCCTGGAGAGCACAGTCATAACGTTGGGTGCATGTACTGTGCTGTGCGAATGTTCTCAGAGCCCTTTCATGTACATCATACATCTGATTCTCACAGCAACGCCTGGGCTGGACAGGGCAGCCTGTGACTCTTGCTTGGCATGCCTGACCTTTTCTCTATATGTAACTTCCTCCATTGAGATGCTGCCTACTTATGACTCCCTTGAGGATGCCTGTGTCAGTCATTTCACACAGTGCCTAGCACGTGGTATTGCTTAATCATATCAATATTAGCTCTCGAAAGAATAACTGTTATTTACTGAGCCCTCCCTGCACACTGTGCCAAGTGCAGTAGATGCATAGTTTGCTTAAGTGTCCCCACACTCTTATGAGGTGAGAAATGTGAATATTATTCTCATTTTTGGGTTCCTCTTCACCACTGAGTTTGGAAGCTGTTGGTTCTACCTAGCTATTTTCATAAACTTTTGGACATATCTGTAGCATGCATCATTGCATGGTCATTTTTTAAAAACCTGTTTCTTGGCCAGGCGCGGTGGCTCAAGCCTGTAATCCCAGCACTTTGGGAGGCCAAGACGGGCGGATCACGAGGTCAGGAGATCGAGACCATCCTGGCTAACAAGGTGAAACCCCGTCTCTACAAAAAAAAAAAAAAAAAAAAAAAACTACAAAAAAGTAGCCTGTAGTCCCAGCTACTCGGGAGGCTGAGGCAGGAGAATGGCATGAACCCGGGAGGCGGAGCTTGCAGTGAGCTGAGATCCAGCCACAGCACTCCAGCCTGGGTGACAGAGCGAGACTCCGTCTCAAAAAAATAAAAAAATAAAAAAATAAAAAATAAAATAAAAAAAATAAAAACCTGTTTCTCAAAAAGGGGCTCTTAGAGAAGAGAGGATTGTAGTAGAAGGATTCCTACCTTGAGAATCAAAAAGATCGCTGTTTGACTTTCAGTTCTATGACTTATTAGTCTCTTTAGGTTCTAGGAGGTCATTTGATCCCCTGGCCTTATGTTTCCTCATCTGTAAAATGAGGGAGGTAATTCTTACTTCCCAGCATTGTGATATTGACTAAATTATATGATAGGTAAGAGAACCTCTAGCATAGGCATCCAAGAAAATGTTTGACTCTCTGGTTTCCAGATTTCCAGTGGTGACTTACTAGGTCAAGTGGCTAATATCAGGCACAGAGTCCATAACAGAACCTATATCCACATCTTTTGACTCCCTAACCAGAGCTATCTCCTGAGCCTCTGTTAGTTCTGCGCAGTGGCCATGAATAGTCTTGTGGGGAGATGAGCCCGTCAGTGTCCGGAAGGTACTGTCTTGTGGCAGACCCACTCTAGACTGAGTGCAGTTTTTCAGAGATTGACCCAGAGTCCTGTCTCACAAGAAAAACATGCTTGATAAGATGGGACTTTTCTTTCCCCAAAGATAGCACCTATGGATTGTCCTTCTCTTTTTCATTTGTCATGTAAAGTCACCATCAGCAGCCCCAAGTGGAAATGCTCCTGGAACATGTATGTTGGCTTTTTCCATCCTTCTTTACCTACAGCCATGTTCTACCAGGGAATTCTTTGGTAGCTGCTTGATACCAACAAGCAAAGGGGGCCTTAGTATCTAATCAGTACTACTATGTGCCGGGAATTATTGCTTTTTGATATTCCAGGAAATCTGTGAGCTAGGAGCTGTTAGGACTGTTTTGGAGATAGAGACATTGAAACTTCTCTTCCTGACCAAAGGTGTAGCCCTTTCCCCAACCTGTCCTGTGCTCTTCTCACCTAAAGGAAGAAGGAATAAAGCCAGAAGGAGACAGTCTCCTCCCCTTTGACAGTCCTTCCAGTACTTTCCTTTAGGAGGGTACATCTTAGTCTATTTGTGCTGCTGTAACAAAATGCCTGAGACTGGGTAATTTTTTATAAAAAACAAATTTATTTTCTCACAGTTCTGGATGCTGGGAAATCCATGATAAAGCTGCCAGCAGGTTGAGTGTCCAGTGAGGACCCTGATCTCTCTGTTCCCAAGGTGGTGCCTGTTACTGCATCCTCCAAAGGGGACGCATGCGGTATCCTCAAAACAGAAGGGCAGAAAGGGGAATGAACCCATTCTCTGAAGCCTTTTTATAAGAACCCTAATCCCCTCTATGAGTGTTCTACCCTTATCACTTAATCACCTCCCAGTACTATCACACTGGCAATTAAGATTCAACACATGCATTTGAGGGAACACATTCAGCCCCCAGCAAGGGGCTAATTATTTTTCTGATTTGTATGTGTCCTGGATATCTGACATTGAAGGTTGGGGTGTGAAGGGATAGTAACATGTATTATTTTAGTGCAAATCCATCCGAGAACACAGATTTAAAAGGCAAGTGAGGGAAAGTCACTTTCCTTCTCTTTGAGTTCCTGCTTTACACTAGGTTGCATTCTCAGCCCTAGGCACCAACCAAATAAAAAAAGTTCCATGCACAATTGAGCTTTTGTTCTATTAGGCAAAGGCAGACAATCAACGAATGAATTTGTGAAATGTCAGATGGTGGTAACTTCCAGGAGGAAAGTGAAGCAGGAAAAACAAAGGAGATGCAATTTGTCATAAAGGGTGTGCTCTGTTGGCTAAGAGGGTCAGAGAAGGTGGCATTAAACAGAAATTAGGAGTTATCCCTGGGATTCCAAAGACGTACTTTGGCCATTTCTGCATGTTCCTTAAAAGCATCCCACAGTAAATTCATGGGAAAACAAGGAGCACATTGAGCAATCTAGAAACCATTGAATGTGGGGAGGGATTGAAGAGACAGAGAACTCTGCTTTGTATGTGAGTTAAGAGTTGCTCTAACCTTTTAGAGAGCAGTTGCTGGAGGAGCGGTCATATGTCAATATGGAGCAGCTCTGAAGAGCTGAAAGAGGAAGATTGGAAGGGGGTTGTAGGGAGAGAGACTTAAACTCCCTAGAAATAAGACACATGTAAAGGATAATCACTGGTCCTAGCACCAAGTGTTAGGAGAGCTGTGTTGTAGTCTCAGCTCATTGACCAATTCCCTGTGCCATCTCAGGATGGTCTACTACCTTTCAATTCATCATTTTTCTCATCTGTCTTTTGAGAAACTTGGATCTATTAGTTTTAAGGTTGTCTGTGGTGCTATACATTCTGCATGTCTGTGAGTCTGCAAGATGTGCTTGAGAATGAATGGGTGATGTGTGAAAGAGGGAATTTCTTCCTAGTAGGTGTCTATAAACAGGAACTGGAACACAAACTGTAGTGGACATTCATGTATTTTCTAGAAGAAATTCATTTTTATTACATTTCTTCAGTATACCAGGCATTGTGCTAGGTACTTTATGTAAATGTTTATTTAATTCTCTCAACCATGCAAAAAAAATAATGTATTTACACTTAAGAAAGTAAAGCTAAGAGGTTAAGTAATTTGTCCAAGATTATACAGAACCAGGAGTACGACTTAGATATTCTTATTCCACAGAATATTTCCAATACCCAAGGTGAAGATAATCAAACATCCTCAAAAGAATGTGCCTTCCTCATACCTCTGGTCATATCTACTGCTCTCTAACACTAACTATTCCCCAAAACTGATGCTGAGAATAGCACATAGTAGTTTTATCTCCTGGAAATATGAAATCAATATTATTTTAGACCTTTCTTCTTCTAAAACCCCAGAACCATAACTGCTGAGAGTTGGGCTTAATCTTGCCATCTTTAGAGGCTGGCAGTAAGCTGGAAGCCTCAAGGCCCCTAATGCATGGTCAACAACAGCCCTTGAGAGTGTAGATCCCTTGAAAGGTCTTTATCCCCTGAGTTGTACCCTAGTATGAAGCCCATGCTTTCCTGCAACTGGCCAACACAGAATCTAATTTGAAAAGCAAGTGTCTTTATTTTTAACTTGAATCATATCAACTTTGGGCGACTCTGGATAGCACATATTCACTTAGCAATTATTTGCTAAGCACCTCCTGCCCTCCAGGGACTGTCCTAAGCCCTAGAGATAAAGCAGTGAACAAAGTAACACCCCAACATTTTGTGAAGCTTACCCTCTCAATGATTCATAGACATATCTTCGGCTTATAAAACATTTGAGACAGTAAGGAAACAGGTTTTTTTTTTTTTTTTTTTTTGATGAATGGAATGTGAGAATGAGAGGAAAAAGGGTAGTGGTAAACACAAAATGTCTTTGGATAAAAATTGCAATCAATAGGCATTTAACTATGGTGATCACATTTTTTTCCAGCAAAATGGACAGTCTAGCATTTGTTTTTATTTTCTTTCTATTATCTAAAATTGATTCATATGAAAACTTTTTCCAGAATTGTAAAAAATAAAATTGTATGTAGGAATATACTTAGTGGCTCACCTTTATTTTAAAGGTTAAAACCGTATCTAATATAAAACCCACAAAAGGCATTAATATGAAAACCATATTGTGTCTGTCTTGGGACCCCCAATTCTGAGCTGAGCATCTAGACACCATTCTATAAAGTTCGATTAGTTAAGTGAGTGAACATTCAAACATTTCTCTATACAATGTGTTAGAAGCACTAGGACGAGCATGACCCTAAAACACCAAGAAAATGTGAGCGCACTGAGTAGAGAAAAGTGGAAGTGCGAAAGGAAAGCAGTGTGCATGATTGGTGGAATTGGTTGATGGTATCTGACGTGCCTTTGGGACCAGAGAGAATTTTCAAATGAAAACACTAAAGTAAAAACCATGTTCTTCCTGTCAACAGGGCGTTGTTGCTGGCGCTCGTTCCAAAGGAGAACACAAACAGAAAATCTTTTTAACCATCTCCTTTGGAGGAATCAAAATCTTTGATGAGAAGACAGGGGTAAGTAAAGCAATCACATGGCTTTGTGAAATTGAATCCATTGACACATGTGCCCTTAAAAGCCTCTACTCTCTGGGAAGGAATCTAAAACAAGCGTACAAACACATAAAGCAACTGACAAACTTGATCAACTCTGATCATCCATCAAAGCAGGTCTCTATGCTGACTTGGCCACAGTGTGACTGCACTGTTTCTTATAGTGTAATGGTGATAAAAGTGTCCCACTATCCTGGTAATCTGATGGGAGATTGATGAGCTTTGAAGATCAATGTGTAATGTGACAGTTTAAGTTAAATTTCTTTGTGTGTTGGCAACTTTAATGACATGCGTCCTAGAGGGAGATACATGTACATCTTTTGACTCGGTCAAAGCATCCAGACTCTCTTGAGTTTAACCTGGAGCACCTTGCAATTGCTGTAATCAAAAAGAATAAATGGAGTTCTCAATCTTAAAAAAAGAAATCTATCACCGCACGACCAGGAAATTTAAGGGCTGATATGTTTGTTGAACCCACCAAAGAAGTGGTTTGTGTTTTCGTCAACCTTACAGCTGCAATTAACTCCCAGATTCATCCCCAGAGCTCTCCTGACACTGTCAGTCCTGTTCATTGGTGGCAAGAGGAAAATAGAAAAACCTTCTATGATCCGTTTTCCAAGAAAACAAGAGTCAAATAGATGTCTTTTTCCTTGTATTTATTCAGTGTTTTACAGCTTATAGAACACCTCCATGTATATCACCTACCATGAACTTCACAAAGGTAATTTATCAAGCACTTTATAAATAATACTTAACCATCTGAGTTACATGACCCTGGTCATTTTGCATTATTATTTTCTCTTCCTTGTTCTGACTAGTATGAAGATAACATAAGGGTAGTAAGATGATAGTTTAAATGTAAAAAATGGATTTTCTTCAGGAAAAAAGCTATAGAAAAATTACTCCTGAATAACTAGTAATAGAATGGATATCTGTACACCCCGATCATAACAGCATTACTTTCAGTAGCCAAAATGTAGAAGCGACCCATGCCTGTAGATGGATGAATACAAAATGTTGTATATACAGACAGTGAAATTCTATGGAGCTCTCAAATGAAAGAAAATTCTCACATGTGCTACAATGTGTGTGAGCCTTGAAGACATTATGCTGAGTGAATTAAGCCAGACACAAAAAGACAAATATTGTATGATATCATTTATATGGATTACTTAACATAGTCACAGTCATAAAGACAGAAAATAGAATGGTGATTGCCGGAGACCAGGGAAAAGAAAAAAATGAAGTGTTATTATTTAGTAGGCATGAGGTTTCAATTTGGGAAGATGGAATCTTTTGGAGATGAATGTGGTGATGGTTGCACAGAAATGTGAATGTATTTAATGCAGCTGAACTGCATGCTGAAAAATAGTTAAAATGGTACATTGTATGTTATGTATTTTACCACAATAAAAAATAGCTAGGTGTAACTCTCATTATGGAGTACCTCCTATATACTAGACACATGTTAGTCAGTTTACATACATAATTCAGTTTCATTCTCGCAACATTCCTATGAGGTGATACTAATAGCTACTTTATCAAGTATATATTATGTGCCAGGCATTGTGGTAAGCTCTTTATAAGTACCAGGTCATTTAATCCTCACAGCAACCCTAGGAGGTAGATGGTACTATTATTCTCATTTTATAGTTGAAGATAGCAAGGACAGAAAAGTTTACCTAACTTGCTGGCAGTAAGGGGTGACAGAGGCAGGATTAGAACCTAGGCAGTCTGGCTCCTGAGTCCTTTTGTTTAACAACGATGCCTATTATCTCTCGAGATAAATCTTTTCTAAGTTCACCCACGTTTTGTATTCTTTTTCTTTTTTAATTAGGTTCAGGGGCACATGTGCAGGTTTGTTCTATAGGTAAACTCATGTCTCAGGGTTTGTTGTACAGATTATTCTGTCAGCTAGGTACTAAGCCTAGTACCCAATAGTTATTTTTTCTCTTCCTCTCTCTCCTTCAACCCTCTACTCTCAAGTAGGCTCCAATGTCTATTGTTCCCACCTATGTGTCCATGAGTTCCCATCATTTTGCTCCTATTTATAAGTGAGAACATGTGGTATTTGGCTTTCTGTTCCTGTATTAGTTTGTTAGGGATAATGGCCTCCAATTCCATCTACATTCCCACAAAAGATGTGGTCTCATTCCTTTTTATGACTGCATAGTACTCCATGGTGTATATATACAACATTTTCTTTGGTCAGTCAGGTGCAGCCAGAAGAGGAGACATTGGAGAGCTTCTGGAAATAAACAAACAAACAAACAAACAAAACAGTTTGTTATACTCACAGGTCCTAGAGACTGGAGCACAGCACACCACACAGGGCCACATGGGAAAAACACCAGGGTGGTCAGGAGGCAAAAGACAAGGAGCAGAAGGGGGAGACCTAAGGCCACTCCTTTATTGGGATTGGCAATCCAAGGCAAGGCAGGTCACAGCAAGTGATAGGCTAGTTCGAATCGTTTTGTCTGGCTCTAAGCTGTAGGGTTGATCCCCCTCTGCCCCGAGATAGTGAAGGCAGAGAAATATTGCTTTCTGGGCTGTATGAACCAGGCAGAGGAGGGATGACTCTGGATTGGTTAGTTTGCATATCAAAGACATGCTCCTGGCTGGGTCCTTTATTATGTCTAAGAATTGAGAAACAGTCTCTCCCCAGTCAGAAAGATTTCTTAAGATGTCAAAACATCATATACAGAAAATTTAAAAGTATTTACAATACAACCCAGCGTGTAGGAAGCAGAACTGGGATTTCACCTCAAGTCAACCTGAATAAAAAATCAATGCAGTTTACCTCTATATTATAGAAGGTGGGCCTATCTGGGGATGCCTTGGTAGAAGGGAGTTTAGGATGAAGGCACAAGCGTTGGTAGTAAAAGGGCTTGAATTCAACAGGATTACAAGCCTAATGTAAGCTTTATCTGCGTTCATAAAAATATAGCTTCAAAACCCTGGGGAGGTGGGTTCTCTGTTCTGTAAAGACCATAGTTTGGAGACCCGTGCTCAGTTCTGAACTCCACATTTTAAATTGGATATAGACAAACGGAAACATATTCTTATGAGGAGGATCCAGGCAAGTGGGGACCTGGAAACTACGCTGAACCAAAACTGCTTGACACAGATGTGGCTCATATGATCTTTGGGAACACAGAATATGGCGAACTCTGGGCTTGGAGTCCTCCAGCATTCTTTGTGGGAGCTTAGTAATGTGGATCAAGCCCAACGGAGAGATACTTTCACAATGATTTATATGCCCCAATATATGATATCATCTCTAGTCTCTTCCATTACCATGATACTTGGTGTGTGTAATCAAAGGGAAAAGGACAGAGGTAAAGGGTATCTGGTGTTTTATCTTGTCCGAGGGTCATGTTTTGGGTTTTGCTGTTTTATCACGGACCCCACCATCAAATAGGCTGTGCCCAGATCATTGAAGTCCTAATTACCTTGATTTTAACTTTTATATGCCCCAATATATGATATCATCTCTAGTCTCTTCCATTACCATGATACTTGGTGTGTGTAATCAAAGGGAAAAGGACAGAGGTAAAGGG
>NW_012111142.1:8622194-8637628 GCF_000951035.1 Colobus angolensis palliatus
CCATTACCATGATACTTGGTGTGTGTAATCAAAGGGAAAAGGACAGAGGTAAAGGGTATCTGGTGTTTTATCTTGTCCGAGGGTCATGTTTTGGGCTTTGCTGTTTTATCACGGACCCCACCATCAAATAGGCTGTGCCCAGATCATTGAAGTCCTAATTACCTTGATTTTAACTTTTTAATTACCTTGATTTACTTTTATCTGCATCCTTACTCAAATGTGGCTAAACTGTCCCCAAAGAAAGATACCACCAAACCTTGTAGCACTATTTTTGATTCTTTAGCCAGACACAAAGAGAACAACAGTAAAATCATTTCCGCCCAAGGCCATTTAGCTTTGTAGAGGACATGTTAGATCCCTAGTGGAGAATTAGGAAGGAAGTAGAGTTGAATGTTTTCTGTCTCACTTAGTCTACCCCAGTTTTGTTAGATTAACGTTAGACTTCTGTAGCATCTGGCAATCTTAGCTTGTTAATATGCCTTAACAAAGGTCCTAAAAAATGGTTAAAAGGACTGAATATGTTTCACTCTGAAGTAAAGATGACAAGGGTCAGGGTACTCCATATTAATAGTTTTTCTTTTTTTGTTTTGTTTTTTGTTGTTGTTGGTTTGTTTTTGTTTTGTTTTGTTTTGTTTTGTTTTTGTTTGTTTTTGAGATGGAGTCTCACTTTGTCACCCAGGCTGGAGTGCAGTGATGCAATCTTGGTTCACTGCAACCTCTGCCTCTCAGGTTCAAGTAATTCTCCTACCTCAGCCTCCCAAGTAGCTGGGATTACAGGTGTGCGCTAGCACACCCTGCTAATTTATCTTGTATTTTAGTAAAGACAGGGTTTCACCATGTTGGCCAGGCTGGTCTCGAACTCCTGACCTGAGGTGATCCACCCCCCCCCGCCCTTGGCCTCCCAAAAGTGTTCAGATTACAGGCGTGAGCCACCGTGCCTAGCATTAACAGTCTTTATATGAATTGTCAAGTAGGAAGAGGAACTGACTTGCTCTGTGTGACCTCAAGGAATGGAACCAGGACTAATTGATAGAAGTTTTAGGAGGTGGTTTCTGTTTATCAGTAAGAAGGCTTTTCTATCAGTCAGCAGTTAAATGGACTGCCTTTTGTGTGAGAGAGTTCACCGTCACTGGGGGTATTCAAGCACCAACCATCTGATGAAATATTGTTGAAGAAAGTCAAGTAGAAGATAAAGTGCTGAACAAAGTCACATCTAAGTTGAGTCCAGAGACTAATTTTAAGATTATGTTTTCTCTCACAGTCATATCTATTGATGCTTTTTATTTGAAAAACCTCCATTGGAGATTATGAGCAGAACAGTTTACTAAACCTTAGTCATTGCCCAGCAGGGGGCTGACTCAATGTGCAGCATGGGTTGTAAATGAAGTTTTTTTTTTTTTCCATATCAAAGAAATGGAAAACTGGGTCTTTATCATTTGGAATGATAATCTTAGTTGTTTATCTCATCTGCAGTTTTTTTGCTCGAGCTTGACTGCACTTTTTTTTAAAACCAAGAAAAGAAACATTTGCGGAACGTGACAATAGCTAAAATCCAAAAACTGTCAAAAATGTTTTGATCCCAATTAAAGAGACCCTTTGCAGCAATTTACACCCTGTCTTGAATTTCAAAGAACTCCTGATCCTAATCCTTATGTGAGTAAATTTTGTTTTATTATTAGCTTGTTGCAGGGAATAAATCAATAGTGAAAGCTGTTCATACATTTAGATACCTAGATATTGCTAATATATCATGATGTTACTAGGTCTGTAGACCAGATGGATGACAAGGAAGGAGTTATGTCATCTTCAGTTTGCAGATAAGGACAGTGAGATTCTGTGAGTGTCCCTCACCTGGCTGTTGACTCAGAAGAGACTTTTCAACTCCAAGACTTTCTAGTGAAACTCACTGACTCTCTTCTCTCTCCAGTCACCATTTCAATCCATATAATTATTATGACTTTATATCATAAAAAATGATACACACTGCAGGACCCTACAAGTAAGTCTGTTTCTTAGGATGAAGGGCAGTGGTCTGCATCAACTTTTCAAGGTGTTGCAACATCCTTGTTGCCACAGACACATGTGAATTTTGCTTATTCATTTGAATGAGCCAACACTTACTTAAAGCTATTAGACGCAACAATCTAAGTATGCTACGGCAATTCTATGAAGTAGATGCCATTATTATCACCATTTTGCAGATGGGAAAGCCAGGGTCCATATAATTTAAGTCACACAGCTAACAAATGGCAGAGCTTGGTAGCTTGGTCCAGAATCTCTGATACTAGTGAGGTGTTACTAATAATAGCATACCAAATTTTATAAATGATTTTATAAAATCATTTTGTGCTTTGATCTATATTAGAGCAGATTCCCTATTATCTCTGTCTTATTGTCACTGTTACTCACTTTCATTCTTTCCTGAGCTTTCCTGAGTGAAGACAAAAGAGGTGGAGTTACAACTGGGACTGCTTCATCCGTAGTTTTCTTGGATAGATAGAATGTTGACAGTATAACCCATATATGATTAGGCAGTACAGGTTGAGTATCCCTTATCTGAAATGCTGGGGACCAGAAGTGTTTCAAATTTTAGAGTTTTTCAGATGTTGGAATATTTGTATTACATATACTTAACAGTTGAGCATCCTAAATCCAAAAATCCAAAATCTGAAATGCTCCAGTGAGCATTTCCTTTGAGCATCATGTCAGAGCTCAAAAAGTTTTGGACTTGGGAGAATTTTAGGTTTCAAATTTTTGGATATGGGATACTCAACTTGTAACATATTAGATGCCTACTGTATGCCATGTGCAGCCCTGTTTCCTGAGGATTTGAAGATGAATTGGTCACTGTCCTTGCCCCTGAGATGCTCATAGTTCATTAGTGAACCCAGACTCACAGAGAGAACTAACAGCTGCCAAGATACTGGGCTACTCTCACCTCCTACCTGCTATGCCTTAGTTATTTTGTACACATTTGCTGATTCTTAATCACGAAGTTATTTCATTTTTTATGTAGTAAGTATTACCGGGCACCAGCTATGTGTGAGTCATTGTGTGATACAGATACAAGTGTGAACAGAGTTGTCCATGTTCATAGACTGGGGTTTAACTTTGCCAAGAATGTTCCTGAAAAATTTCACTGACTTGGCAGTGGAGGAATGAGTTGGAGAGGACCAGAATAATTAAGTAAGGGAAGAGAAAACAGTATTTCTAAAGGCACAGATATATGGAAGAGAAAGATATATATGTGCATTCACTCAGGAAATAATTATTGGGTACCTGTATAAATATAGAGATAAATAAGGCCTCATCTTTGTGTTCATCGCTGTTGTCTATCTAGCTAGCACAATGACTCACACATGGCTGGTGCCCGGTAATACTTACTACACAAAAACTAAAATGACTTCATGATTAAGAATCAGCAAACATACACAAAATGACTAAAACGTAACAGGTGGAGGTGAGAGTGGCCTAGGATTCAATATTGTCCCTCAAAATAGATAGGTAATTGTGTTTTAAATACAGTAACTGCACTTACATTTCAGGGCTGATTTAATAATTTATTCCTCAGTGAAAACCAGATGTCACCTTACTTGTGCCTCATCAAAAACAAGTCTGTTCTCCTTTCAGTTCAAACTGGATGTTTTGAGCAAGGTTTGGAGAGAGCAAATGGGGTTGAGAAAGGGAAATGTCTCAGGGAAGGAGATAGGAAAAAGCTGAGGAGGCTGTAGAGCATCACACTGGGACCTGGTGGTCTCTAGGACCCAGAAGTATCTGGGATGTTGCTGTCATCCTGGACAGTGAGACAGTGCACAGGACTCTCACAAGACTGGGGATAAGGACTAGCCTGTAAACATGACAGTGTGGTTTAGAGCAGGCTTTCATGGATCTGTCTCATTTGACATCCAACAGTTCTTGGAATTTTTTTATTATCCCCCTTTTATAGAAGGATCAACTAAGGTACAGGTAGGTTAAATGACTTCATGAAGTTCCACCCTGGTCATTTGACCCCCAGGCTCCACTCTGGTCACTCGAAAGAAATTGAATTCAAATTAGAACTCTATAATACCCAAGCTTATTTTCTTTCTTTTGTTTCAGAGATTCTCAACTTGACGGTTCTGTGTCTCTAAGGAGTGGTTAGGAAATGTATGTAGGCAATTTGGTAGTCACAACTTTTTGCAGAGGGGTTGGTAATGCAGAAATTTAATTGTTAAAAGCCAAGGCTGCTAAATGATCTGCAATATTCAGGGCAGACGCATACAGCAGAAGATATTTTCCTATGCTCTATGACTTTCTAATGTCTTTCTAGACATTCATGTAGATGAAAAACCTGTTGGTAATTATGTGAATTTAAAAAGCTAACTCTATTTAGCACATAAACAAAGTATTTTTACCCATATACATAATACTGAATTTTCCAGAAATGCAACTAGACTAAGGGAAAGATGAAATTATTTCTAGTTAACCAAAATTTTGTATCTTTTTACTAACATCTCTCCAGTCTCCCCACCCAGCCCTCCCTCTGATAACTACCATTCAACTCTCTGCTTTTATGAATTCAGCATATAAATGAGATCATGGAATATTTGTCTTTCTGTTCCTGGCTTATTTCACTTAATATAATGTCCCCCAGGCTCATCCATGTTCTCCAAATGACACGATTTTCTTTTTTGGGGCTTGATAGTATTTCATTGCATATATATACCACATTTTCTTTATGTATTCATTCGCTGATGCCACACTTAAGTTGATTCCATTTCTTGGCTATTATGAATAATGCTACAGTGAACATGGGAGTGCAGATATGTCTTCAATACACTGATTTCATTTCTTCTGATATATATGCAGTAGTGGGATTTCTGGGTCATATGGTAGTGTAAAGTAATTTTTCTTAATGTGTGTGTGTGTCTCTGTTTACTCATCCATAAGATGGAGATAATAAATGTACCTATGTCTTAGTGTTGGTGAAAGATTAATTTAGTCTTCTAAGACTTAGAATAGTGCAGAGTAAAGTAAAAAGCCCAAGGTGTTAAATAATATTACATTATTGGCTATATTGTCCTATCTCCTGTGCAGTCTTTCTGTGTCCTCTAAGCAGAATTAAGAAAGCCTTTTATGATGTCCCTACTTCATCTTCTGCTTACTATATCCTAGCACATGATCATTTGTGTCATAATGAGTTGACTCACACTCCCATCAGACTACCAGCTCCACA
This sequence comes from Colobus angolensis palliatus, assembly GCF_000951035.1. Classification (NCBI taxonomy): domain Eukaryota; kingdom Metazoa; phylum Chordata; class Mammalia; order Primates; family Cercopithecidae; genus Colobus; species Colobus angolensis. The sequence goes on from NW_012111142.1 coordinate 8,627,410, forward strand.
CGGTACCCTGGCTCATTTATTGTTGTATCGGCAAGGCCTGGCATAGGAGACCCTGGCATGTGACAGAGATGCTAACTGGTCATTGAAGGTAAAAGGGAAGACATTCAGGGATGGATAGAATGAAAGAGAGAGAAGGGAGGAACAAGGAAACAATGACTACGTCAGCTTACAATGAAATGCTAATCGTCTGGCCCTGATATTGGAGCCCAAGATGCTATATACTAAAGATGCTAGTTTTGCCACGTAGACAGTAAAATATCCATGATTCAGAATTATCCAGTCATAGGATGTCAGGGATGGAAGCTCCCTTAGGCAGGAACTAACCCACGCATTTGCGAATGAAGAGATCTGAAACCCAAAGAGAAGTGAGCCATGAGATCTCCCTGTAAATTATTTGCAAAAGCCTGGACTTGAACGTTGCTCTGGACAGATTTGAGTCATTTTCGGATGCTCACAAAACAGGAAGTAGGGAGGGTCCTCTTCTTTTTCCTATTTTTTAAATTTTGTCTTTCTTTTCTCTACAATCTCTCCTCTCTAGACCACCCCATACTCTTTGCATATTATATTCAATGTTCAGGGCTTCCACTGGCCCATGGCTGCCCTAGATCTATTTTAATGTCAAATAGATAGAACTCAAGGGGAAAAATTGGGTCTCTGTGTGGTTAGTGTCTTGTTGGATGATATTGGATTTTAATTTATCACAACAAAAAAAATCAATTCGTAGCTCAAAATCAACATATTTTTAGAAATTGGCACTGTCAGGAAGCTGCCTTCATGAGATAATTTATAGGACCAAGTCTGTAATATATGACAGAAAAAAGGGATGTTCACAACACCCTGGGAAGTGAGACCACGAATGTTTTCAAGCAGATTTGGTCAACTCAGAAATGTTCTTAATGATTCCTTTTATCAGTCTTGGTCTTTAAAAAGGTATGGTGGGCCGGGCGCGGTGGCTCAAGCCTGTAATCCCAGCACTTTGGGAGGCTGAGATGGGCGGATCATGAGGTCAGGAGGTCGAGACCATCCTGGCTAACACAGTGAAACCCCGTCTCTACTAACAAATACAAAAATCTAGCCGGGCGAGGTGGCGGACGCCTGTAGTCCCAGCTACTCGGGAGGCTGAGGCAGGAGAATGGCGTAAACCCGGGAGGCAGAGCTTGCAGTGAGCTGAGATCCGGCCACTACACTCCAGCCTGGGCGACAGAACGAGACTCCGTCTCAAAAATAAATAAATAAATAAATAAATAAATAAATAAATTAAAAAAAAGGTATGGTGGTACTATTTTCTAAGCTAGTTGCTTTTACGTGCTTGGCCTCATTTAACTGAATCCTCTAAGTGCTCAACTAAGAAGCCACTATCCCATTAGACAGATGAGAAACTGAGACCCGAGGGGTTAAGCAGCTTACACAAAAACAAATATCCAGCACATTGTGGAGCTGGAAACTGATCCCAATATTATATGGTGCTAAGGCCCATGTTCATTCCAGCTCCAGGCAGTCGCATCTCACCTCTTCATGGGCATAGTTAGGGCCTCTTGCAAGCAAGTGATCATTCATCTGCTCACCAGGGCAGAAGTCAGACTGCACTTAGAGTTGTCAGCATGCAGACAGGCCCTGTGACTGAAGATTTACAGTGACTATTTGGGCCTCTGAAGAGATGTGGGAGGCACTAGTTTCAAAGATCCAGAGCCTAAAATTGCTGGGTGACCTTGGGGATGGCTCATCTGCTTGCAGGCCCGTTTCCCCATCTGAAAACCAAGGGTCATATGACATATTTTTTCTTAAAGGGCCAGATGGCAAATACTTTAGGCTCCGAGGGTTATACAGAGTTTAAATAGTGCAACTATTTAATTTTGTCACTGTGGCATCAAAGTCACTGCACACGATATGTAAGCAAATGACTGTGGCTACATTCTAATAAAACTTTATTTGTAAAAATAAAGTCATCTGCTGACTCTGTTCTGGTTGATTATTAAGGATTCTTCTAATTTTCTCATTCTGATCCCATGATGGGCCCATGAGCCCTTTGGCATTAGGGGATGAAGACTAGGTGAAAAGCTATGGTTTTTTATTTCTGGATCCTTTGTTCACTGCTCTTTTGTGTCTGATTTTGGGATGAGTGATGAGTGTAGAGTGTTTTGTGTGAACTTTCAAGATAAATATTCATCACTAAAGAATTGTATTATTTATTTATTTTGATATTTGATTTTTGATTTTTTTTTGAGACTCTCACTCTTGTCTCCCAGGCTGGAGTGCCATGGCATGATCTCTGCTCGCTGCAACCTCCACCTCCCGGGTTCAAGCGATTCTCATGCCTCAGCCTCCTGTGTAGCTGGGATTACAGGCACGTCCCACCACGCTGGCTAATTTTTGTATTTTTACCAGAGACAGGGTTTTGCCATGTTGGCCAGTCTGGTCTCGAACTCCTGACCTCAGGTGATCCACCTGCCTTGGCCTCCCAAAGTGCTGGGATTACAGGCGTGAACTATCACGCCCAGAGTATTATTTATTGCTACCATTTGTTGAGTACTGATTACCAGGCATGGTGCTAGGTACTTCACATAAATTTTTGTCATTGAATTATTACAATACAACTATTAATTACATGTTATTATCCCCATTTTACAGATGAGATGACTAACACTCAGGAAGGTTAGGTCACTTGAACAAAACTACTCTTAAATTTTTATCTATTTATTCAAAAGCTACTTATTGAGTACCTACTGTGTGCCAGGGAGCGTTCCCCAGGATTTGGATACATTGGTGAACAAAATGAAGGTCCCCACTTTGTGGAGTTTACATTCTAAGGTGGAGAGACAGAAAAGAAAAAATAGACATACATAAATAATATAATCTGTTATAAAATAATCAGTGTTACAGAAAAGGAAAAAAGCGAGGCAAGGTCAGGGCATTTTTCCACTGTACTTTCTTTGTCCTCATGAAAGGGCCTGTGACATGTGCGCTTTGTAAATCACAAATATTAATGTGCTCTGGGAGCTTCCTGTACCTTTGAGGGTCAACTGAGTAATGGAGAAAGACCCTTCTGAAAATTCTCATCCAAATTCCAGAGGCTGTTACACTTGATAAATCAGAGCTGTCCACTTGGGTGTCTCTGCTTTTATTTAGATGGCTGATTGCTTTATATGGGGTCTACTGCTTATTGTTTTTCTATCTCCCTCATTTGTTTTAAATTTTAATTTAAAACTCATTTTCCATGACTGTGCCGTGGTTATTTAATAGGTGCTTCTATTTTTATGAAGACACTCCTTAAGGGAGCTGTTTGTATCAAAATGATGATACTGTAATAAGGCACAGCACTGATACGAGGATTCTTTGTGCACCTCTTAAGTGCTTTGCAGAGATGGCCAGAGGTGGAGAAGCAATCATAGTTCTGGTTCCAGTAAAGGAACATGGTGTCTGGCATAGAAAGCAAGGGACTGGGTCAAAGTGAGAAGAGACTAGTGAAATTCATCTTTTACTGGGGAGAGTTGTGTCTGAGGAAATGCAGGCTTGGACCTGGGGACAGGGTGATGGAGAGGAGCACAGGGGCTGGGTGACCAGGATGGAGCCTGGGGGCTGGGTGACTAGTGTTGTGGACAAAGGGCTAGATTTGCCATTAGCAGGCTTGAATTTGAAGAGTTACGTAGTTAGAAGTATGCATATTGAACTGCAATGAGGAAAATGACAATGAAAACAATAGTAATGATAATGATTACGCTTACTATTTTGCCAGATCTTGCTGTAAAATCTTGACATACGTGTCATTTCATACTTGATGAAGCACTGAACCTCTTAGTAGCTCAGTGTTCTCCTTTGGACTATGAGAGCATTAATTAGCTAGCCATAACAATTTTGGAAAATAGAGGTATTATCTCTTTTTTATAGAATATGATGCCAACAACGTTCAGAGAGGTTCAGGGGCTTACCAAGATGTCTCAGCCAGTGAGGGGTGCCCTGTCTGCTACATTGTTTCATATCGCCCCTGTGTGCCTGCCAAAACAAAGAAATAGGTATGAGTGTATCCATTCTGTTCCAGATGTTACCTAAAACAGAATGCTTCGGTGATTTATTGGCTTCCGTTCTGTACTGAAGTTACTAACTATACATACTTAATTTTCGATTCTGGAATTAATAGTGAGGTGAATTTAACACCTTCACATTTTTAGATCCTATACTCAGTCACTACTTTTTTTCTTGGAATTTTCACTGCTTTTCTTTAAAATAAGAATAACCATGCCAAGCTGGTAAAGTCTCTGCATGCTCTTCTATTTGCGATATGAAAGATTGAGAGAATTTTAACAAAGAGAAACAAAAATGCTAGACTGTACGTGACTTGAGGGCAGGGTCCATGATTTAATCATCCTTGTATTTCCTACCTCCTGGCACATGATCAGCTCCCAGTAGATATTTGTGGAATTGCACTGAATTTTTCATTGTAAAAGTCAAGAAGCCTTTGGTTCACCTCTTTGTCTAGCTATGCCTATAAACCTTTGATTGCTGTGGGTGGCATCTGAACTCTGTAAACTACCATCTCCCTGAGACAGAAAATAGCATCTCCACCACCTCTTCGGGTGGGCTGCAGTGGTACAACCCACTTTGTTCCAGCCATGTCTGTCCTTCTCAGGATTCCTTCAATTTGTAGATGAGTAGAAGATTGCATCAAAGGTATTAAAGCTTACATATAATGCATTAAATCTCAACCTTAATGCATAGGTAACACATTTTTCCCTCATTTTTCTTTCTGTTTACCCGTCCATCTAACTTGCTTTCTTCCTTTCCCTCATCCTTTTCTCCTACTTTCATGTGCATGTAGTATATACTTGCCTTTTTTATTGCCATATGCATTTTTTCAAAGAGATTGTATAATACCTACTACATATAAGATATACAGTATAACCTGCTATAGAAGAAATATAATATCTTATGCAGATTGACAGGAAAGGAAAGTAGGTACTGTGTGTGGAGCACTACACTAATATTACAGTGTAAGTTCCTGACAGACAGAAACTCTGCCTGATTATCTCTGCAGCATGTGAGTCTCACCTCTTTTCTTCATCCTGTGCCCTGCCAGAGGAGGGAGCCCTCCCCAAAGGTGGGAGTCCCTTCAGGGACCTATGGGGTCTGCACCTCCAAATTTTGATGCCTGTGTACCCTAGGTCCTGGAACATGTATACAGAACATGTGTAAGGATGATCTGAGGGATGAGAGGGAAAAAATTAGCCTAGCAGAGCTGCTGAGATGGTGAGAGATGAACTCGGGCATGTTGAATCTTCGGTGCTATGGCGACTGTGCTGAGTAAATTACGAACACTGACTCATTCTGTCCTCACAATCACACTATGAACTATAGATATTACTAATGCCATTCTTCCACAGAAAGCAATGAACATGAGGCATGAGGCCAGGGTTGTGGGTTGGGAGGGACAGGCATTCTGAGCACTGAGGGCAAAAGCCAGTGACTTTTTGGTTCTGACTCAAGCCTCAAGCCTCACAGTCTGTCTGATGAGCACAAAGTCAGGTGCAGTATTCAGCCATTTCAGCCCTAGACAGCTTCTGTATTATGGCTTCAGCCAAATATTTCTATGGTGATCACCCCGATTCTCTGTCCCATCTCCAGGAGCCTCATTCATATAGCTCAGGGATTTACCTGGCAGATTAGATTTGACTTCTAAAAACTATTTAGAAAATTAGGAGATTGCAAATCTGCCAGAAATTACCAGAGAAGTGTGGCCTCAATATTTAAATTAAAAATGCCAGTACCTCTAAAGACCGAGATCTGAATCTTTAATGATGTCTAAGGGATGTGCAGACGTTTTAAAGTTATATATTTAAAATTTTGAAAATAAAGATTTTACTGGCAATTGCCTAAATTCAAGACAGTCATAACCTCACTTTTGAGGAGAAGATAGTTCATCTTCCGTATAAATGGCTCCAATGAGAGTGTCTGAGACTCTGAGATACTGAGATGCATCATCTCATGACTCTGACTGTACTGTATGACATATTTACCCATGTGAATAGACACGCATACTCTTTCATGTTTATTTCTGTGCTGTCAAAGTCTGTGTCTATATTTTCACTCCTTTATCTGTGTCCTATGGTACAATCACCCACGCACTTAACAAAAACTTCTTCATCTGATCCAATAATAAAAGGAATCTCTTATGTTTGGGATTTTTTTTTTTTTTTTGTAGTTTTCAAAGTACTTTCACTGTTTTCTTACAACTGATCCTCATATTAATCTTACAAGATGCATATTACACATGCAGTTTTACTGGTGGTAGACCATCTCTGCAAAGCACTTGAGAGGTGCACAAAGAATCGTCATATCAGTGCTGTGCCCAGTTAAGCTCAGAGTGCTTAACTGCTGGCCCAAAGTTACACAGTGATAGTTGATGGAGCCTGGTCCTTATGCTTTTTTCTATTTATAAAAGTATCATATATTTATTGTAGAAAATTTATAAAATACAGAAAAGCCATAAAGAAAAAAGTGCAAATTATGTGAAATCTCACCACTTAGACATAAACCCAATCAAGATTTTGTTGTGTATATACCACCATTCTTCTTTACATAAAAATAATTTTTTTCAAAGTTGAAATTAAACTATATATGCTGCTTTGCAACCTATTTTTTACTTATCCACATTTTTCCAATAATTAAATATTCTTCTACAACAACATTTTCAATCAACATAAAGCATTCTAGCATAGAAGTATACCATAATTTAGTAAACACCATATTGTTAGCCATGCAGGTTCTATCTGTATCTTTGAGCACAGCTTTGTACACTACTGTCATTATTTCCTTCATTGAAATTCCAGGATTACTAGGTCAACATGTGTGGATATTTTTAAGGCTGTTGGTCTTTTTTTGATCAAATTATATTCTAAAAAATTGTACTGCCAGATGTATGATGCAGTCTGTTTTACCACATATTTGCCAGCATGGAGTAGTGTCATTAAAAAAAAATTAACTTATTGATATTAAACTTTAGTTTTAATGCCTCTGTCCTAATTTCAGAATCTGCTCATAATGGTCACTATAGGGCAGCAATACAATTGTAAAGTAGGGCTTTTATACTGATGAGACTAATGGCCCTTTGGCTTTACCTACAAATCTGAATGATGCCAAAGGATACTGAGAATTAACTGAAGTTGGATTTCTCTTAGGACTTGCCCTGTCATTCCCAAGGTGTTAACTGTCTGGACTGCCAATATTCCCGTAGTCATACGTTTTCACTGGCCTATGTTCAGGGTCATATTGTTGATTCTCCATGTATGCATAAATGTCACCAAGAGGAGAAAACTTGACAATCTTTATTACTATAATTTAAGATTTCTGATCATTGACTTTCAATCAAAATAAAATATATTTATATATTCTTTTCTTTGCATAAAGCTGTAGTATCTTGGGCAAGTAATTTCACCTCTCTGAGCCTAAGTTTTCTCCATTATGGGATGGAGAGGGGCATGACCCAGGCACTCTTTGGAAGTATTTTGCAAAAATTCAGGGAGAGAGAATGCACATTAAAGTTCTTAGCACTTTATAAAATTCTTCTTGATGATGTATATTATTTTTTTCATAAGAAAAGAATAAAGTTAGCTTTCCACAAATATTTATTAATGAATAAGCTCCCCGTTTCTTGTTCTTCATTCTAGTAATTTTGTATAATTTATGGAGAACAGGTTTATTGAAGAAAGGGAATGTGGCCCAGATTCTGTCCAAATTTAGAATTAGTGGGATCTGAAATAATGAGATTTTTCTGTAGCCTCTTTCCGGATAGCTCTAGTATTCTCATGGCACTTATCTATTTGGTTTTCCACCTATGGTATCTCTGTTCCTGCAGTTTGGATGAGGTCTTCTAGAGAACTGAATGCACCTTAAACCTCTTGAGGTTATTTCTCTAACCTCAGAGAATTTTCTGAACTAATCTGCCTTTACCTTTATTTCTTCTTATGAAAGTATATGAACATGTTTGGGAGAGCTAAGGCTAAATATTCCACAGGGTGTAAAATCTCATCCTTAAAAACCAGAGCTCCCATCAGCACCTTGGAGAAGTCATTTGTTTTTCCGTTGCTGATACTCTCATCTGTAAAAATATCGTTCTTCTATCAAACATTTATCGAGCATCCACTGTGTACCAGGCACTGGGATATGAAGATGAATCAGAGAAACCTCTTGCTCCACAGGCCTCATAATCTAGCAGCCGAGTAAACCACCAATCACACAACAGTGTGATAAGCAACATCTTGGTGTGGCTGCCTGTCTTCAAATTCACACGTGTGCCTCTCTCCTAATGACCTAACAAGCAAAGCACGGGGAATCATTCTCATTAAATGAGCAGATGCTGTTTAATTGATCATACAAGCGATGTTTGCAAAATAGAGGTATAATACAGAGATACTATGCAGAGAAGAAACTCACAGAACTGAAAATATCAGAGGGGCTGTGAAAATGATCTCAGTCTCATGTCTGCCTGACCCCCGACAACCAGAGAAAACCACCTTTTTTTTTTTTTTTACCTTAAGTTTCGGGATACATGTGCAGAACATGTAGATTTGTTACATAGGTATACGTGTGCTGTGGGGGTTTGCTCCACCTACTGACCCGTCCTCTAAGTTCTCTCCCCTTGCCCACCACCTTCCTAGCCAAAGGCAGAAAACTGAAACTGGGCCCCTTCCTTACACCTTATACAAAAATTAACTCAAGATGGATTAAAGATTTAAATGTAAAACCCAAAACCATAAAAGCCCTAGAAGAAAACCTAGGCAATACCATTCAGAACCTAGGCATAGGCAAAGACTTCATGACGAAACACATTCAGTTCTAAAATGTGCCATGTTTTCTTTTTTCTTTTTCCTTTTTTTTTTATTCAGTGAACATTTATTAAGCAGTGTTTCTCAAGTGAAGCATAAATTAGCATTTCCAGCTGGGACAATTCCTTTTTTTGCAAGGCTGCCCCATGCGCTGTAGGACATTTGGAATCCCTTCCCCCACTTCCCTGATGCCCTGTGCAGATACCTAAAGACATCTTTCATAATGACAAGCAGAAGGATACTTTTACGTATTTCCAACTGTCTACCTGGTAGAAGAGTGAGGGAGTGAGAGGTCCTGGTCTTGTGTGAGAGATATTGGATAGCAAATATGTTCTTTGCACAAGTATGCTTCCTCCTTCTCCTCTTCCTTCTTTTTCTTCTTAAATTTTTCTGCTTAGGACATTCTTCTCCTGTCTCCCCCTACCCCCTCTGTCTTTGCCCCTTCCTTTATCTGGCTGACTCCAGTTTATCCTACAGACCTCTCAGCTCAGGCACTATTTCCTCAGGAATTCTTCCCTGATTGACAAACCTAGGTTAGAGGTCTCTCTTTTGCCCTTCCACACACCAGCCACTTCTGTTATAGTACTTATTAAATGTGCTATACAAGGTGAAAGCAGCCCAAATGTCCATGGATAGATGAGTAAACAAAATGTGCTATACATACACAATGGAATCCTATTCACCCATAAGAGGGAAAGAAATTCTGACACATGCCTCATTATGGATGAATCTTGAAGACATTCTGCTAAGTGAACCAGTCACAAAAGGGACAAATATTATATGATTCTTCTTATATGAGGTTCCTATGGTAGTCAAACTCACAGAGACAGAAAGTAGAATGATGGTTCAGGGACTGCAGGGAGGAGGGAATGGGAGTTAGTGTTTAACAGGTGCAGAGTTTCAGTTTGGGAAGATGGAAAAGTTTAATGGATGGATGGTGGTGATGGATGTGCAACAATGTGAATGTACTTAATGCCACTGAACTGTACACTTAAAATGGTAAAAGTGGTCAATCTTAGGTATATATTACTGCAATAAAAAATGTGTTCTAATTGGATTTTTAATGGCAGCATACCTTCCTATGATTTAAGATTCCTTGAAATCAGGAGCACTGGTTTTCAACAGTGTGTTCACAGTACTAAACCCATACCTTGTAGATAGAAGGTGCTCACTTAAAACAATTATGTTGAATAAATGAATGAATGTAAAAATGAACTCATTTCATTATATCAGACTAATGTATTTCTAATTTTACAGATAAGGAAATTCAAATTCAGAGATAAGTAGTGACCTTACTGACATCACAGAAGTAGTAGATGTTGAAGTCAGTATTGAAACCCAGGTGTTGTCAACTCCAGTCCAAAAAAATATTCCTTCCATTGGGCTAGCCTTTATTTTTTTTT
>NW_012111142.1:8643538-8672351 GCF_000951035.1 Colobus angolensis palliatus
GCTTCAGCTCTCACTGGTCGGGCTGCAACAGCTGACCAGCACCGATTGTCCGGCACTCACTAGTGAGATGACCCCAGTACCTCAGTTGAAACTGCAGGAATCACCGGTCTTCTGTGTCCTTCGCGCTGGGAGTTGGAGACTGGAGCTGTTCCTATTCAGCCATCTTGCTCCGCCCCCCATAGCCTTTATTTGTTGTCACTTTCTACACATAGCTGAACTTAGAGAAAGTAGAGGCAGAGAAATTCACCTGAAATGCCATATCTGACATTAAAAATGAATTTAGAAGACTAAAAAGAGGTTGGGAAAGGAAGAAAGAAAAAGAGACTGATAAAGAACTTTCCCTGGGATATAGTCACTTTTCATTTGCTTTTTGTTTTTTCCAATCTCTTGCCATGTAACCAAAAGAACTGAAAATGGTGAGATTGATTGGGCAGTCAACTGTTTCCCAAGGGCTGTAACAGAATCCCAATCTCTTAGGTAATTTAACCTGGAAGGGGGTTTTGCTGTAGGGAACCACCCACATCATTGGGGATGGACAAGATGATTTAATAGGCCTCTTCCTGCCCTAATTGCTAATCTTCCTTGTGGAAACCCCCTTCTCATGCTGCATTAAATACTCCATTAATTTGTTTATATATAAATTCAAGCTACTTCAGTTCTGTCACAGTTCTGAGAGGTTCCCATTCAAGAGTCTTTGGCTTGTACTACCCATTAGGATTTACTGATAAGAAAGATGCATTATACATCTTATTACCTTGTCTACAGAGCACACGTGACAACTATAAAGTACATTCAGGTATAGTATGAATAACTGTCAGGGTAATTGATAAAGTGGTCTGTAATAAAGGTAACTGGAATGGCATTCCTAGAAGCTGAGGTCTGTAAGTGCTCAAGAGGAGGGGGGAAAGACACTAAATAAATCCAGTCTTTCAGAAATCCCTGGCGTTAAAAAAAAAAAAAAAAAGTAGCCAACCAGAATCCTTAGGCCTACATTTCACTTTCAAGTATAATTATTTTATGTTGCAATTCATATCTGCTGACACATTGGAATCAACTCAAATAAAGGAATGCCATAAATCTTGCATTGTTTGGATTAAGCAAATGTTGGTGCTGGAAGAAGTCAGGGAGGGAACTGCCCTGTGTGTAAAATAGTTTAAGAATCAAATCACTGGAAAAGACGTAGATCCAGTTGAGACAAGTGGCCCACCAGCAGTCTTTCAGCCTCAGTTTAAACATTCAAAGCAGCGATAGCTTAGCACTTATCTTTGTAGGTGAATTATACCTGACCATTATAGGAATATTCATAACAATAACTGACACTGTCACTTATGGGCTTCTACTCTATGTCAGCTACCTGTCTATACTGCTGTTTTATCATCATAAATGCGAGGTATTTCTAGCCGCGTTATCTCAAGCGTGTTACTTAACTTCTCTCTACCCCAGATTATTCATCAGACAATGGAAACAGTTACAGTGTAAAATCACAGGTGTATTGAGAAGATTAAACAAGGTGATATATGTAAAGTGCCTAGAACAGTGTCTGGCACACAGTAAGCGATCAGAAAGAATAAACTAACATTGATCATTATTTCCATCTTAGAAATAAGAAAACCAGTCATAGAGAAGTTAAGAAATGTACACAAGGTAGCTGATGAAGGATTTGAACCCAGGTCTTCTAGATTCCAAACTGTAAATTCATTCTACAATTTCTGCCTGCCTGCTACATTCTCTCCATGTTAACTTCATACATTGGTCCCTATTCTTACTTTTTTAGCATAGAAGGCAGGAGCTACATATACATCCCTGTTATTCTCCCAGTCTCTTTTAAGCTGAGGGAGGTGAAGATGGAATAATCTTTCTTGGTGGAATATTTCACCTTAACTGGGATCTGCTAATATATGTTGTGTCTTAATGCATATTTGTCTTGTCCAAACATGAATTATTTGACCCCTTCAGACTTCCAATCAGTTTTGCAGTATGGCCTATACTTCCTTTTCCTTTCATGAAAATTTGTTGATATTGTTATAGCAGCTCTACACTGTCATTAGACAGTCTGTTCGAATGATGACTAATCATTGTTGACACCTTCCATGGTTGTATATTTTTCTCCTCCAGCTGTTTTGCAATTAGACTAATCTTGTGAAGTGGATAAAATATCAGAGAAGGAATCAGATCCAAGAGATAGACCACCTCTATATGCTTACACCTATATGCCTTGTACTGAGAGATATACACCAGCTCTTTCTCTGACTACCTGAGTATCCTTGAAAGTAAGTCACTGGGCCGTGTCCTCACTTAAGCCTGGCTGTATTCTCAGCCTTTGGCTCCTGATGCAGCAGGCCAGCTGAACACCAGATCAGAGTGTTGTGCTGAGGCAATGTCAGAACCAGCCTACCATCTCCCCTCCCCACACCCCCCTCAAAAATCCCACTACTTTCATAAGCCTTTTATAACTAGGACCAGAAGGGAGGTGGACTTCAACATTTTGGAAATATTTTCAGTGCGAGAGCACCAGTGAAACTGAGCTTAGAAACCATAACAGCACCTAGACCCAATAAAAGATGAGTGGAGAAGACAACAAGTTCAATACTGGCTCCACCTGCGAGCTACATTGTCTTGGCAGGTTTTACTAATGCCCTGGAACTCAGTTTCTTCATTTGTAAATAATAACATATATTGCACTGCACTGAGAACTTGAATTGTACTATGCATGTCAGAAATGCCTGGAAAACGGCACAATGCTCTGTTACTGCTACTTGCCTCGAAAATGAAGAGATGGCATTATTTGATAATAAAAATAGAAGTTCATAGGAGGGCTCCATAGCTCACCAGCTCTGTGATCTTAGGGACTTAATCAACCTGAGCCTCACTGTCTTCATCTATAAAATGGGTAGCTCTGTCTTAATTCTCCACACCTGCTTTGCAGAGCGGTTGTGTGGCTCCAATATGATATAAGTGAAAGTGTGTGTTTAAAAGTTGAACTCCACAGCCATCTGCAAATATTAGTCACTATGTTTATTACAGGGATGGCCAGCCAGTAGAGTGTCTCCTTTGTCCTTGCCAATTGAAAAGTGCTTTTTTATATGCAGTACATTTTCCCATGTAAAAAAAAACCCTACTTTTCACTGCAAGAGCTCCAGCTTTTTCAGCCAAATGACTCTTCTCACCAATTCTGTATCTTAATTGGAGACAGAATTGGAGAGAGAATAGGGAGGAAACAGAAGTCAAAGCCAGGAATCATCCAGCTTTTTCCATGTAGGTACAAATTAGAAGATCTGTGACTGTCTTCGACTCTCATTTTGCTGTCTGCCGGACAATGTTTGCACAGTGCCGGGATGAAGTAACTAAGATCTCTATTCAGGATAAATGCTAGTTCTGCTTTGTACTGAAAGATATATGCCAGGATATAAAAAGAATTCTCTCCATGGTGCTCCTATTAATTCGTAGCAGTTATAGAGAGCTGTAAAAAGCCGCCTAATTACTTCTTTCTCCTGTTGTATATTTCAAGGATGGCAGGTATCGTAGTAGATTCAAGGTAAATCTGGTATTAAAGCCATTGGGCTATAATCTTCTTTTTTTCTACCATCTTGTCTGCAAGAGACAATATTGGCCCTAAGAACATTTTGTCCTTGGGCTTCCTTTATCATTGTGTGAGTGGGGGAGACACTGAACTGTCCACGTTGCTTCTGCTGGCCTCTGCTTGGCCACTTGTATAATAAAATGAGGACAGTGTATCTTATGACTGGATATAGATACAGTTTGGAAAACACCAGAAAACACTGGGATAGCTTCTCCCAACCTGCTTCCTTGCTTGCTTTCTCTCTCTCTCACTCACCCAGGCTGGAGTGCAATGGTGTGATCTCAGCTCACTGCAATCTCCACCTCCTGGGTTCAAGTGATTCTCCTGCCTCAGCCTGCTGAGTAGTTGGAATTACAGGCACGCACCACTAGGCCCAGCTAATTTTTGTATTTCTGGTAGAGGTGGGGTTTCACCATGTTGGTCAGGCTAGTCTCGAACTCCTGACATCGTGATCCACCTGCCTCGGCCTCCCAAAGTGCTGGGATTACAGGCATGAGCCACTATGTCAGGCCTCCCAACCTGCTTTCTAAGCAAATCCACACTAAACTGCTCAGCATGCCAAGATGAGAAGCGTGTCCCCAACAGTTTTTGGACACAGTCTGTGGAGCTTTGGAAAGCCCAGCCACAGAGGTCTCTGCCATGTTCATGATACATGAGACCATAGGTGGTAGGGACAGATGGACTGGCAGCCCCACATCACAGGTGAACTATGGAAACAGGAATGACTGCTTTTATGTCATCTTCTTGCTGAACAACTTTCCCCATGGCCTGATGTGGTTATATCATTTGTTTGATAATCAGGCACTTTGAAGAGAGGTTTCAACCCAGTCTAACTTCGATCTCTTCCTTACAAGCACTCTATTCTTTTGAAAAATGCCCCATTCCCTCATTACCCAAAGCACAGCCAGGGCTTCCACAAGTTGGAGTGTATTCACCTTTAAGAAGCCTGCTCAGAGAAGACCCTAGCCCATGTTGCCTTCCTCCTGAGCCTTCCCCAACTGAAAGCCCTCCTTTTCCTTTCTGAATACCCAGGAAGCCTCTGGCCATGCTTCTAGAACTGTGATATGCAATACAGTAGCCGTTAGCCGCAGGTGACTACTTAGATTTAAATTTAAATCAATCACAATAAAATAAAATTTAAGAACTCATTTTCTCAGTCACACTGGGCTCATTTCAAGTGTCACATGTAGCCGGTGACTCCTTTATTGGGCAGTGCAAATATAGAACATTTCCATGATCACACAAAGCTTTCAGACTGGGCTGTTCTAGAATACGTCTCACTCTGTCCTGTGATGAAAATGCCCACTTCTTACTGAGGACCATCTCTATGACAACCCCCATGCTAAGTGCTTTGTAATCCCCAAAACATTTCTAAAATTAAGTGTGATTTAATATATAAGAAACCCTGAGGCTTGGTGGTGATAGGTAACTTATCCGGGACACATAGCTGGTAAGTAGCAGAGCTGGGATTAGGCCCTGGGTCTGCCTGCCCTGAAGCTGGGATTAGGCCCTGGGTCTGTCTGCCCTCTTAGCCACAGTGCTACACTCACTGGAGATATCCAAATCCTGCAGTAAATGCAGTTGCCTCCTGTGTTTGTTTCTGTTTAACGTCTTCTGTGAGCCGGTAAGACGGAGGTGGAGCTGCAGCAGGAAACTGGGCGGGTGCTTGCACTAGGGTGTGTTGAAGATGGTGTTGGCCATGCACTGCATGATTTACATGCATTTATCCTGTTTAATTCTCCCAATAACCCCATTATATGGATACTATTATTATCTCTACAGATAGATAAAGAAAAAAAAAAAAAAGGACAGCTTACAAAGTTAAGCAACATGGTGATGGTTTAAGTGGCAGAGCCTGAAATGGAACCCAGATGGTCTGAATTCAGAAGTCCTTGTCATGACCACCAGGTCTTGCTGCTTTAACTCATCTCACTCTGATTTTAATCTCCCTCCAAACGGAAGCGTTCTCAGCTTCTTCTCAGTATGGAGGACCTCAGAGAATCCTCTGCTTGCTTTGGGAAAGCAAACAGAGCAAAATATCCAAGGGAAGCGGATGCTTCTGAGTGCAGGAGCTTATGTAGTCCCTGGAGAGCTGGCCTTGGTCAAGCCTCACCCTTTCCTTCATACTGAAGTGCTAATCGATGCAGCAAATATACCTGATTGACTTCTTGTCAGAGCCCCATTTTGCAACAATGGACAACATCTTCTGTAATTTGAAAACTGATTACAGAGCCAACGATCCCGGTTTGCTTTTTTTTCTTCTTAACATAAGTGGAATTCTCTTTAAGAAAGAGCAGAAGCTTTTCCGGTTGATTCTGATACATTTCCAAGGAGGTTTCTTTGCCAACCCCCTTTTAAGTGAATCTATTAAATTACAGTAACTGAACTTGAAGATACAGCAAAGAAGAAAATAGCATCATCTTCATTCCATTTTCTTTCCTTACAAATTCTGAGCCTAATAAAAAGGATAAACATTCATAAATAGCGTTTGTTCCATTTTCTCATCTATCTGTAGTGGTCTAGTCACAAATTCTACCTATAACGTTGGTGCATCTGAAATCCTAAATACAAAATGGCTGGGGGAGTAGATGAGAACATAGTGAGTGATCCCTATTTCTACATTCATGTTTTGACCAGGGAAGGGAGTTTAAACAAGGATCACCAAGGCAGGGAGACAAGGTCAGTTTCCATAGAAACTAATTCATACAGTGACTTTGAGGCATCACCAAAAACAGCAGGGAAGGGTTCTATCCTAGAATTGAACTGTACTCTAAGAGTATGTGCATTTTGAATTATTTGGTCATCCTTCTCAAATACTCCTCGGGAGTAGTGGTATTTATGAGTATTTATGAGAAAGATCACATGCTTTGGAATGAGAAAGGTCTGGATTTCAGTCTGTGCTATATATACGTAGTAGTTAAAAGAGTAGACTTTAAAATCAAGCTGTAAAGAAACACTTCCTGGATCTAGAGCCAGAGCTGACAAAACTACAATGGCCTATAGGCCAAATCTAGCATACCACCGGTTTTTGTATGATTGCAAGCTAAGAATAGCGTTTACATTTTTTAATAGTTGAAAAAAAATGAAAATAACACGTCACATTATGCAAAAATTATATGAAGTTCAAATTTCAATGTCCATAAATAAAATTTCATGGTAATACAGTCACACTCATCTGTTTCCATATTACCTATGGCTGCTTTTGCACTATAAAGGCAGCATTGAGTTGTTGCCACAGAAGCAGTATGATCCACAAAGCAGAAGATATTTATTGTCTGGTCCTTGACAGAAAAATTCGGCCAACCCCTAATCTAGAATTTTAAAAGTTAAAATTATTTAAGGTCTTTGTACCTCAATTTCCCCATCTGAGAAATAGAGTTAATAATAGTAGCCAAATCCTTAAATAGTAGCCTCAAATTCCTCATCTATAAAATGGAGGTAATAATACCTATTTTATAGGATTTCTAAAAGGATTAGTGGGGTAGCCTATCAGTAACAATAATGGCCAAGTTTTCTTTAGCGCGTAACTGACAAATGTGAAAAACAAGACATGGAATGTTTAAGTGATTTGCTGAACCCACCCAGGTGGTAAGTGACAGAGCTGGGTTATGAAACAGGCCATTCTCAGAGCCTGCGGCTCAGCTCTAAAAACTATCATCTAACCTCAGTGCCCTTCAGGGAGTGAGTCTGTTCACCCCCCTTTTCATCTCCTTACCCCCACAGTGGTATGTTCCTCATGCCTGTGTTTGCCACTGTTGCCATTCTATTTAATTTTGTTAGTCCTTCATGTTGCTGTCTCCAGCATTCATTTAGAATTGTATTGTAATTGATTGAATGTGGATTTGTCATCATTTCTAAAATGTGGTTTTCTTGAGCTTGGAAACTGTTTCTTTTCATCTTTGTACCCCCTACTGTCTAGCATGCCACCTGGCCCATTATTAGGGTTGAATTAGCATTTGCCAATTATCTGAATGAACAAATGGGTGAATGAACAAAAAATTGATTTGTTTGTACATCTTCTTACATTCATCCAATTGGGCTTCTTTGGGTGATATTTATTAGTTTTTTTTTTTTTTTTTCTTTCTTTTTTTGAGGCAGAGTTTCACTCTTGTTGCCCAGGCTGGAGTGCAATGGCACGATCTCGGCTCACCGCAACCTCCACCTCCCAGGTTCAAGCAATTCTCCTGCCTCAACCTCGCTAGTAGCTGGGATTATAGGCATGTGCCACCAGGCCCAGCTAATTTTGTATTTTTAGTAGAAACGGGGTTTCTCCATGTTGGTCAGGCTGGTCTTGAACTCCCGACCTCAGGTGATCCACCCACCTCGGCCTCCCAAAGTGCTGGGATTACAGGCGTGAGCCACTGCACCCGGCCAGATATTTATTAGTTTTAAAACATTTGGTGTATAGCTGACCTGAAAGCGCATGTGCAAAGGAATTGGTACTCATGAGTAGCCTACATTATGACTGGCCCCTTGAGTTTACAGGAAACTGGAGAAAAACACAGTAGCCTCCTAGTTGAAAGAGACATTTTCAGCTTACTCTCTACCTGTGCTTGGCAGCTTCATTCATAGTTACTCTTTGAAAATCCAGATAGATTTCTCATGTAGAAGACAGCATAAGGGCCTGCTAGGTCAGGAATTGGACTGCCCCATCCTGGTGATGATTCACCTGCTGGGCTGGAACAGAAGACCACTGTGGAAATTGACAGAGACCACAATAAGCTTCCCTGCATGCACTGACTCAGGAAGGTCTGGCCTGGAGATTCACAGTGGGGGTAACTGCAGCACTTACTCTGAAGTATGTCTTTGACTCTCAGTCTGAACACAGGCCTTTGCAACTATTCTATACTCTTGGTCTCCTAGACTGGAAGCAAACTTCTAGACAGACGTAAAGGAATGCTGAAATAAAACAGGTCATTTTCTTTCCACGTTTGTTTCTTTTTCTCTAAACCCTACAGTAAAAGTATGACAGCAAGAATGTCATAAGGACATCACAGACTTTTATATGTTAGATACTTTTAATAATCCATAGTGTTTAATGGGAATATCATTATTCTTATTTGGCAGACATTGAAACTGAGGTTTCAAAGGTAGAAGTTATACATGTAGGGTATTTAGAGCCTGGAGCAAAATTTAAGTTTTTGACTCCTGAACACCTAACCTAACCTCACTACAAATGCATCCTAGATTTGGGGCAGATATTATTTAGTCACTTATCTATACAGCAACTAAGTATTGATCACATATAATAAGCACTAAGGATTCAGTACTGAGTGAATAAGACAGGCAAAGTCATGACCCTTATTACTTTCTCTTTTATTGGAAGAGTCAGGCAATAACCATGTAAATAAAATAATTTCAGATAGTGATAAGTACTTTGTAGTTTTTTAAAACTCAGGGTAATGTGATCGGGAGTGACTGGGAGGGATAACAAAATTAGATGAGATGGGACAGGATGGTGTCTGATGAGGGGACACTTAAGCTGAGACTTGAATTCTAGAAGGCATGAATGAAAAGATTAGAGGGAAGGGTGTTGTGGGTGGACAAGTGCTAGCACATGGTTGTGCACACAGCAGAAATGGGTGTAGGTCAAACAAGACTTCCTTTCCTGGCTGGAGGGTGTGTCCCAGCCCTGATGTTGTAACAGGGGCTGTGTTGTCTGGACTGTGTCATGGCAGATCTGAAAACAGTGTCTGAATAGTAGTACATAGAAGTAGGTTACAGCCAGCTCTGAGAGTAATAGGCTCTGAATTTCCATGATGAACCTGAATTTAGAATATTTTGTCCCATTAGAACACTCACTTCTCTTGAACACGTGGCCTATGAGGGCTGGAGAGGGGCTCAGGGTATGGGTGTGTCAACCTTTCCTTCCTCTACTTGACAATTCCATTTCTTCTCATATCCGCCATCCAAGGCCCACCCATCCTTCAGGTCTGGCTCAAATGGCTCCTCTCCTGGAGACCTACCCTGGTTACAGCCCAAAGAATTCATCTTCTTTCCCTCACTCCCTTTATCTGCACTCTTCTTTTGTTATTCTAAGCATATTCTTCTCTGTACTATACATATTTCTGTTTATTCGATAATATATGTTATAATATATATAATTATATATTATATGTATTTTGTGATATTATGTATATATTTCTGTTTATATAAGGAGTTACGCAGGGTCTGGGTTTGAGTCTTAACTTTCTGATGTGTGATTTCAGGCAAGTTGCTCCATCTCTGTAGATCTCAGTTTTGTCATCCATGAGTGGGCACAGCTCTAGTGCCTGTAGCATACGGTTATTATAAGGTGAAAATGAAGTAATGCCCATGAAGTATTTAGTTTATAGTAAGGAGTCAATAGATGTAAATGATTGCTGTAATAATTATTACTGTATGCCTCACGAAAGATTGTTTACTCTCCTTCATTAGGCTGAGGGTTTGAGAGCAGGAACTGTGTTTCATCAATGTTTATATCTGGATTATCTAGCCCAGTTCCTGGAATGTAAGTAGTGTTCACTAAATATGTTGAGTGAATCAATGAATTGTTTTTGATAGATGTAACCACTGCAACATTATAGAATTTCAGAACTGAAAGGAACCTTGTTGTCACTGAATGAATTTACCTTCTTAATGTAAACCAAAGGAAACTGAGGCCAACAGATGTTAAAGAGTTAAGCCAAAAGTGACAAACCCCATTCATGGCAGAGCTGAAAACAGTGTCTGGTTGCTCTCAGAACAGCATTGCACATGGAAATAGGTTACAGCCAGCTCTGAAGGTAGCAGGGTTCCAATTCTCCAAGATGAGCCTGAATTGAGAATATTTTGTCCCATTAGAACACTCACTTCTCTTGAACATGTGGCCTAGTTTTTGTTTGTAAATGGTGACAGAGACTGGTCTCACTCATGTTTTTATTCCTAGCAGAGAGCAGACCCTTGGACAGAACAGATGCTCTATAAGCATGCGATAAATGAACAGACACATGTGGCCACTTTACTTATAGCTCATTAACATAAAGTGTTCATGTGCAAACTAATCTCAAGGTTGATCTTGTTATGTCTCTTGTGTCACAAAGCCCCTTTTGTAATCTCAGGGCTTGTCCTATCCCCATGGCCTGTCTAGGGAGGAAAGTGGTAAATTTCTGCCTCCCTGGGAGGTAACATGCATTGATCCAGCCATGATTTAAAGGCTTATGAGCATTCAAATGACACCTGCGGCTATTGATTTCAGAAGCACAGCAGATTGAGTTTAGAAATCATTTAATGGCCTAAGATTCATGCAATCATTCGACAAATATTTAGGAACTCCTACTATGTGCCAAGTACTTTTTCCTATTCTCATCAGGAATAAGAGAAAAATAATAGTGCCTCCCTCATAGGGCTGCTGTGAGGAGGGTTGGGTGAGCAATGCCTCTGGATCACTGAGCATAAGAGCTGGCACATGATAGTTGCTCAAAATATTAGCTAGTATTTACAAACTATGTTCATAAAATGTGGTAATAATTGCAGTGATTTGTGGTAATAATTGCAAAATACTTTGAATTCCCACATTGCCATGCTGCTTCTCTTAATTTTTAAAACTCATACTCCAAGTTCCACCCATATCAGACTATTGGGAAAAGCCCAGCTTTGCTGGAAGAGAGCCATGTTTGTTTCCCAGTGAGTGGAACCAAGAGGTCACTAAAGGAGTCTGCTGGGTGTTCAAAACAAAGCACTTTCCTCTTGGAAACTCATGTCATAAATTGGGTGCCAGACACAAGCATGCTAGAACCCCAATATGAACTAGAGGAGAAGAGGACAAAGTCAGGATCAGGGTTCAGAGGTGAGTTGCCCCTGGCTGCTAGTCCTCAGGATGAGAGGTCTGGGACTTGCTGGGTACCTGCTTCTCCAAAGAGATCCCCTAGAAGCAGTGGGAGAAAGCCAGAGCAGAAGACAAATTTCAATCCATCAGGAAGAGCCAAATTCATATGCCAAATATAGACACCAAATCCAAATGGCCATAGCAGGATAGAAGCCCCAGTTACTAAGCCAAAAACGCAGAGTTAGCCAGAGACGGTGTTCAAAGTGACAATACATCAAAGATGAACTGAGACAAATCTCATGTGGTTGTCAGGACTAGCCTTGGTGCAACCTGGCATGCCAGTGACCAGTCAGGGGGCAGGAGTGGGGATGTGGCAGCCAGTGTACTCAAGCTAGATGTGACTCATTGTATTTAGTCTTCCCAGCAACACATTGCAGAAGGTACTATTATCATCTGTCCTTTACAGTTGGAGATACTCACTGTAGGAGGTTCAACAGCTTACTCTACTTCTCTCAGCTAGCAGTTGGTGAAGCCAAGAGTCAGGACCAAGCAATCTCACTCCACAGTCCACTCTCTTGACCCTCATACTGGACTTAGGGAGATCATATTCATATTCTGCGCTAAGCACTGGGCTAAACATTGAGAATGCTGTCTTAAGCAAGACAATGCCCTGCCCTCAAGGTGCTTACATTTTAATGAAGGAGATAGGACACTAATAAATAGCTAAAAGAGTAATGAATGGTGGGAAATATGGAGAACAGTACTGTGGGAATGAGTAGGATGAAGCCAGCCTGGTTAGAGGTTCAGGACAGTGATGTGCAGGGTAACATCCCAGGGTGAGAAGGAACTGCTGCATGGAGCAGAGAAAACGTATTCCAAACAGCTGAGCGCAGGTAGATAAGGGCAGTAATCTGGTAATAAAAACTAGTAATGAAACATTTCTGGGATGCGAGATTGGCTTATAAGAATTCATTTGGATTAGTCATTTCTCCTTACTGCATTTAACAAATAGCTCTCTCTCAGTGAGTCCTTGGAGCAGTTTGCTCTGAGGCTGCTAATAGGCTCATTTGGAGATAATATATTGGCTAGGATATTTTGCGTTTTTTCCCTACAGCCTTGATTTGAGAGGCTGTCAGAAAGTCATTCTTTACGAGGACCACACGTATGAATTCAAAAAGATATAGGAAAAAAGACATAACCAAAGCTAACACTGAATAGCAGGGTCTCAGGGAAGAAATGAGATGGGGTGCAAGACCATCTACCAAGTGCCAGGAATGATGCATCCATTATTTCATTTAGTCCTCCCACACACTCCATGAGTTAGGCATCATTATCCCTACTTAGAGATGAAACAGAAGCACACAAGGGTCAGTTGCCTTGTCCAGGGTCACAAAGCTTGGGAAGAAGCAGAGGTTGTCTTCCAAACCAAGACTGTCTAGACCCAAACCTGGGCTGTTCCTGCTTCTTTCTGATTTCATTCAAGCAGTAGTACTATATGCTATAGTGTTCTTACAAAGGAATTTTGTGAGTTCAAATTGTGAGCCAGCACAGAAAGAATCCTTCAGCTTTCTGGACCTACATTTACTCATTTCTAAGGTTCTTCAGGCTTTAAAATTTATGTTCCATGAGCTATTGGTCCTCAGTTCTGGTCTGGGCTGATCCAAGGTTTTCCACAGTTCCTGCACGACAGCACCTGTCACACTCTGTTCTGAGTGGGGGTAACCTTGTGGCTCCTCCTCTTTAATTCTGGAGTTCCTTGAGTACTGGTTCTCTATGTTTCCCTAAAACCTATCACAAGGTCCAGCATATAATAGACAGCACTCTATATTACTTTGAGATGCTTGATGGGTTGATTTTTTTTTTCTTTTCTTTCTTTCTTTATTTTTTTTTATGAGACAGAGTCTCACTCTGTCACCCAGGCTGGAGTGCAATGGTGTGATCTTGGCTCACCACAACCTCCGCCTCCCCAGTTCAAACAATTCTCCTGCCTCAGCCTCCCAAGTAACTGGGATTACAGGCATCTGCCACCATGCCCAGTTATTTTTTGTATTTTTAGTAGAGATGGGGTTTCACCATGTTGGTCAGGCTGGTCTCTAACTCCTGACCTCAGGTGATCCACCTGCCTCGGCCTCTCAAAGTGCTGGGATTACAGGCGTGAGCCACCACGCCTGGCCTGGATTGATTTTTTTAATACTTGGGGAAATCATTTTACATACTAGGCCTTCATCACCTTTTCTATAAATTAGAGATATCGACACAATGATGCCTGAAGTTGTTTCCAGCCTCATGATAACCTGACCACCTACCTGTAGATTGAACTTTCCCGTAGACCCTGATAGATGTAGCTATTGCTTCCTCTGTGGTATCTCCTACTTTGTATCCATTTTTATAAGGCGCTTATTTAGCTGGATCTCTCCCTCTATCAATTAGTGAGTCTTGAGGGCAAGCACAGGATATTATTTATCTTAGCTTCCATCAAGTTTAAGATACAGAAAGGGCTCGGGACATGAAGAATGAGTGCATACTATTCCTTTATTACTTCATCAGTGTTGTGCCTTTAAATATCCCTACCTTTTCCTACAGTTCAGTCAAAGGGAAACCACTTTATATGTCTCAAGCATTTTTATAATCTTTGAAGGCCTTGTACTATATGAGTGAAAATTCAAGTTTGCACGTTTTCCAGTCCTGCTTGGGCCTCCCTAGACAAAAAAAAACAGAAAGGAAGCAAGCTCCACCCCATCAACTGGATCCCTCTGGGGCTGATCCAGACCCACATACATCAAAGATAGGTTATGCTTGTTGTTTATAAAAGAGCTGTGCACCCCACCAAACTTGGGAAATGACCTAAAATCTGTGACGAAGCATTTAAATTGGGCAAACAGAACACCCGCTCCTCCCACCCCCTATGTAGAGGGGGACTTAATGAGCCTGTGTCTTGTTGAGATTAAAGGAACTAAAAATTCCCCCCAAACATTCAATGCAGAGATAATACTGATGGGGGAGGGGGGGCGTTAGGGGGATAAATGAACAGGAAGAAAGGTTTTGAAACATCAAATAAAATAGCAAAAGCTATGTGCCATTTAAGATCTCGTTTCTGTTTTAGAAAAGGTTAGCCCAATGTGATTATCGAAAGGGAGAGAAACTACTAGGAACTGAGGACCTGTTAGGGGCCTCATAAGACATGACAATCCAGCAAAGTAGGTTTTGGTCTCTGCATTTGACAGATCGGGATCCCGAGGCTTACAGAGGTTAAGAGATCTGCTTGGCATCACCTGAGACAGGAAGCATCCAAGCCTGGATTCAGACTCAGGGCCCCCAGCTCCAGGTTCATGCTGTTTCCCACAGCCAGTCAAAAAGGACCATCAGTGATAGGATCCAGGTCCACTTTCCTCCAAAGCCCATGTATGCCCTGGAAGGAAACCATATCACTCATAAAATTAGAACGTGAAAATAAAAAAGGAAAAGGAAATAAAAAAAGAAAACGTTAAGGAAAATCAAAGTGGCATAGCAAAATCATGCTGGGTTCTGGAGGCTGTCTTTGCAGACTGTTTAATTGGCATTATATTTTGAGGGTTAGATTAGAGGAAGGAGAAAAAGACAGTGTTCAACCTGATTTACATGAAAATGAGAAGAAGGGAAAAAAGTGGGGTATTAAAATGTGTGAGTTGAATCCTTAGATCTCTGCATCGTGAATGGCTCACACTAGAACTTTTAAATTGGCTACATTGCTTTAATTGAAATACAGAATTGTAATAACACAATGTGACAGGCACCTACTGAGGGGGATTGAGGCTGCTCCCACCTTTCCTTAGAGCAGCAAACAACAGGGGGATGGAAAATACACACACACACACACACACACATATACCACACTACTGAGAAGCACTTGAAAGGGCTTTGTTCTCTTCTGGGCTCTTTGAGGTTTGCTTTTTTGAAAAATGCATTTTTTGTTTCATTTGCTCCAGGGTCCAATTAATCCACACCACACCACCCCCAATCCCAGTATGTTCTTGCCACAGAGGTATTTTGCATCAATTAGGGTGTTTGCTATTTACTAGATGGAAGGAAAAGAATTTGTAAAATGTTCAGATTTGCCTACAAAGACCCCAAATCTGTTGATGGCCAAGAACCAAACTGATGAGTCAGGTGAAGATCTTCCCTGCTGGCCTCCCCTACCCTCACCCCTGTTTTTCCTTCATCTGTGCATGACTGTGATTATTTTCGTGTGTGTACAAGTGTTGGCATTTACTGCAAGGGTACTTGACCTAGAGATGGCCCCGGGAAAAAGTCTTAGAATTCAAGGACAGATATTATCCAGGCAGGTAGTGAAGCAGCCTAAGACTGGAAGGGGGGCCCCACCTTCTCTCTGACCTGGCATCCCAAAGTCCCAGCCCCCAAATCTTGGCAGAATTCAGACTCTACTTATGACCGTCCCAGATTGCCCACTCCGCAGCCCCCACCCAACTTCTTCTACAGTTCATATATTCATGGTCTCATCATCTCAAGCCTCTCCTCCTCTCATTTCCTAACCTCTCCCTCAACCGAATGCCATGAAGTCCAGGTTGTTTTGGGGCAGCTGTCATCAGCCCTGTCTTATGAGTACACTAGGTGGGCAACACATTCACTCAGTTCTCCCCACATCATCTTTCCCCATAAAGTTCCAGCCTGAAATACACAGTCCCCCTCAAATATATAGCTTTCCCAACCATAGGGCATAGCTTAAAATAACAGGTCATGACTTAAACCGATTTAAGCCCTCCCTGTCCTAATTCCCAGCACACCTTCTCTAAATGTCAACCCACTTTACTATTAAAAATCAGCAAAAGCTCATTGAAATTTTAAAATTGTCTGGTACAAATTATAGCAGTATTCCTTTTTAAACGATCTGTGGTGACGGACAAGTTATTCTCTTTTCCAGTTCATCATCAACCAGGACGTGGTCCTACAATGCCTGCTTTGGGCCACTTGTGACTTACCCTGTGAGTGGCCAAGCTCATCTATGTCCCGTTTAGCGAGGCAGGATTAATTGAGCACACACTTGCATCTTGCAGCACAACCACCATAGAAGTTTCTAAACTGTGGTTTTCGTATGTCTCTTGTTACAGATCAGAAACGGTTTGTAGACCAGTACCAGTCTGCAGACCACAGAATGTGTATTCAGGGTGTTCTTGCCTTCTCACCCCCATAACCTTCCACTGTCATGTAGAGGAAGAGGCCCAGGACCCTCTAGGGCCTCATGTCTCTGGCAGTACTGTCCTAGTTTGCACAGGCAGACACTTGATCTCCTCACCTACCAGTGATAAATCTGCCATACCTCTCTCTCAGATCTACCTACCTTTCCTTGTCTCAGCTGCCATCATTGTCACCCAACCTCCTATGTCATCATTGTCACCCAAACCCTACCCAGGTTCCCCGCTTAGTCCTTCTGTCCCCATTTCAACCCATTCTGCAGAACCAAGCCACAGGCAATCTCTTTAAAATATACATGGAGCATGTTCATGTTTCTCTTCCACTTAAAGCTTCTTGCTGGCTTCATTTGCTCTCAGGCTAAGATCAGAGTACTTGATGTGGCCTACAGGATGCTGGGGGGCCAAGCGCCTGTCTGCTTGCCTGTGTCCCGTCCCTACTCTCTCCTCCCCAGCATGCCTGGGCTTCTCAAAAGTCTTCTGCCTCCTCCTTTCCCCACACTCCTAGTACACGTAACTACTGTGCTCCCGGGATGTGCTCTAGGTACTCTGCAAAGGGTGATCTCATTTAAACCTCACATCCACAGCAGATGATTAGTCCTGTTTTTAAAACAAGAAAACCAGAGCTCAGAGAGGTTAAGTGTCTCGCCTAGTGTTGAAGGAACAGCCAATCAGTGAGATCCAGTGCAGCCTGGGAGATCCTGGGCCTGAGTCTGCTGCTGCTGCACTGCCTTGTCCAGTATCGCACCTGAGGAGGACACATCTCAGTGATGTGTAGGGAGTTGGAGGATCTTCCCGTCTGCCCCCTCACCAGAGTGACATCGTCCCTTCCTACACTTCTCTGTGTTTGGTTTTTCTCCATCAGCCCCCCTCCAGCTGACCTTTCTTTCCTTTTAGCATTGCATCTCATTTACTAGATAATGTGCTTCCAGCTGTTAGCACCCAGGGACTCAGTGTTAGCCAGAGCCTGAAGAACAACTAAAACTAGCCCCATTTTTTCCATTTTCTCTAGAAAGGCCTGAGCGTGTGGGTTTCTGAGACCCAGTCATAATTGCAGTGACCTTCAGCTCCTCTGTTTGGGCCCTGCCACTTTGAGGAGAAAGCTACTTTACTCCTTGTCTTGGTCACTTTCAGCTTCTTGCATAGGAGCTTCCTTGGGCCTGGCATGAGGCAGAAATCTACTGAGCTGACAGTTTTCAGGAGGCCCCAAGTATATTCTGGCCTCTTTAAACATGTGAATATGCATTTGGAAATCCATTTACATGAATAAATGAACTATTCAAGAGATGAAAAACTTTTCTTTTTCCGTTTAAAATAGGAGAAAGAAAATCTCCTGAACTTTGCAACTTCATGATATCCTATACTTTGTGTCATTGGCCTCCACTGGAAGCAAGAAAAGCAGTGCAAAGAGAGAAAGATAAAAGACTTCTCAATGAAAATAGTTGAAACAGGCACTGGCAATGAAAAAAATTCATATGCTGTGATTATAGATTTTTTGTTTGTTTTAAATCCGGGCGCTTAATCTGTGAGCTCAGTTTAATAATAAAATACTAGAATTATGCAGGCAAGTACAAATTTGATATCATGTCAGTCAATTCCAAACACTGTTTACAAAATGGAATCATAACAGTGCATTAATATAATGTAGACAGTAATGTAGCCTCTTTCAGTATAATATCCTTAAAACATGACCACAGGATGGTTGCTGGAACCCTTCAGAAGAGTTTAAGCTTATCTCAAGCCATCTTAATATCATGCGAGCTTTGTTTCTGAAAGAATGTAGATTGGGTTCTCCCATTAGCAATGTGTGTGGCAATTGTTTGTGATGGCTCAGAGAAAGAGAGAGCGGCTGAGACAGAGAAAGAGAGAAGAATGTGCATCTCTGAAGGGAAGATTCTCTGGGGACCTTTTCTTATGTACTTGACTCTATTACTCCAAAGATGACACTGCATTGACATTTGATTGTTAACATGTCTGTTGCCTCACTAGATGGCAAGCTTCTTGAGAACAAGGGCCCTTGTTTATTTAGCTCTGAAATAGTAGCTGATGTGGCATAGGGATTTAAAGCACAGGCTCTGGAGCCAGACAGCCTGGATTCAAATCTCAGCTCCACCAACATACTAGCTCAATGGCTTTAGGTAGGTAACTAACTTCTCTATGCCTCAGCGTCCCCATCTGTAAACTAAGTAAATTGCTAGTAATAATGCCTATCTCAGAGAGTCATACTGCCTGTCTCATAACGTTAGAGCTGTTGAGATCAAGTAAGTAGAGCTCTAGAAAGATGCCTGGCACATAGAAAGTGCTTATTGAATGTCAGCTATTTATTCTCACTCCTGTACCCCCAGTGCCTAGCAGAGTGCCTGGTGTAGAGTAGAAGACCAACCAATGTGTGAGGGGTGGAAAGATGAGTGGATGGATGAATAAATAAACAGCATACCTGTAATCCACAGCGTGCATTGCTTATCTGAATCTATAGCTTTCTTTTTATTTCAGTGGCTCTGCCAGAATCCTGGCCTCTCCTTTGTTGGAACTTGAGGCTGCCTGGACATGATTGGATTTGGTTCAGATAGCTATCGGGAGAGACAAAGAGGTTTGCATATCAGGGACTGAAGTTGAGCCTTTGCAAATGTGCAAAACTGAGAATTGAGGCAGAAGTCATTATTAGCTCACACATTTAACAGGATGTTTGCCTTTCAACAAAGGGTGACTAATTAATGTTAACAGTTGATTATGTAGCTCCCTTAATTTGTTACTGGTTTTCAAATACCAAAGTAATTACATCACTAAAAGAGGACAGTTGTTAGAAAGTCAGTCTACAGAAGAGATTCAAAAAGGTTTGCCTCTGTTGGTTCTAAAGTCCTCTTGTGTTTGGGTCTGATTTGGCAGCCATTCACAAGGCCCTGAGTAGAAGTCAGACCCAGTACCATGCCAGGGGTAAGAAGGATAGAGTGCCTCCTGTGGTGAGCAGATGTGGATGGGCTGTGGGGTCAGACCATCTGGGTTCAAATCCTGACTTTGCTGCTGACCGGTAGTGTTCACAGTGCCCATCTCTGGAAATGGCACCACTCACAGTATCTGTCTCATGGTGATGATGGGAGGATTAACCTGCTTAAACCGTGTCTGGCATATGATAAAGTCTAAAAAATATGTAATATTATTATTATTCATGATTTACCTTCTGCTTTTCTCTCCTGCCTCATGTCCACCATGGATCTTATTTCCCAAGCACACGCACCCCCGATGACCCCGTGCCTACTCATGTGTGCCTCATTTCCCTTCCCTCACCCCCACCTCCACCCCTACCCCCGCTTGGCAAGCTCCCCGGCATCCTTCAAATCTTAGCCTAACTAAATTGTCTTCTTTAAAGCCTCCCCTGCCTCTGCCACCAGGCAGAATTAGGAACTTCTCCCCCTCTGCCACTTTGCCCCTTAAATATATTGTGTTTCAATGACTTTAACGTATCTTTCTCACATTATAATATCTCTGCAGTCAGCATTTGCCTTATAGTTTATAGTGCCTTTGATTCAGTATAATACAGCATGTCCATTATAGTTCATTCCTCATCAATTATCATTACTTGTGTGTCTTTGCAAGTTGAGGATAGAGACTGGGTATTAAACCAGTGCCTAGACACAGCAGTCAGTCAACGCTGCTAAATAAATACTAGAATAAGTGAACAAACAATATAGCTAGGTGTCTGATTTTGTTAGGTAGTACAGTCTAATCTCTTTGGATATATACTAATATCTGAAAAATAACAATGACAACAACAGTATAGCCTTTACCATGTGCCACATGCCATTCAAAGCACTTATATGTATCAATTCATTTGCTCACTTCGTCTTCATAATAACCTAACGAAGTAGATTCTATTTTTATCTTCATTTTACAGATGAGGAAACTGAGATTCAGAGAGGTTAAGCAACATGCCCAGGAGCCTATCGCTAGTGGTGACGGAGCTAGGATTTGAACCCGGGTCATCTGGCTCCAGAGCTGGCAAATCTACCCCTTGATTACTGACCTTTTGTTTGTGAATAGATTTATTTAATACTCTTTAATCAGGCATCCAAAGGCTTTCCTACTCTATCAGCACCATTTGCCTGGACAACCTGTATATACTAGCCAACACTCTCAGTTCTTAGACCCCCAGTTAAGGCAGGTACAGGTCTACACATCTGGCTCACTTCATTCCTCTGCCTGGAACTTTGTCTGCCTTTTCTTTACCATCAATTCAAATACAGAGCTGACTTTAAAACCCACTTTAATCCAACCTTCCATGGCACCTTTGGAACCCACTCCACCCCAAAGGGAAGTGCCTTTGCTTCTAACCCAGTATCTATAATAACCATTGAAAATTGTATATGTGTTAGTTTATGTATAGATAATGCTATTGCATCAGAGTCTATATTGGGTTGGCTTTTTCTAACCCTGTTTCCACTTTAGATTGCCAACTACTTTGAATTTCCTCAAAACCCTTTGTGTTCTAGAACCCCAGATGTACTAAGGATTAAATAAATAATGTCTTCATCAGTTTATTTCTTCTGAGAAACTACAACTATATTACCTAGCTTACACTATTAACATTTCATTCATTTACTCTTCAACAAACATTTGTTGAGTAACCGTGATCTTCAACAAACATTTATTGAGTACCCGTGATGTTCTAGGAACTGCGCTACTTACTGCTACTCCTACAGCTACTGTTACTACTAATAATAGCAGCTGACATCTATCAAGCATTTAGTTTTGCTCAGACATCATGCTAAACACAATGCATATGAAGCCTTTCTTTAAATTCCTACAATCAACCCTATTTTCCTCAGTTTACTGATTATGAAACTGAGGCTTAGAGAGATCAAGTATTTTGTCTTATAAACACCATAAGCACAAGGATTGTGTTTGATTTTCCTCGTCTGTGTACCCTCAGGACTCAACAGTTTCTAGCTCTTATGAGGTCCTCAGTAAATATGTATTGATTGAGTAAATGGTGGGACCAGTGAGTTCATTTGTCTACACCCAGAGCATCCAATGCTACCCATTATGCTACCTTGGCTCTCCCAACCCAGTTTTACAGATGAAGATACTGAGATTCTGACAAATGAATTGTCCTAGTCCATGCAGCTAAGCAATAGCAGAGGTCAGAAAATACCCAGATCTATCTGACTATTCTGGTAATAAGAATGTTTAGCCTAAGGCAATCTTACTATGTAAACTATCTATAAGGTAGAGTTAGAATATGTCCTTTTTATTCTTTCTCAAAAATATCATCGCCAGGGAAATCAAGATTAGGTATATTTGGTGTATAAGTTGAAGAATTGCCCCAATTTTTAAATAATTATTTACATTATTATTTTGGTTATCAAAATGAGCTCCATCATTGCTTCATAGTCTGGTAGAATTAATCCCTAAGTTGTAATCTTTCATTTTTCTTCTCTCATCTTTAAACAAGGAACAAGCCATAATGTATGCATGATAAATCAGAGACTTTTATATGATGCAGTTTGATTTCTGTTTTCCACTGTGGCTTGTAAAATGCTTTCATAGAGTGTTAGAGGTCAAAGGGACAATAGAAAAAGTTAGTTCAGCAATTCACTCCCTCTGCCCTCCAGACACACAAGACTCCAATTAGATAGTAATGGGGGTCCGTGAGCTGTTTTCATTTAGTCTTGAGTTCAAATTCTACCTGAACCCTTATGAGTGGTGTGACCTTGGACAAGAATAGTAACCCCTCTGAGTCTAAGTTTCCTTATTTGTAAAATTAGAATTATAATATTGTCTTACAGGGTTGTTGTGAAGATTAGATATAAATATAAGATATAAATAAAAGGCCAACTACACTGGCACCAAGTAGACAGTACATAAATGTAAGATATTATTTTGAAAAGCCTGAGAGAAGCTGTATTTACTTTCAATAAAGTTGTAAAGAATAATCAAAATGGGAATTTTTTTCCCACCTTAGGTTGGAGGTATATCAACTCTATGAAGTCACACTCAACAGCTTATTAAAAAAGAAATAAAGTTCCAGTTGGTAGTTAACCATGCCCTCTATCAATAAATGAAAATTATATAATGATGAATTAATACTTAAAGTAGTTTAGGTGACAGTCCTCGAAACCTGGAGCACACAGAAGCATTAGTGCTGCCTTGGCCTTTAGGAGTTCTGTGATCTCCAAGTTTGGAAGAGACGTTTGCTGCCTGTATCACAGCCATGGCCCTCCGCATTTCCAGCTCCTGCAACTAGCAGCCATGCGACTATATCTGATTATAACTTAAGTGACATACACCACTTCCAGGCCAAAGCGCATAAGCATTGGATGCAACCCTCCAGCTCCTTCTTCTCCTGTCTGGATAACTATAAGGCTTTGGATGGTAGTGTGGAAGCATCCATCAGCTTGGGCTCAGTTTGACTCTGTGCATGAGTGGCCCTGCCAGCCCAGACTTTACCTGTAGCTTGAATGAAAGATGAATATTTGTCATTGATATATTATGGTTATCTTAGCCTATCTTAATATATTAAACCACAGGTCTTTCAGGGTAATATACATCAGGTGGTGTTTATAAATTTTAATTTCTGCAACTGAAAAAGTATTGTTCATTCATTCTTTACTCCTTTTATTAATTCATCTATCCATGCATTTATCTGCCTATACATTCAACAAATATTTGTTTAGCAACTACTCATTGCTAGATACTAATCTGGGTACTGAGGATATAATAACAAAAAGTCCCTATTACCCCTGTGTTCTTGAGGCCAGAACCTAGCTGGAGAAACAGAAAGGAAAAATCCGTAATTACAATCCCAGTAAAGGCTGTGATCAGTAAGGAGTGTGTTATAGGAGCCCAGAAAAAGTTATCTCAGCTTGAGAGGCTTTTAAGCTGAGCCTTGGTGGATGAATAGGAATTGTATTATTTATTCAATAAATATTTATTGATTAGCTACTATATGCCAAGTAAGTACTCTAGGCACTGTGGATATAGTAGTGAACTATGCAGGCAAGACAGTAAATAAGGACACAAATAAGTGAACAAGTTAATTTCAGAAAGTAATAAATACAATGGAGCCCGTGAAAGAGGGTGACATGATAGGGATTGACTGTGGGGAGTGACTGTAGCTTGAGTGGTCAGGGGAAGGCACCTGGGAGGAGCTGGCCTGTGAGCTGAGTTTGCCAGGGCCCAGTGAGTTCAAGACCCTGAGGAGCCGTAGAAGAAAACGAAGCTCCCAGGAAGATGGGGATGCGGAGCAGAAACAGACAGGCTTCGTTTGTATGTCAGATGTGGCTGGTGGGATACTCAATATTTCTTTTGCTGAATTTAATTTTTCTTCAAGTTCCTTTGCTTGAAATGGGGAGTTTAAATATATCTTTTGCGGTGGAGGTATCTATTATTGGACTCGTGAGTTTTTATTTTAGGCATTTCAGAAAGCAGTACTCTGAGAGGAGCCAGGGAAGAATGAGCAGTAGGCTTTTAAGCAAAGGGGTTGAAAATAGGAAATTGGTATGCTTTGTGGATTTTGAAAAAAAAACCACCGGCTCTGGAGTGAGAAAGGCTTGGGTGTAAATCCCAACTCCACTACTTTTCCAGCTGGCTGATCTTGAACAAAGGACAACCCCTCTCAGCTTCGATTTCCCTATCAGTTAACTATAGATAATAATAGCAACGATCCAAAAGGCTTATGATGAGGCTCAAAAGAGATGCATCAAAGTTCTTAGCGTGGTGATTGGCAAGAAGAAAACATTTAGTCAACATTATCAGCTATTATTGCTATGATTACTATTATTCTCATCTTTATCCTTATTGTTGTGACCATTGCCCTACTTATTTTGATGGGAAGCATTATTCCTTCTCGTATTTGCAATAACTCTTCTGAGCACTTTTATGTCACTTATTTAACAAATTACATGTAGGCCACTGTCCCTAATACATCAAGTCCCAAATTCTCATCCTGGCATTTGAGGTCTTCTTTCATTTATCTTTAACCAGAGTGGTCCTACCTCACTTCCCACTGTTATTTAACCCTACTCACCTACTTCACACTCCAAAGTTCCCTCCTCACACCTAGCCTCCATACTTTTATTCAAGCTGGTTCCCACCCACCACAGAATGTCCTCCCTCTTGACTGTAATAAAATGTGTTGAGTGCTTACACTGTGCCAGCCATCAGGGTGGACACTTTATATACATATATGATGCCGTTAATCCTCACCCCAAAGTAACTGAGACTTGGCAAGTTGACATTTCTTTGCTTGAAATGGGAAGTTTAAGTATATCTGCCAAACCAAGACAGGTAGGAAGTAGCAGTGGATGATTGGTGATATCTATGCAAAGTTTCCCAGTCCTGCATGATAGGACTCAGAACTTCCTTCTCCAGTTCTCTGATCCAGGGTAAAAGGTCACTGTCTCACTGGGCCTCTGTCCATGTTACCAAAGTAGGAAGAGAGAGCCTTCAGGTGAACAAGGGCTAAGGGACAAACCAACAAGGAACTGTAAAGACACAAGGGGCACTTGCCTTACTCAGTGGACCCCCTTCACTGTGAAAGGATAGCACTGAATTTCTGAATGACATCTGCATCAGATGGAATCCTGTCCTGTGGCCTTGCTGTGCTATGGTATACTCAATACAGGGTTGCAAGAGTTTTCTTAAAGGCAAATGAGTCAACCCAGCCTGAAGGAGAGCCTGAATTTTAGTAGATGGGAAAGTTGTAGGTCAGTCTTGAAAAGCAGTAGCCAAAAAATGGCTTTTCACAAAAAGTTATCAAGAAGTTGAAAGTGAGCAAGTACTGTCTTCCCCAGGCGGCAGGGAAGAGAGAAAAGACTGGGGTAAATTGCCATTTATAAAACCATGAGATCTCGTGAGAACTCACTAACTGTCATGAGAACAGCATGGGGGAAACTGCCCCCATGATCTAGTCACTTCCTACCAGGTCCCTCCCTCAACACATGGGGATTTATGGGGATTATAATTCGAGACAAGATTTGGGTAGGGACACAGCCAAACGATATCAACCATAATCTTAGAAGGAGCAGGGGCCATGTCTGTTTCAGCACTGCACCTCTAGGGTCCAGGGTGCTTGAAATGCAGGAAGTAGTCAATAAATGATTTTGTTGAATGAGCAAATACATACATACAATGGTAAGAACCAATGTCCCCCTAAGGAGTAGGTAGGGTATCTTTCTAATGGCGTGGTTTCCCCAGGAGCTGCACTTTCTTATTCTAGGCCAGGACAGAGAGACTTCATTCAGGTCCTTTTCTGCATCTAATCCCATGTGCCAAAGAGAGATGAAATGCAAGAGAGAGTCAATGATACATCTGAAATAGTCAGACAGGCCTGGATTCAAATCCTCACTTCAACTGGCCTCACTGGAGTTGGGCCAGTTATGGAGTGCTCTCAACTGTAGGAGAAGATACATATTCAAAAAGAAGCAAAAATCAAAACAAACAAAACCTCACACTTAGGTAACATTTATTAGGTGCCAGGAACTGTTTCAACTGTATTGAATACCATAAGCTATGAAGCATCACAACGCCATAATGTTGGTACTGTGGTTATCCACCTTTTACAGATGAGCAAACAGGGGCACAGAAAGGATAAATCTTATGTATACCTATGTAACAAACCTGCATGTTGTGCACATGTACTCTAGAACATAAAGTATAATAATAAAAAAAAGGATAAATCTTTACCAAAGGTCACATAGGTGGTAAGTGGCAGGGCCCCCAGGCAGTCTGGTTCCAGTGTCCATGTTCTTAACCTCTGCACTTGCTACTTCTATCAAGATGATATAGAAAAAGCATGAACTTCTGAGTCAGAAAGCATTTAAGGGTGCTGATATCTAATGTGCTCCTTCCTAGATGTGACTTTGGGCTGATTACTTAGCCTCTCTGAGCTGAATAACGTCCTCACTTTATTATAAGGATAACAAAATGAGATAATGAATGAGATAAATAAATTACATAGAGCTTTAAAATCTATAAAGCACTTTGCACATAAAACTACGATATGGTTGTTAACTGTTAGATTCCAAAGAACCTTGAATGATGCAGTGAGATACTTGTCTCATATTCTGTGGGTCTACAGAAGCAATGGGAAGTTTGTTTTTGTTTTTGTTTTTTTTAAATCAAAACAGGAAAGGCTGGATGGATGGATGTAGAAACAATTTATCAATATTTTAGAACAGCAGTCCCTAATCTTTTTGACACCAGGGACCAGTTTTGTGGAAAACAATTTTTCCACAGACGGGGGTGGGGCGGGGTGAGGGATGGTTTCAGGATTAACTGTTCTGCCTCAGATCATCAAGCATTAGATTCTCATAAGGAGTGCGCAACCTAGATCTCTGGCACGCAGTTCACAATAGGATCTGCGCTCCTATGAGACTCTAATGCTGCTACTGATCTGATAGGAGCTCAGTACCGTGAGCTCAGACGGTACTGCTCACTCACCTCCTGCTGTGCAGCCTGGTTTCTAACAGGCCACAGATTGGTACCTGGCTATGGTCTGGGGGTTGGGGACCTCTGTTTTAGAAGACATACTTCAATTAGAAGACACTTAAAGGAAATGTGTAAGAAGCAATATATTGTCATCTCTTGGATTTGGGCATAGCTAGGAGACAGGAATTCAGATCTAGCCCTGGGAGTTCCATATTCTAGAGGTTTGAACTTGGGCCTACAACGCCACTTGTTTGAGCCTCAGTGACTTTCTCTGGCAAATAAGAGATAATAAACCTTTCTCACTGGCTTTGTAA
This sequence comes from Colobus angolensis palliatus, assembly GCF_000951035.1. Classification (NCBI taxonomy): domain Eukaryota; kingdom Metazoa; phylum Chordata; class Mammalia; order Primates; family Cercopithecidae; genus Colobus; species Colobus angolensis. The sequence goes on from NW_012111142.1 coordinate 8,670,830, forward strand.
TGAGAATTAAATTTGAACCTATAAGAAAAGTATCAGGCAGGTAGGGGGCGCTTTAGAAACGCTGGCTCCCTGTCCCCCAACTGGCTGACACCCTTCTTATTCCCCATTGTATTCAAATGATAGGAAATTGCTAGATGCCTACTTTTGGGGATTAATTTCCTGGGGTGGGGAGAAGACATTGAGACTAGACACCCTGCATTTTCATCCTTGTGCTTACCTGCTTGCAGGTGCAACTGGTGAAAGAAACATTCCCTTCAGCAGGGGTCTTTGTTCTGCCGCAATTAAGGGCGCCTCACTAATCCTTCTGCTTCCCAGATGCTCTTGGAGCCAGCTGTATTCTTAGCACATCTCTTTTATAAGCTTCACTCTGAAGAATTCTTATTATTCATTTCAAATCTTGACAACTCCTATCACTTTGTCCCTCATTGCATTCTGATACACAAAGGAAGAATGCATTGTAGCAGTTTCAAGCCAAGTTTTGCCTCTGCTCACTTGAGCCCAGAGCTGTGAGGGTTTCTTCTGGCCACATCCCCTTGTTGCCCCATGCTGGGTGTCTGCTGTGTCACAAGGACTCACTCAGTCATGTTCTTATCTGCCTTGTATTATAAAATATGCAATTATATATTGTGTGTAGGTATAGTCAAGGGGCCCACAAATACTCCTGTGTGCGCACAAACCAGCAGTCACAGTACAGTTCTGGGACAAGACTGTAAAGCCTGTAGAAATAGAGCAGAGATCAATATCTCTTACATCGAATCATTTACTTCATGATATGTCTTGAATATATGTCCCCATCAAATCTGATGTAATCCCCGGTGTTGGAGGTGGGGCCTGGTGGGAGGTGTTTGGGTCACAGTGGCAGATCCCTCATGGCTTAGTGCCGTCCTTGTGATAGTAAGTAATTTCTTGCAAGATCTGGTTGTTTAAGTATGTGGCAGCTTCCCCATCCTCCACCCCCACCTCACTCTCTCGTGCCCCTGCTCTGGCCATGTGATGTGCCCGTTCCTCCTTCACCTTCCGCCATGAGTAAAAGCTCCCTGGCCCATCTCCCTTTTGGATTGCAATAAGGGGTTGCTCTGGAAATTTGCTGAGCAGATGCTGGCACCATGCTTGGACAGCCTGAAGAACAGTGAGCCAATTACATATCTTTTTGTTATAAATCACCCAGTCTCAGGTATTTCTTTATAGCAATGCAAGAATGGCCTAATACATTCTACAAACACTTATTAAGCATTAACTATGTACTAGAATATCTTCTAGGTAAGGGGATATATTGTACATAAACAGAGAAGTTATTCCCTCATGGGATACACTTTGAATAGTTTGAAATAACAATATAACATTTATTAAGCATTTTCTGTATTTTGGGTACCGTGCTAAGCAAGTCACCTGTAATTTCATATAATTCTCATAAGAGTTCTATAAGGTGGAACAGTTATTCCCATTATACAGGTGAGAAAGGAAAGTCACAAAAAGGGTAGGTGTTTAGCCCAGGTGTACATTGCTTGTGAGTGAAAGGCCA
>NW_012111142.1:8672401-8689429 GCF_000951035.1 Colobus angolensis palliatus
AGTTCTATAAGGTGGAACAGTTATTCCCATTATACAGGTGAGAAAGGAAAGTCACAAAAAGGGTAAGTGTTTAGCCCAGGTGTACATTGCTTGTGAGTGAAAGGCCAGCCTTTGATCTTTGGCTCCAGGGGCTATGCCCTTAACCATTGTGCTTCACTGTTCCAGTCCTCCAGCCAGACTGCCTCAAATGCCAGGGTGACAATTAGTAAAAGAATGTGTAAGGCACTTAAGTCAGGGCCTGCATCTCAAGCTATAGGTGGACATGGTTATAGCCTGTGTGGTGTCAAAGATAAACACAGGTGGACATTAGTTAAAGCAGTGAAAAAGATTTTATTCAGTAACAACTGATAGTAGAGAAAAGAGCTGAACTACATTCTGATTTGTGCAGAGGTGACTGGGTGGTGTCAAGGGAGAATGAGAGAGTGGGAAGGGAAATAGTGAGAGCTTGAGTGGAGTCAGGGAAGTGAAAAATCCCAGAAAGCTGAAGGTGGGCACTGGGAGAAGGGAAGGTGGTAGCAGGCTGGTCCATGTGAAACCTGGGTAACTGACGTTTATCAAACTTAGGCTCCTACCCTCCAAAGAGCCTGGGAGATGGGCCCAATCTTCAGATATTGGCTGAAATAAGCAGTAAATTCCTCTAGCAGCCTTGAGTTTTCTTAGACAGGCACTTTAAGGGAGACTAGGGGCATCCTAGGGATGTGGCTTTGATCTGTTAGAAACTCAATGTTAGTGGGGCCGGGCTCACTGGCTCACGCCTGTAATCCCAGCACTTTGGGAGGCTGAGGCAGTTGGATCACCTGAGGTCAGGAGTTCGAGACCAACCTGACCAACATGATGAAACCCCATCTCTACTAAAGATATAAAAATTAGCTGGGTGTGGTGGTGCATGCCTGTAATCCCAGCTACTCTGGAGGCTGAGGCATGAGAATCACTTGAACCCAGGAGACGGAGGTTGTAGTAAGCCGAGATTGGGCCATTGCACTCCAGCCTGGGCAACAAGAGAAAAATTCTGTCTCAAAAATCCAAACAACAAAAACAGAAACTCGGTTAGTGTTTATTCACATCTTTCTAGGCCAAGATTGAGGCCTAGTCAAGAAGAGGGCTCAGAGGAGCCAAGTAGAGCTTGGTCAAGGAGAGAATCTTTGCCAACAGCGTATCCTACTTTCCATTGCTGGTCTATTATGATCCCTGCACCAGCTCTGCCAAGTAGGCTAGCCACTGACATTCTTACATAGATTCGTCAGTGGAAGCCCAGACAGGTTAAAGATGGGTGAATAGGTCATGGGTCATTGCAAATCAGAATAGCAAGTCTTCTGAGCAAAGGGAAAGCAGAGAAAAAGAGGCTCAGGGAGCACAGAACAGAGGCAGCTAATCCAACTGGAGATGGAAACCCTTTCAGGAGTGCCAGTGCCAGTCCTTCAGTGGCTCAACCCTGAAACCTCAACAGAGTTTTCAAAATGACATGCCCAGGCTTCTACATTTGGACTCGGGCCCAACTCTCCTTCTGATTGCAGTGAGAGGTTGCTCTGGAAAGTCATATGGAAGTGCCCTGCAGGTGACCTCAGACAAACACCCTCTCAACACCCTAGTCTAGAACCCTTCAGAATTTTCTGGAGCTGCCTCCTTCTGCCCTGACATTTGCACCCACCACTGTCTGCACCTTACAGTGTACTTCTCTCCCCTTCTCCCTTGGTGACTCCTTATTTCTTGTGAATCAGCCCGAATGTTTTCTCTTCCCGGCAGCCTGCCCCAGTGAGGCTAACTGCCCTGATTATGTGCTCCCCAGCCCAGGCTCTGCATCTCCATCTCTGAGAACTTGCCATACCCTATTGCAGTTGCCCATGCACCTGGCTATCTCCTGCAGATCATGTTTCCCTGGAGGGTAGGGACTGCTACGGGTCACATGTGTTTTCTATGCCCTGTGCCTTTGTGGCATGCAACCCACAGCAAGCTTTCAGTGGTTATTTACTGAAAGGACAATGAATGAAAGATCCAGGTTACATTGCTCTGTGCCCAGGGTTCTTGCTGGCCTTCTCAGATCTCTCTCAGTCACTTACCTCTGGCAAACACCCAAGCTTACCATGCAGCCTTCAAGGTGGTGCTCTGAAACAGTATCCCGCAAATGGGGACATCAACAGACACCACAGATCTTTGACTACCCCAAGGTCATACAGTGGAGAAGAAAGTGGCAGAGCCAAGGAATGACCCAGACCCATCCAACACTGACACACATGCTCACTCATCAATTTCACTATAGGGTATTATAAAGCCTTATGCTATTAGTTAGGAAAACACATCCAGTTGTCTCCAAAAACTACCAGTGCAGCTAATTAAACAAAGAGGCACACTGCCATCACCACTGTCACCACCCCCCGCCCCCCGCCATTCAAGATTTTTGTGTGTTTTGTTTTGTTTTGTTTTTTGATAAGACAGAACCCCTGTCACCTGTTACTAAAGAACTTTGAATGAATTTCTGTGGGTCACGGACTGTAGACCAGGAAGCAGGGATTAGGCAGCAAGGGAAGGCAGGATTTATCTTCAGCTCACAAACACTTTGCCAAACTGTCCCCAGACCAGAGAGTCTGCTTCTTTTATAACCCAGAGCAAAAGAACAGTTGCTCAAGTCCAGCTGCAGCCTGGCCAGGGCCCTCAGACCCTCTCCTCCAGCAGGGTAAGCCAGGTTCATTTGTAACCATCTGTTCGCCTATGAACCAACCTCCCTGATGCTTCAGCTGAGCATCCCTTGGCACACTGTGTTAGAGACAGCCCTAGGATATGGCTTCCATCGACGGGCACCCAGCTGGGAGGGACAGCTCAACACACTGTCCTCGAACCTGAAGAAGGACTCTATTTGCAGCATGTGGTAAGGCTTAACTGCAGCAAAGATTAACAGCAGGGTCAATTAGAAAGGAACTGACAATTTCAACCACTCCGGTTCTTTAAACTGGTCTTCAAAATTCTGCATCCCCTGGCCCCTGCCTGTCTTGTCACCTTCAAAGACTGTGACTCACTACCCAGCATTTTATGGCCTAATAATCTCATACTGATTGCAGCTGCCTATATAACATGCTGTTTTATGGCTCTGCAAGTCTTTGCTGTCCTTCTGGATGGAACATCTTGATCCCCACCGCTCCCACACTCACTAATTTTTATCTAGTCAGTTCCTACTAGTCTAGTCACTTTAGGCCTCTGTGCTTACCCTGGCTGTACCTTTACTATTGCATAGGCACAATGTTCACTTATTCACTCCATGAATCATTACTGCACTCTGCCACCCCCACCAAGTGTCATACACTGTGCTAGGAGCTGGGGATGTGATGGTGAGCCAAAAACGAACACAGGAGCACTTTCCTGGTCTCTGCAGTCTCGTAGAGGTGGCAGATATTAGCCAGGTAATTATACACATGAAGGGATCATTACAGACTGTGGTTTGTGTTAGGAAGAAGAGGAATGGTTTCTTTGAAAACATTAACAAAGACACCTGACCTCCCTTCTCTGCTGTAGAGTGTGAGCTCCTCAAAGGCAAGAGCCTGGCCAGTGCTTTGCATCCCCAGCACCTAGCACAGTGTTTCTGGACAGATGCACAGTGTTTCTGGACCTTCTGCCCTGACAGAAGGCAGATGCCCTGTTACTAGAATTGAGTCCTAGGGGCAAATCAGAGCTGGGCCAGCAGCGGGCGGTATTCGATGCAGAATGCCTAGGTATTTGATGCAGACAGCCTAGCTTCTTCACATCTGCCCTCACTTGAACACAGCTGTCTCTAAGTCTGGCACAGAGATGAAAATCTATGCCAGGAAGGAGGGACAAGAAGGCAGACAGCTGGGCAGAGGTTGATGATCACAGCGCTAAGGAGGTGACCTGATGTAATAAAACGGGCATGAAGCTTGGCATCAGACTGGCTGTCAGCCTCAGTGCTGAATTTCACCATGATTAAACATTAGACAAGTTGCTTAATTCCCCTGAACCTCAGTTTTCTCAGCTCTAACAGGAAAATGGTAGAACTGAGGGTAAGAATGTATTAATCTGTATCAATTTCGCCTGCTAAGACCCTAAGGTAAGTTGAAGGAGATGGCTACAGAATGGTGTTTGGTGCATTTTCACAAAAGGGGGCGATCTGGTGCTAATTTCTTTTACTGACAGTTCATTTTCCAAGGCAACAGCCTAACAAATCATGGGGCCAATTAGTGTAAGAGAAACAATTGATCCTTATACTCAGAGAGCTCAGCCCACCACCTCAGTGGCTTGGTGGTGTATTTGGGGACTGCTGCACAGCACTAAATGGGAAATAATTGGATGGATGCAGCTATAAATTGCATGGCGCTGCACTACACTCTATGCTTCTGACTTAAGTAGCAAGTTCTGTCAGTAATAAAAAAGGAAAAAGGTTTGTTATTCTGCATTGAAAAGCAGAGCAGAGCTGGAAGGGATCATTCCTGCCCCTTCATTTTACAGATTGGAAAATTAAGGCTCACTGAGGGAGCAGAAATAAGACAAAATACGTAGAATTTAGTTTCATGTTGGTTTCCTTTAACCCTTGTCTTATCAAATGAACAGTTTATCTTTGCAAACTCCTTAAACAAAGGGAACTGAAGATAGAAATAAGAAGATGGTTATATTTAGTTTCCAAGGGCTATTTCTCCAAAGTACCACAAACTGGGCAACTGAAACAACAGGAATGTTTCGTTGTACAGTTTTAGAGCCTGGACATCGCAGATCAAGGTGTCTGCAGGGATTGTTCTTTCTGAGGGCTGTGCAGAAGGCTGGTCCGTGCCTGTCCCCTAGTTTCTGGTGGTTTGCTGGCAGCCTTTGGCATTTCTTCTGGACATATCACCATGATCTCTGCCATCATCTGCCATCATCTGTATATGACCTTCTCTCCACACACATGTCTGTGCCCAGATTTCCTTCTTTTATAAGGACACCATTCATATTGGATCACTGGGCTGCCCTGTATGATCTCATCTTAAATAAATACTTCTATAATGACTCTGTTTTTAAATAAGGTCACTTTCTGAAGTACTGGATTTTAGGACTTCAATATATGAATGGGGGTTGGGGGCATAATTCAACACTTAACAATGACAAACAATTTGGATAGCAGAATATTTGAGCTGAAGAGCAACTTCCATTTACTAAACAACCTCTGTGCCAGGCAGAACACGAGGAACTTTACCAGCATAATCACATTTAATTTGTACTCCCATTGAATGAACTTACAGATGAGGATACTAAGGTTCAGAGAAGCTAGGTGATTTGTCTAAGTTAACAAAAGTAGCACACATCACATGTGGGTTTCAGATGCTGACCTGTGTCTACTCCAAATCATGTCTTACCTCAACACCCTCAGAAGTCATTGTTTGTCATGACCACCACCTGCTATCCACTCATTTTATAAATGAAGGCACCAGAACTTGGAATCCCAGTCTTCTCGCTCCTAATGCAGCATCCTTTCCACTGGCTGTGTTTTAGTCAATTCACTTTTTTGTAAGTTTCTGTCTAGCATGCAAGACGTCATTGTGACCAAGGCAGAGGTTAATTTCAAACTGGGTGCAATACAAAAAGTCATTTTCTATTAAATATAATGACCTCGTTTCTGCAGTGACTTGTGGCAAAACATGCTGTTTCATTTCCATTCAAGCGCACTCATTTACCTACTTTCTATAATAATTTTACACCATGAGCTAAAATGTTAAAATCATTGGTTACATTACTAAACACTCACAATGGTTATTAGGATTCTTCATGCAGAAAGAAACAGAAATAAAAATAAGAATTTTAGAAGAATGAAACTATAGGCCATTAAAGTACATTTGAAACTGTATTCAAGTGCACAGAGGCTGCCTGGAGTCTGAAGCCAGCCATTCAGGGAGCAGCAGTCCAGGGTCTGTCTTATGGGCTATGTGACCTGGGGCAAGTTACTTAACCCTTCTGTGTCTCAGGTACCTCCATAGTAAAGTAGGGAAAATAATAGGCAAGGTTGTTGGGTGAGTGGAAATGAGGATTATATATGTAGAGTACCTAGCACAATGCCCAGCATATAGCAGGAACTCTCTGCATAGCAATACCTCCCCTTTTTTAATGTACTGAAAATAAAGTCTGAATTCTTATGCATGTTTGGAGAATCTTCCAAGTTTGGGAATCTGCACCCCGACCCACCCAACCCCTGGCCCGGAGAGTCAGGAATACAAATTGTTTCCATACTTATTCAGCCTGAACTTTGAAAAATGTTGTTGCTGAAAATAGAAAGATACTGGCTGATAAAAAGGAACAAGATGATGTCTTTTGCAGGGACATGGATGGAGCTGGAAGCCATTATCCTCAGCAAAGTAACACAGGAACAGAAAACCAAACACCTCATGTTTTCCCTTGTAAGTGGGAGCTGAACAATTACAACACATGGACACAGGGAGGGGAACAACACACACTGGATGGAGCCTGTTGGGGGATCACCTAATACCTAGGTGATAGGTTGATAAGTGAGCAAACCACCAGGGTACACGTTTACCTATGTAACAAACCTGCATGTCCTGCACATGTATCCTGGAACTTATAATTAAATTAAATTTTAAAAATATGAATAACATAAAACAAAAAAAGAAAGATACTGGCTGACGTGTATTGATGCAGGCCATGGGAATACAAGAAGGAACAAAGGAAACTGGCAACTCTAATGTGAAGCACTTCTAAGCACATGTGTCTTCTTAAAGACTCCCTTATGTTTTGGACCAATGGTTGACTGAAGTGGAAGTGGTAAAGGTCTTTTGTCTGCAACTGACTTTCAGTTAAGTCATTGAAGTGTTCAGTAGCTTTGTTTCTCCTGTTCTCAGAGAAAGGGAGAGGGAGTGGAGGGAGAGAAAGGAACATGCCAAGATTTAAATTTTTTTCCAACTTATCATGAAAATGCTCAAACAAAAAATGTAAAAGGATAATTCTAAAACTTAACCTTTTGCCATATTTGCCTTCTCTGATTCTCTCACTAGATAGGTTAAAAGATCAATAGATAAATAGATAGCTGGATAATAAATAGTTATATTAGGTGTGCTCATAGCTACTGGGGTTTCATTGCTTCTAGGTCCTTTTGGCGAACAGTGCTAGGAATATGTATTTTCAATCAAGTGTGTATTGATATTTCCAATTCAAATTTAATATTACAGAGTTATTTCTTAAGTTTTTAAAGTATTTGTGTCTCATTTTTCTTTCACTGAAAATCTTGTTTTTTTAATAGCAATGTATTTATGTTTGTGCTTTATCTTAATGTATAACCAAAGACATTTCATGATTATAATTCCAATATTAATTACTACTAACAATAAACCAGGCATACACTTGCATGTCAGTGAAACTTGCTCAAAGCCCAGATCAGCCTCCTACTCCCTGGGCAGGTCACTTCTCTCTGAGCCTATTTCCTCCTGTCTGAGGTAGGAATAATGATGATTACTATATTGTTCAGAAATCTCTCAGTTGCAAGCGATGGAAAACTCACCTCAAAAAAAGCGAGCAACAAAAGGAATTTATTTACATAACTAGAAAGAAATTACAGGGTTAAATGAAAATCTAACCTGAGAGAATCCAGGTTCTCAGATGACATCATAAAGCTTGAAACTAACTTTTAGCTCTTTTCTTTTTCTGATGACTTGATTTCCAAGTGTTTCTTTTTCTCATCACCCTTTAGCCACTGCAAGACCGTTCATCCTGTGAGCTCCAAGGAAGTCCTCATCTGAGGAAACACCCTTGGTGTTTGAACATTAAATTATGTAGTTATTAGATTGAGAACCTTAAACTCGGTTGCCTGGGAGAAAGACCCAAAGTGCAAAGAACCTACCATCTACCAGATGCTCTGCTAGACATGTTAAGTGATCTTCCTTACATCCCTATGAGAAAGGAATCATTCCCATTTTACAGATGAAGAAACTGAGCCTCAGTGAAATAAGGTGACTTGTTCATGGCCACAAAACGATGGAGGAATTCAAATCCTTCTATATATACTACATACCTTCTGGAAATGGGGAAAGGACAGCACAATATACAAACTATATGTTTAGTAAAATAAAGAGCTCCCCACTTCCATATATGCACATGTAGTGCCAGCTTTAGAGAGCCGAGACTGCATCCTACTCATCTTACTGTCTCCAGAACCTAGTGTACCTTAGCACCTAAGGGCTTTTGGGGAATGAATGTGAGTTGAATGAGACAAAACAGTTATTCTATCCCACTACTAACTGTGATTATACATAGCCACATCCTTGATCACGGGACATAGATTTCAGTTGAACCCCAGTGTTAGGAAACTAGCACTGAAGCAAGTTTCCTTATTTAAGGGGTGTGTGTGTGTGTGTGTGTGTGTGTGTGTGGGTTTAACTTCTCTTTAGCAAAATATGCTTCGTTGTCACTTTGGTGATTGCTAATTGATAAAGCACACCTGGCTCCACTTTGCCTGTTAGAGAAATTTAAGCCCAACTCACAGGTCTGGAATACCCTCAGCTGGTTAACTAGTGCATCTCCTTATTTTTATGCAAGGAATTCATGCACATCTTTCTAGACTGGTGTGTGTATAACGTATGTTTAGAGAGCTGCTAAGAAGAAGCTGATTTTTTATAGCTGTTGTCTAGTTATAAAAATTTTAAAGAAATTAAAGAAATGTTGAGAACAAAAGAGGACATGAGTATTTACTGAATTCCACCTCCTCATTTTAATTGTTGACAAAACAAAGGCTTAGAGAGGAAAACGGATAGGGAGTCAGTGGAGTTTAGAGAGAGACCTGGACACAGAATCCTGCTGACAGACTCATTCATAATAATGTTTACTGACAAATTTATAGAGACAAAGGAGAATGGCAGTTGCCAGGGACTGGGAGGAGTAGGGAATAGGGAGTTGTTTAATGGTAGCATGGGTTTGGGAAGACAAAAATTTTCTGGAGATGAATGGTAGTGATAGTTGCAGAGCAATGTAGATGTGCTTAATACCACATTACTGTATACTTAAAAATGGTTCAAATGGTAATGGTAAATTGTATGTTATGTGTATTTTACTACAACAGTAAAAGCATAGATGTACAAAACTCTTATCGTATGTCAGGCACTGTATTTGATGCTTAGGCTAAGATGATAAGAAAAGAAAATGTTGCTGCTGCCTGCCTGGAGTGGCCTCTAGTAGTGGAGACAGACACTGATCAATTCATCCCCATACATAATGGCAACCTGAGGGGTCTCTCCCACTCCCAGTGGAAAAGTCGAGGAAGTAGAGAGGACTTGCGTCATGGGAACCTGGTCTCTGCTGGAAGGTCAGGGAAACTTGCAAAGAGAAGAGACATCTCTGCTGAGATGAATGGGGGAAAGGAGTTGAGCTTTCTAGGTAACTGGAACAGCATATGCAAAAACCTGAGCGTGGTGCATTTGAGAGACTGTAAAACACCAAGGTGGTGGGGAACAAAGGGGCATGTAGTGAGTCAGCATGGGGAAGCAGCCAGATCATACAAGGGGCTTTGCAGGCCCTGGCAAGTATTTTGGTCTTTATTCTAAGAGTGATGGGTAGCTTTTGCTGTGTTTTAAGTACTAGAAAGATGTATCAGATTTGCCAGGTTTTCTTAATCTCTTCATCCTGTGGTGTGACTGTCAGAGGAGAGGCCAGCATAAGTGGATGAGGAAGGACTGAGGATACTGCAGTAATCCGGACAGGAAATGATAGCTGTGTGACCTGGCATCTGCTGGTAGAGATGGAGAGGAGTAGACAAAGTGAAAGTTATTTGGAAGGTGATATTGACAAGATGGACTTGGTTATGGGGGATAAGAATGAGGGAGACTGAATGGGCTCAAGGAGGGTTAGGTGATGGTGCATGCATTAAATTTGAATACGAAAGAAAAAAGCATCTTATGTTTTTCTTTATTAAATAGCATCTTGATTGTAGCAAAAATTAGCATAAATAAGAAGAAAATTACTAGTAATTCCACCACTCAAGAGAGAACTCTTGTTATGTACACATACATGGATGTATATACATTTTTTCAAAACAGGATCATATTGAACATACTATTTTGTAATATGCTTTTTTCACTCAACAGAATGTTGTGATTGTATTGTCACAGCAAAAAAATACATAGTTTCACAAGATAATTTTTTCAGTACTATATACTATTTCATCTTATAGCAAATGCATTTTCTTCAGCCAGTCAGCTAATGCTCAACATTTTGGACATTTCTAACTTTTCACCATACTAACAGCACTGCAGGGAATATTTTGTACTCAAGTTTTTGCCCAGATATTTCGTTCTTTCTGGATAAATAAAGAAGAATCATAGACCCAGTGTATGCACATCTTTAAAGCTCTGAAACATACTTCCAAGCAGCCCTCCAGAAAACTTGCACCAAATCACACTTCCACCAATAACAAAACACCTGTTAATGGCTGATAGGTACCGACCTTTATAAATGTGCTTTGCCCTATTCTGGTCACTTTACATACATTAATTTACTCATTCTCATAACAGCACCATGAGAGAGATACTATTGTCATCCTTATGTTACATGTTTCCTCACACTTTGGTCAATACTGGGTATTATCTTTTCTGTATTTTTCATTCTGGTGGGAAAACTGGTATCTCATTTCTATCTTATTTTGTATGAATCAATTTAATATTTCCAACAGCATTTTGGGTTCCCATATCATTCTTTGTATTATACAAAAAGAGAAAAGAAGTCTCAGAAAGTTAAAGTCATGTGTGCAAAGCTACACATCTAGTAAATGGTAGAGCTTGTATTTGAATTGCATTTCTTCTGGCTCCAGAGTCCGTATCTTTCCTCCATTATTACACCACCTCTTCAGCAAGAGACTACGTTATTTGGAAATCTGGTCTTGTCCTTGAGTAAAAACTTCTAGATTTCAGGATGCCAACCCAGGGAGTACTTCACTCTGACCCGCTCCATTGAGCGTTTGATGATGGGGTGCCTGGGGGCTGGTGCAGAGGTTGCCTCATTGGCACCATGATGCAGCAAGCGCATCCAAAAATATGTTAGAAAAGAGAAAGGCCTTTGTAATGAGCCTGGGCCTCCCTTTGTCTTGTGAGGTTTTAACTGCTGTAATTGCTTGTAGTATGAAGTACTGTTTTTTCATGTATCTATTTTTATTCTGTGTCTCTCTGCTTTTCTGTTTTTTTGTTTTGTTGTTAACTCACTTGATTCCTGTTGGGTATTTTTCCTGTGAATAGTATTGCCTTGGGAAAGCATACACTCTTACACACACACACACACACACACACACACACACACACACACACACACACACACTAATAATATGAAGTCTAAAATAGGGTAGAATTTATTCTTAAAAAAAAAAACTAATGGTAAAATCTTCAGCAGATGACTTTCTAATCCATACTGTATTTAATTGGCTGTATTGAACCATACTACAAATTAAGTCTTCTCTGTAATTTATTCTGTCAGATAGTAACCCTCCAAACAATTTGATACTTCATTTAAACACTGGTAAATGGCTCATGGAAATACAAAGAAAAAAAGATTTAATGATGATCAGATAAGAAATTCTCTGTTCACAGAATGAATCCTATGTGAAATGTTATGAATTAACCTGAGTCATTTATTCATTGAACATGTATTGAACATCCAGCATATGTAGGGCCTATCTTAAGGTGACTTGGTCTTTCTTTCTTTCTTTTCTTCCTCCCCATTCATTCCTTTCATCCTGTACTTCCTTTCTTTCTTCCTCCCTGCCTGCCTTCTGTAGCACTTACTGTTCAGAAGGTGCAGTATTAGGAGAGGGAGTAAGATTAAGAAGAACCAGATGTGGATCTTTCTCTGAAGGGCCTAACATTCCTGAAGGAGAGAGATAAAACATGTGCATAGATGTTCCCAACAAGGTCCTGTTCTCAGAACCTAGCTGCCTTCACACATTCAGTTCTGTCTAAAATGCCCATTCTTCGTTATTTTCTGGAGATTTCCCATCTATCCTTAGAGCCTCAATTCAAGGTCACCCCCTTTGTCGAGCCTTCTCTGATGCCCTTCCCCCATTCCTGCCCCAAGCCTATGTGATACACTGGGTACACTTTTAATATAAAGCTTGTTGTATTATATTGTGATTGCTAGTTTCTTTGCCTACCTGTTTTATGAGATTGTGAACTCCTTGAAGAAGGGACTGTGTTTTATTCATCTGTGCAGCCATAGCACATAGCAGGAAACCAGCAACATAATAGGCACTCAATAAATACACATGCTGTGAGTAACTGGATGAATGGATAAATGCGAAAGAAGTACAAAGCATCCTGCGTAGGACAAATATAATGCAGTGAGATCTAGGGATGGGAATTATTACTCAGGGAAATGGGATATCAGGGTAGGTTCCTTGGATGGGCAACATGTCAGAGCTCTGCCTTCAGTCATAGGTACACTATAGGTCTGTGAGCTGATGAAGTGCAGGCCAGGGCATCTGCAGAGAAAACCATGTGAGCAATAGCACAGAGGTGGGAAAGTACAAAATTCAAAGAGAGAGTAAAGAGCTCCTCCGATTATTTGCAGCACAGGTTACCTGAAGCTCATGCATAGGAAGGTCAGAATGGATTGAGGACATTGATACCTGGATTGTCCTTGGAATTCTTTAGTGATGACTTTTATCCATGATGCGAAACAGAGTTCAGGACGGGAGGGATACATAAGCCGTGGCAGAGAGCTAGGGTGTTCCAGAAGGCTCTACTTTTAAGACAAATATCTGCTTTGCTTTTGGCAGTAGTTTAATATCTAGACTAAGTTTTCCCAAGACAGTAACTGTTTTCAAAAGGAAATGTGGAAGAGGGGCAACCAACATCTGCCTTTTTTTCACCCTCTGCCTCCCACTCTGGCTGGTATTCTCTGGTGGTTCTCCCAGCCACCTCTGGAACTACCTGCAAGGCCCCAGGAACTGACCACAGAAGCACTCCTGGGATGGAGCAGTTGTTACGCCCTAGTGGGAGGTGACAACATGCTAGCAGCCCTCGCTCTGGGTGCCTCCTCAGCCTCGGCATCCACTCAGGCCAGGCCTGAGAAGCCCTTCAGCCCACCGCTGCACTGTAGGAGCCCCTCTCTGGGCTGGCCAAGACCGGAGCTGGCTGCCTCTGCTTGTGGAGAGGTGCCGAGGGAGAGGTGCTGGCCGGAACCGGGGCAGTAAGTGGCTTAACACCTGGGCCAGCAGCTGTGCTGCACTGGCATTCCCGCTGGGCCTCAGCTACCTCCCCACGGGGCAGGGTTAGGGACCTGCAGCATGCCATGCCTCAGCGCTCCCGCCCCATTGGGCTTCCACGAAACTGGAGCCTCCCCAACCCGGGCCTCCCCAACTGGCGCGGTCCCCTGCTCTGCAGTGCCGGCTCCCATGGACCACCCAAGGGTTGAGGAGTGGGAGCGTGCTGCAGGGGACTGCCAGGCGCTCCACCCATGGCCCCTGCACAGGATTCACTAGGCAAAGCCAGCTGGGCTCCTGAGTAGGACGGGGACTTGGAGAACTTTTATATCTAGCTAAAAGATTGTAAATGCACCAATCAGCACTCTGTGTCTAGCTCAAGGTTTGTAAATACACCAATCAGCACCCTGTCAAAACAGACTAATCAGCCCTCTGTAAAATGGACCAATCAGCAGAATGTGGGGGAGGTCAGACAAGGGAATTGAAGTAGGCTGCCCCAGCCAATAGTGGCAACCAGCTCGGGTCCCCTTCCATGCTGTGGAAACTTTGTTCTTTCCCTCTTTGCAATAAATCTTGCTGCTGCTCACTTTTTGGGTCTGCACTGCCTTTATGAGCTTTAACACTCACTGCAAAGATCTGCAGCTTCACTCCTGAGGCCAGGGAGACTACGAATCCACTGGGAGAAATGAACAACTCTGGATGGGAGGAACGAACAACTCCAGACGCGCGGCCTTACGAGTTGTAACACTCACCGTGAAAGTCTGGAGCTTCACTCTTGAAGCCAGCGAGCCCACGAACCCACCAGAAGGAAGAAACTCTGAACACATCCGAACATCAGAAGAAACAAACTCAGGACACACCATCTTTAAGAACTGTAACACTGCGAGGGTCCGCAGCTTCATTCTTGAAGTCAGTGAGACAAGAACCCACCAATTCCGGACACCCTAGGACCAAAGGCTGCACCTCACCTTTCTGCCTACGGATGCTCAACAGGTGCCAGAGATAGCCAATTCCTGAAAGTAAACTTCAGGGCCATGCTGTCTTGACCTTTTTCTTTGAGAGCGGGGTGGCCGGCCTTTACCCCAAGCCTTCTGATTTATGACCCTCCCTGACTTCGGATACCTGCCTGAATCCAGAACATTCTCAGTTCTCTCCCCTTACCCAGTTCTCTTCTTCCCTTGCCTTCCTCATCCCAGCTTATCAAGGGATCATCTTTTTGTTGTTGGTTGAGAGAGCCAAAAGTCTAAGGAAAGGAGACTTTCATTCTATGTAATCGGGTTTCCTTTTTTCAATGCTTTGTTATCCTGAGTAGGAAAAACACCTGGGTTTAGTATTGGTCCTGGCATTTCAATCTCTGACCTTCAGTCCCTTCATAAATAAACTCAGGATCGATGTTTAAGGTTCCAACTGTCTTTGATTGTGCTGATAAAGTCTACTTGAAGACGTGGGGCAATTTTGAAGCTCAGTGAACAAGAATTTTCATGATACACTCTTAAGTTTCTAAAGCAAATGTGATAATGCAATTGTGGGATTAGCAGAATTCTAATGTATTTGTGTTTCTAAGTATGTTACGTCTGCATGGTTAAGGTTGGAGAGAAGGAAGACATATCCCCTCACTGACTCATTTCTGAATGAATGAGACACGTTCAGAGCAATCCTTTTTAACATGTCATAAAATTAGCTGTGAGAGAGAATAACGTTACAAATATCTTTAAGCACTTCACGCTCGCACACACAGCTACACTCTGCAAGGCAGTATTAGGTATCATCAGGCATTAAAAATGTTTTGATTTTAAAACACTTAATGAGGATTCCCAGATAAATTAAAACATCTCCATCTGCTGTCTTGCCTGGTAGGTGATATTTTACCATTGCACAATCATCTCCAAATCTAATTCCACCAGGAAGACTTCTAATCGGAGCTTAATTTTAGAGCAATATTCTACTTGGCAATCAATAAGGCACTGTCGTCAAACTTTGATTTAATAGGAAACGTGGATAACATTCTCCACATTATGCAGAGAGAGAGATACTTTTAGGAAAGGAAGAGAAGAACATCTTTGTCTCCCACTTTTCCCTGCTGCCTACCATTCTAGCGCACAAAAGCCTGTAAATCAATGCTCCCATGTTGCGCGAATGTAAATCTCATCAATTTTACATCATTAACACCATGAAAAAGCTACCACTCTTTGAGCAATTTTCCTCTGCTAACTAAATATGTCCTCTTAATAAAACAAAAATTAATGGATCCTAATTATTTTGCTAGCAAATATGTCCTTCTCCGCCAACTTATTTGTGTCAAAAACTGTTAGACTCACACATTCATTTTATTGCCACTGGAGGGACTAGGGTAACTGGGCAGTCATACCACCATTAAAGCATGATGTCCAGTGGGCAGTGGGCAGCGTGGGCAAGCATGAAGCCAAAGAGAGAGTTCAAAGAGTAGTCAGAAAGGTTAGTGAATAGTCAGACCCTGGAAATTTAAGGTAAGGTAGAAAATTCTACTGCAACAAATGATTTATGAGGTCAAATGCCTGGAAAGATTGCAACCGGCCAAGAGATGGACAGTTTAGATCAGTGGTCATCTAGGCGATGACCATCGTGAAAGCCAGAGGCCCACTCTACCAGGTGGCTGGTTTTGTAGTGGGGGGATCCTAATGGCTTAAAAGGATTTGGGAAGATGGAATAAGAGCTTAGAGAGTATCTACTCCAGTGGTTCCCAATGTTTTTGTAACTAACTTCTCCTGTGTTAACATTTCTCTCTTCCTCCATGGACTCAGTAATGGGGAAGATTCTGTCGACCAAAAAAACTGCATTTGTAATCATCCATTTTCCTATTTAGACTATTTAAACCATAACTAATTGCCAGTAAGAGAATATACTCAAATATGAGCTAAGGAATATTAGCAACACTTAGCTGATATAATTCCAAATAAATGGCTGGGTGCAGTGGCTTGCACCGGTAGTTTTAGCACTTTGGGAGGCCAAGGCAGGTGGATCGCTTGAGCCCAGGAGTCTGAGACCAGCCTGGGCAACATGGCAAAACCCCATCTCTACAAAAAAATGAGCTGACTGTGGTGGCATATACCTGTAGTCCCAGCCACCCAGGAGACTGAGGCGAGAGGATCACTTGAACTCGGGAGGTGAAGGTTGCAGTGAGCCAAGATTGCACCATTGCACTCCAGGTTGGGTGACAGAGTGAGACCCTGTCTCAAAAAAAAGAAATTCCAAATAAACTTGGCATTTTAATTTGCATGCATATAGAAATGTATAGACTTATTAGGAGTAATTAAAGATTTCTGGTTAGCTTTTGAGATTTTGAAAATTGCATGGGGCCTCTTTTTATTACATTGAATGACCCCTAAGGATCTAGGGCTTTGGGTTATGAGCCATTGATCTGGTACATACCTCCCATTTACTAGAGGGTTAAACTTGAGGTACACAGGGATACACTGGGTACCTTGTGTTTACACAGTAGCTAGAATTCAAGCCTCCTAATACCCAGTATAATGAAAAGGCTCTTTATAAGGACTTTAAACATACCATAAGTACCCAGATGAATATGCAAGCCTTTACAGAGCACTGTTGAATGAGGATTGTTTTAAGTAGGTTTAGTATAGGAAAATAACCTTAAAGATCACCATTACCCTATAGGATGGTGAACATTTTTTGTTGAGGCTCAGATAATGAAGGCACAAAGGTCAACTATAAAAGATTTTCAAATGACTAATTATCAATCTCAGTTTACTTTAGTTCAACAACTATAATCCAGGCATAGTGCAAGGTGCTAGGATGACAGGGATAAGGAAGACAGAACCAGGTGGGAAAGACAGACAAGGAATCATGCAAATATATCAGAGAAGGAAGAC
>NW_012111142.1:8690089-8773552 GCF_000951035.1 Colobus angolensis palliatus
CAGTGGTGACTTTGGACAAAACAGAGAAAGGCATTTATTCCTCAACACACTCTATCACCATCTGCTGGAAAAGTGTTGTCACCATGCCCATCTATAGTTCTGAGTGTTAACAATACTCCCTGGAGTTGTACAGTGTACATCCTCCACCACAGCACACAGAGTCCCTGAGAATTTAAGTAAATTAAATATCAATCCAAAAGTTGGACTGGGGTGTGTCATGAAACAAAGATCAAATAGAAGCCTACCCATTGAACTAAACTGTCTGGCTCTAGCAAGCTGAATAAAGCCACCATTGCAGATGCTTATTCAGCATATGAACAGTCCTGTGTTTCTCTCTGGTCACAGCATTAAGACCGTAGAGGGAAGCCTCCATTTCTCAAGGGCAGGCGTAGCTCTTTTTCTTTCCATCTGGACTAAACAGCTTTTCCAAAGCCCTTCGGGCCTGTTCACACATAGCTGAAACACATTTCTTATTGATCAACAGCTCGAAGGGAAAGTCCCCTGAAATATGTTCTTCATTTTTTTCTCTGATAGGCCCTTCAGCATCATCATGCTGTTCATGAAATATCCTACATTGCAAAGGACATTACAGATCACCGGGCCTTTGGATATGTTTGTGGGAAGGAAGGGAATCACAGATTTGTGGCCATAAAAACAGCCCAGGCGGTGAGTATCCCTATCCAAGAAGGGAGCGTTTCCTTGGAACTCTGGGAGGACAGTCCTGTGACTCCGTTGGTCTTTGAGGGAGCACTCTGAGATATGACCAAGTAATGCATTTCCACTGAAGTTGCTGCTCACATTCCCATCTAGAAAAGATAAACAGCCTTGAAGCAAGGAAACATGCTCATACCCATCCAGTTTATTCTTTTTCTTTTTTTTTTTTTTTACACTAATGGGTATTTCCTAATGACTAATTATTTTCCTTTCTGATTAAACTGGATGGAGGCACCGTGTACAAATAAGTTGCCTTGTGTTCATAGCCCCATTTAAAAAGAAAATAAGAGAAAACAAATAGCTGTTTTGCATAAGGCCTACTCTAATTTTATTGTATTCTAAATCACTAATAAATAAAAGCAATGCCTTTTATGCTTATGATTATTATGAATTTGCAAATATAATTAGTTGAAGAAATGAACTTTAGCCTAGATGCAATTTGCTAAACCAGTATAAACAAGGTAGAATTAATTAAGAATGGAATGCTTTCAGATTAATAGAAAAAGGAAGGGCTGCGGGTTGTCGCTGCAAAAACAAAAATTGGTTGCTGCATCTCAGTACCATTCCCTTATGATGTGCCTTACCACCTTTTACTCCAGGCTGAACCTGTTATTCTGGACTTGAGAGATCTCTTTCAACTCATTTATGAATTGAAGCAAAGAGAAGAATTAGAAAAAAAGGCACAAAAGGATAAGCAGTGTGAACAAGCTGTGTACCAGGTATACCTGTGAATTTATCCTTGCGCTGCAGATTGGGGCTTCAAATAAACACATGTAAAAACTGACAGTCGGGCCTTCTCTTCCTGCTGCCAAGTAGAAATAAACGAAGTTGAAAGATTCCTGTGTAAATTATAGGACTCAAAGCAAGCCATTAGAAAGTATCCCTTATTCTCTTAAACTCTAGACATGTTAGATGAAGTGAAATCTCGAATCCAGAGAAAGATATCAGGGGTGGAGGACCCAAGAAACACAATTGCTTTTGCTATCGTTAACAGTGGGGTGGAGGTGGGGGTGGCTCTCAGGGTTTTGACTTTTCCGTTTTTTCTGCCTTGATGACCCACCAGCCTCTTCTGCCCAGAGCTGGTTTCTTTACTCTCCTGTAATTTCTGAATGCAGTCTCACATCTCTTTCTTTACGTCCTCTGCTTTTCACCTTCCCTCTCCTTATTCTGCAATAGACAATATTGGAAGAGGATGTTGAAGATCCTGTGTACCAGGTAATTTCTGAAACTAGTTGGGGTTTTAGATTCAAGAGTGACTAGACCTGTGCCAGAGCCATTTTGTCAGAAACCTGAAGAATCCACTGACTGCAAAACCTGGAGAGAGACCAAGATTATTTCTGAGGGTGAGGGCTGCCAGCCCCTCCAGGAGCAAATTTCCATAAAAACTAACAGAAGTTTGGCCGGCATCGGTATCTTGGGATTTGGAGATCTGCTTCTCCCTTCTTGCCTCTGCCTCGGCCCCCTTCACAGTCTGTAAAAGTTTGATCCCAGAGCTGAATGTTTTCAAGAGTCTCTTGAATATTCTGAGTTCATTAGAGAGAATATGAATAATGAGGTGGCTTCTCTGAGTTAAGAACCAGAGGTGGGGGCTGACATTTTGGTAACATTTCAGCACAGACCCAAAGGATGGTTTCTAAGCTTTAGAAAGGCTATGAGGAGGGCTCTCTGACCCCCGATGGGACAAGCTGACTCTCCGATTACCTGGCTCATGCCCTAAGAGCTGTTGGGAGGAAGGAAAGAGTGACCTTAAAGACACTTCTGCCCCTAGCTTTCTCTGGACTCTCTTCAAGATCTGCAGCTCAGTGGTGGGTAGAGAAGTGATCTCTCTTGGGGTCAAGTATATGGTCTGTTCAAACAGAGATGCAGAAAAAAAGGGAAAAGACAGCCTCTCCCTCCCCTGTGCTTATTCTCAAGGAGAAAGAGAAGCCAAAAAAAAAAAAATGACTTTTTGAACACAAAGGAAAATCTTGAACTTACAGTTCTAACTGGGATGCATAGGTGTTCTTTGTGTGTGTGTGTGTGTGTCACATACGTGTTTTATATAAATGCTTATTTTCACACAAAAAGCTGGTACTGCTACAATGAAAGTAACATAATATAGATAACTTGAAGTGGAAAAAGTTATCTAGCGTATATGGCAAACAAAAGCCACAGATGCATGTAGTGACATGCTCTTGCTTGAGAATACTGAGGGCCGAGGATTTTTATATAATATGAACTTCACCCTCTGGCTCACTGGCTTGCACAGAATGAAGAATAATAGCCTTTTTGAAATGTCTCAGTCCTGTAGAGTCTAAAACATGCACGTGGAAACATCGATTTGACGTATTTTAAAGTGAGAATGTAAAATAAGGTGATATTTATGGGATAAAGGAGTTTGGGGCTTCCGAGCTCTTCAGAGTTTGTTTAGGATTTTGAGCCTTAGGGGAAAAGGGACGCCCCTCAACTGTAACCCATACTTTACAAAGTGTGGGATCCCAGGCATTCCAATGAGATAGCATTCATACTCATCACTACCAACGTATTCAGATATTACTGAGACAAATTGCCATTGAATGAAGAGGTTATATCTCCAGAAAGATCTGCAGAGGCTCAGTGCAATCACTGCTGAAATACTGACCAGCAGACCTGTGCAGTTTTCCTTAGGAAAGGCAGGAATGTACAAGGTACATTTTGTTTCAATAATTCAGTTGTGTCTTTAAGGTGTTTTCTCTTGTGCCTGCTTCTTAAATGCTCACTGTGATGTGTATCTTAATTTCCAAATGCTTGTTTTTCCTTTCTTCTTTTTCACCTCTGACCTTTCCTTTCTGGCTGCTCCTGTAATAGTACATTGTGTTTGAGGCTGGACACGAGCCAATCCGTGATCCCGAAACGGAAGAAAACATTTATCAGGTATAAAATTGCTTGCACCTCTCTTACCATTGCACCACTACTAGTAAATGCATAAATACACTGATAGTCTAAAGAACCAAGGGTTCTGTTGGTCATTCCTGGCTTGTTAAAATATCTTTGAGAGAATTGGCTTTTCGTTCCCCATAATTTCCCAGTAGTTTTCATGCCTTGTTGTTGATGTTTAATAGCCAGTTAGGTACAGTGTTTTACTTTTGAATATATCTTAACTATTTTAAGTAGAAGCAAAAATAAAATGTTCCATTTTACCAAGGTAATACACTGGAGAGCTGGTGTCCATTATACAGTTAGGATCCTTTATTTCTCAAAAAATTTTGCTCAACAAATTTCTTAAGAAGCCAACTCCACTGCTGAAAATAAAGCACAAATTTAATTTCAAATGCTATGTGAAAACAACATTGAGAATATTAACTGAATGAAAGTACAGCTAAAGGCTTTACCCTTGTTTTTAATTGTGCAAAGAAAACTAAACTTTTTAAACTCATTTAGTTCTCACAAAGATATTATAAACTAGATATTTTAGTTCTGTTTTTATAGGGTGAGACACAGAGAAGCCGAGTAGCTTTCTCGGGGTTGTACAACTATTTAGAGCCAAGATTCAAACCCAGGCATGGGTGTGAAGGCGAAGCTCTGGCTCCTTCTGCCATGGTCTTCCACCAAAGTGTCTGTGTAATTGCAGCGTAGCAGCACATCAAATAGATATGATGACCTGCAGCTTTTCACTCATTAGTATTGTAGTCCCAATTTGAAATAGAAACATTATAGGAGAAGAAAAAATTTTAATGTATTTAATAAGTGATTTTAATTTTGTTAGTTGTGTGCTCTATTCTGCCTTGGGTTTGTATTGCTTATATAATAAAAGTAAAACATTTTCAATTTCTATCAAATGCATAGAATTCTAAATGACAAAAATATAATGTCAGTTCTACCAAAAACTTGGTTTAAAGTTGTCAGCCTTGTTGAGTAATAATCTGAATATTTCTCTCCACTGGATCTATCTGGATTCCATTCAAATGTGAGGTTGTGCTTTGAGGTTTTGTTGAAAGTCGTGGCTTACCAAGTATCTTTAATAAGAAAAGTTGCATTTGTCCTGAGTGTCAGATTTTAAAGTATATACAACCTTACAGTATCTGAATATGAGGAGGAAAAATCCATTAACCAATCATCCTGGGAAGAGAGGGCCCCTTTTAAATAAAAGGAAGCTTTGCAGTATTAGAGGTTTCTGAATCCAGACTTAACTATAGTTGGCAGGGCTCCCGTTGAGCCCTGAGGGACTGCAGTCAGGGCCCAGTGGGGAGGGAGACATCCTAGTGTATTGTAAAGACCTGCTTTAGCTGGTGGAGAGCTGGGTTGTAGTCCAGGCTCTCTTGCCAGCTACCTTTGGCTGAGTGGTAGTGGGCACTTCTCAGGGTTAGTTGTTCCCTTTATAAAACAGACAAACAGTTTTTCCCTAACTCACAAGCTCATGTGTAGAATGGAAAGAAGAGGTGTCATCATGGGTCACAGAAAGTGGAGTCTGGCTGTGTGGGTTCGATATTTTAGTACACGTACCAACTCAGCCATTAATTTAATTGTCAAGTAATTTTTTTTTCCTCTGGGCTTCAGTTTACTCATCTGTAAAATGAGCAAGTAAAATACAGGGCTCTCTCAGGCAAGACCCTTTTCAGTTTTTTGCAATTACTGCTTTACCTTAGGATTTTGATTTTTTTTTTTAAGAGAAGCATGTTGGCTTGTTTTATAGGATAATAAGACTCAGAAATGGTGGAGGTGGGAAAATTTGCATGTGCACATGTGCTGATGGTGGGCCAGCTCTGTGAATGGGGTTTAAGTGCAATATCTTATTTCTCACAACAACCCCATGTGGCTTGAATCATTATTCCCACCTTACAGATAAGGAAAGTGAGGCTCACAGAGATAAGGTATCTTGCCTAGGGTCCCAGAGCTAGCAAGAGGTAGAGCCCCCATTGCAGGTCCCTCTGACCTCTGTAAATAAAGAAATAAATCCTGAGGCTGCTCTCAGCTCAGAATCCCCTGATTCTGAGTTTCACAATTAGATTCTAAGTCCCTTTCAAGTCACTATCTAAAAATCACACTTGTTTTAACAGCTCTGACCTCCAGATCTTCCCATCTGTCCATCATTAACAGGAAGCTACCATTTAAGGGAATGAATATTTTATCTCCTTCTATTGGAAAAACCTCTGGTCATTCTCTTCTCCTCCTTTGCCAGTCTGCTGGGGCTCAATTTACTTAATAAGAGATAAGCTCTTGGGCCTGAAGATAAGGCTGGGCTTTTAAGGGGCTGCTATTAGGAGCCTCATTTTTTTTTTTTTTTCCAAGGGCTTGTGAGTGTTCCATAGCTATTTCTCCTGAACTGCAGTGTTTGTTAATACTTCAACTTGGCCCAGCCAGTGGTCTCAGCTTTTATTCACCTCCTTGTTTTCTGGAGTGAGGCAGACAGTCCTGGAGACCTTTAACTCTTTTGTGAACTTGAGTGGAGAACATAATTTTTGTATCTCAATTTTCTGGGCTATGAAATGGGGATAATATATTCTCTGCTCCTAGCAGTGATGTGAAAACGTAAAACGAGGAGGAGAGCAGTTGGTTCATAGTAGCTTCTGTGTAAACGTGAGTTTCTCCTCCTTCTTTGCGTGTTTTCAGTTTCAGATGCTGTTGAAGATGTCTTATGATCATGTTTTAAGTGAAACAGAATATAACTTGCTCACCACATGTTGTCGGAGAGCCTTGCAGAAATCCTCAAGCTTGCTTCACTTTCCTATTTGTAACTCCAACAAAAGGGACATAGAGGCTTTTGAGTAAATGTAACCTCTTTTTTGGAGATTTTTTGAGTAGTCTTGTTTTCCCAATTATATTAATAATAATAACTGCCTTTTGCTTTGCATGCCTCAGAAAAAGTTATTGGCTATATTAAAGTTATCAGCCTCCCAATACAAAACATTTTTGCACGTCACTTAATTTTAATCCTTCCAGTAATGGTGACATAGGAAAAACAGCTACAATGGCTATCATTTTGAACATAAGAAAATCAAGACGGGCGGATCACGAGGTCAGGAGATCGAGACCATCCTGGCTAACACGGTGAAACCCCGTTTCTACTAATACAAAAAACTAGCTGGGCCTGGCGAGGTGGTGGGCGCCTGTAGTCCCAGCTACTCGGGAGGCTGAGGCAGGAGAATGGCGTGAACCCGGGAGGCAGAGCTTGCAGTGAGCCCAGATCGCGCCACTGCACTCCAGCCTGGGCAACAGAGCGAGACTCTATCTCAAAAAAAAAAAAAAAAAGAAAATCAAGTTCCTTCAATTTAGGTGCTGAATACAAGGTCAGAACCTACGATTCTAAATCTAGTGTTCTTCAATACCTGAACAGGCTTCCTATATAAGCAAGATATCAGCTTTCCACATGACCATTTTCCAAGTTCATTCATTCAAAAACCACTGCTAACCATCCAATCCGTGTCAAGTATCATTATTTTTAAATGATGATGAGTCACCAGGAAATCTGACCCAACAAAGCCTGGAACTGCCTCTCCACACTATTAATTAACATGCTGCCAAAATAAAAGTAAAAGTGTCTTCTGTATGTATAGTACGTAATGTGCTGTTTTTAGAGTAATTTAACATCTATTCGCTTGTTCATAAAAAAAAAAACGATTATTTATAGAACAAATAAATGACTGGACACATGGAAAATCACATGCATCCGGCACGGGGATGGGATGGTGACCGTGGCATGGCCCCCACCCTCAGAAGTTTATAGACAGCCCCCTTAGATGCTCACAATGGGCAGATGGGGCAACTGAAGTTCAGAGAGCAAAGCAACTCTCTGAGTCGCAGCCTGTGGCAGACCCAGGATTTGGAACCACCAGTCTTCTGGTTCCTTTTGGTCTGAAACTTTTATGTCTCTAAAATATTGTGTTCCTGAAGCCTTTTGTGTAAACAGAATGGAACAACTAAGCACAGATGACAGCGAGGACCATGCGTCTTAGCCCTCATGGACTGAATCCTTGGCGATTAGGCATTTCTTTGTTCACCAATATTTACAGCTGTGGTTACAAGGGTAATAAAATATCCCAGCCTGCCCTCAGCAAGCTTATAGACCCTGGAACAGTTACAATGTGGTGCAATAACCCTCGTGATGAGATAAAGCACACTTTACACTCTATTTCAGTAGTCTGATTACTTTTCCATCTCCCGCAATAAGACAAGGAGCTTTGTTAAATCAGGGGCCGTATCCATCATGCTCACCATCATTGTCCCAGGGAATGCATGATGCATGACACATAATACATACTTAGCAACTTTTATTTTTTAATGAAAGAGTGCATCAGAGGTTACAAGAGTACAGGGGAAGGCTCCAAACAAGGCCTAGAGAATCAGGCAAGGCTGCCAAGAAGATATCCCAGCTGAGATAAATCTTAAAGGACAAACAGGCAGATTGATATCTCACCCATGGGAGAGCCAAGTAGGGAAACATTTTCAATTATGCACAGTTTGGGTCTATCCATTCCACCGCTTCTTCTCCGTTTGCAGGGATAATTGAGAGGCAGCTGCGGTTCAACTGTGCTAAGTGCCCGTAGTGAGCAGTGAATTACGGGCAACAGAATGTTCTTCATTTTGCTCAGTAAAGGGTGAGCTAGTAAAAACAAAAGTGAGGGCTGGTAATTTATTGGCCCTCATTAACAAGGACTCTGTAGGCATTCTTAGTGGATTTCTTTTAGATGGCGCTCAGTTATCAGGAGCAAAGAAATGACATTCTTCGCTGGCTACTTACACAGTGAAGCTTGCAAGAGCAGCTCTGGAAGTGTACCACCGACACAGCCATGCTCACTCAGTTCTGTTTTCTGCAAGAGTGTACATGAGCTTCTGGGAACATAGGATGTGATGTCAAAGAAAAGGCCCACTTGAAACAGCTGTCTGAATAATGTAGCAGTCAAATGGCAAACTCCCTGGGCTCAAGCTTTTGGCTTCCCCATTCACGGATTGCACTCGCAGAGTGAGTTGAATCACACAAACTACTCTGTTCAAGGGCTTCAGGGTCACAGGTGTTCTAGGGCAAATATCTCTACTGCCAGAGATATTTTTCTCCTCTGCAACATGGGACCCACTGAGTTCTTACCTGACAGACCTGTCTTGAGGATTGCATGAGAACACATATAAGACACAAATGTTTAGAACAGCGCCTGGCACATAGGAAGCACCCAGTCCATGTTAGCTCACATTATTAATAATAGATGTCTTGTTTGGCTGCCAGAAAGAGCTGGGTTTGGACCTGGCCACTTACCAGCTTTGAAGATTTGGGCAAAGTCCCTAACATCTCTGAGCCTCACTTTCTCCTATTTAAAGTAGAGATAGTGATACCAATTTCTTAGAGTTATTGCAAGGATTTTAAGTTAAAATGAGATGAAAAGTATCAAAGGGACCTACAGAATAAACTCAAATTCTTACTTCTTATAGAACAGTGGTGTAGGTAGCTAGCTTAAGCCTAAAAGATACTTTTCCTTCACTATTCCCCACATTCCTCTATCATACGTTTACCATATGTCTCAGCAGACATTTACTGAGAGCCTACTGGGTGTTAGGCACTATGCCTGCTCTTAAGGAGCTCCCAATATGATGGAAAGAAAGGCATGTTGTCAGACCATTATAAAACCACTGCTGGCTGGGTCCTGCAATGGGAGTGTGAGCTAAGCTGTGACAGTTGCTGGGAAAGGAACAACTAATGAGTGCTTCCAATCTGGAATCTTTCAGTGAAAAACCCTTGGTTGACTCATTTGAAAAGTAGTCAACATATCCACTATTGTTAGTATCATAAGATGTGTTCGTATATATTTATATGATGTGTCAGTAACTAAAGTAATTCTTCTAACACATTTACAGTATTATGGTATGTAATAGTGTTGTGTATCTAATATCTATTTTCTCACTCAGTCCTCAGAATAACCTGAGTAAGAGGCAGAGCTGATAGTAGTGAAGCTTGGAGGAGCTCAGTGACCTGTTCAGGCTGTCACAGTTAGCTCATGACACAGTGAGACCAGATGGATGAGTAAGAGAAGGGAGGAAGATGCAGATTAATGTTAAAAGCCCTCAAGATCTTCTGCATACTAGGCCCACACTTTCCATACCACTTGTGGGCCTTTTTCTTCCATGAAAACCTTCCATAATTATCAGATGGCTTGTGTATGATCCCAATAGAAGATGTGCTTTGTGCTAGGATCTTGATATTTGCTATATTTTAAATAGCCTGGATCTCAGACTCAGCATTGAGCAGTTTAAGCTCAGCTACAAACTGTTTCTAATCACTTCGGGAGCAGTATAGCACCTCCCTGGGCCTCATTTTTGTCTAAGGAAATGAGGATTTTTTTTCACCGCATGACTTCTGAAGTCTATGCAGGTTTCTAGTCTTTGATTCTGCGAGGAGTCCGATAGCAGAGACGACCTATAAACCTTTGTTAAATGATGCCCACTCCCTCTCCCCATCTGATGCTCCTAAGGGAGGGAGACTGGCCTGATACTTTCACAGTTAGAGCAGGTTCCCGTGGGCTTGTCCTGGGGGCCATTCTCAGATACCCTTAACCAGCTTGCAGTTGAAGTCTGGTTGCTTTGTTCTTTGAAATTGGAGTTCCAGAGTGTTTTGACTGTGCTGAATTTAATTCTTCCATAGGTTCCCACCAGCCAAAAGAAGGAAGGTGTTTATGATGTGCCAAAAAGTCAACCTGTAAGTGTAAGTACATCTCCTCTCTACTGCCAGGTTTCCGCAACCTGGATTCACACTGAGGCTGTGTCTACAGCCTGTGGAAGGAGACCCTTCTCCTGGAATGAGTGTCATGGCCCCCCATGTTTCTGCTGAGGACTGCATGCTGGGGAATCTTCAGTGGGCCGGAGGAAGGAGACATGAGGCAGAAATGGTAGCGCTGAGGAAAGGGTGCCAGTCTAAATGAAGGTCTGGTCCCCCGAGTGGGTGTGAGTTGAATCATGCAAACTGCTCTGTTTAAGGGCCTCAAGGTCCTAGGTATTCTAGGGCAAACGTCTCCAGCCATGGTTTAGAAGAAATAATTCTTCTAACATATTACAGTTGTATGGTATCTAATAGTGTTGTGTATCTAATACCCATTTTCTCATTCGATCCTCAGAATAACCTAAGAGGCAGAGTTGATAGTAGTGAAGCTCAGAGGAGCTCAGTGACCTGCTCAAGTGGAGGATAGTGTTTTTGTTGTTGAAAGAGAGCTGCCCATCTAATTTGAAAGTGGTTGAGAAGTTTCAAAGGGACAGTAAGAAAAGGGCTGGCCAGGGCCTTTGGGGTATACAAAAGTTCAGCCAGTGGGTGAAAATTTTGGAAAAGGTCATGTGCAGTGGGCTTGTGGAGAACCCAAGAGGCATACCACATTAAGGACAACAAGGTCCAGTGGATCTGGACCCCATGTGTTGGTGGGACTCCTGGGAATCTGGGACAGAACCGTAAATTCCCAGTTCTGTGGTACTGCTCCAAACCAATGAAGTGCCCAGAACTCATATTTAGGACCTCCAACTGGCAGGCAGAAGGCAACTTCTATACATAATTCAGGCAGCTCTGGGGAGCCAGTGAAGGCTCTTGAGGGGGGGCACATACGACTTTGCCACGGCCAAGGAACTAGCGTGTTCAGTCACTGTTGACCTCATTCATCTCAATAATGAGTGGACAGAGAAGGTGCTTTAAAGTCAGGTAGATCCTCAACAATGTCAGATCTGCCCCTGACAGAACTGTTTTGAGGCTAAAATAGTTCTACCTGGAAGAATAGTTCTACCTGGAAGAACAGACACTGTTGTCTGTTCTGGACCCCACACTAAGAGAGAGATAAAGACACACCTGCATGTTTAACAATACGATTAACAAGGGGATGTGAGACTGCATTCCATGAGGAGCAGCTGAAGGACACAGAAATGTTTGGCCTGGATAAAAGAATCCATAGATACGAAATGGGACTCCAAAGGCCACTGTATGGAAAAGGGATTAGCTTGTTCTGTGTCAGCCAAATCCTGGAACTGAGACTAGTGAGTGGCACTATAAGAAAGTCAATTCCAGCTCAAAGTGAGGCTGACCCTCCCATAGTCAGAGCTGCTCAGGTGCAGATCAGCTGGCAATTCAGAGAGTGAGCTCACCATTCCCGGAGCTATGCAAGCAAGCCTTGCAGACCCCTTGTCAGAAAGATTACCAGGGCAATTCACACATTGCACAGGGAGATGGATAGGAGAGCTCTGGAGGTCCTTCCAAACCTGAGATTCTGTATTTTCCAAGTTGGGAGTCTTTCTGGTCCATTCTCATCCTTGCCCGCCCCCTTCTCCCTTTTCCTTTAGTGAAACTTCTTTCTGATCAATGTCCATTTCTCTAACCCACTCTTCCAAGATCTTGAAACCACCATCTCTGACCTAAACATGGCTTCTGAAACTTATACGTGTTAGTTTCCATGAAAAAGCATATCCAGATGCGGACCCGTTTTCAAAAACCCAAGTCTAGGGACCCTATTCTGTGTTGTGCTGCTCAGGGAAAAAGTAGTTTTTCTCCCTAAGGCCTTTGCACCTCATCAGGCCCCCTTGTCACCGAGACATTGGCCTGCTCTTCGTGTTTCAATTTGGTCCATTCCCCATGATACCATTCTCTGCAATTCAATTTGTGCCTGAATTGCCACACTTGCCCCTAACAGGTTTAGATATGTAAGGAAACATGCTCCAGTTGCTGTCTTGGTTTTTGTGAATTTATTAATGATTATGGCCACACCACCTTCAAGCTTAATAGTTCCAGAAAAAAAAAAAAATCCAAGCTCCTTTGCCTGAAATACACAGGCAGGCTGCCTGCAGGTCCCCTCTCCAACCTGTGTGTCTAGTCTACTTCCTTCTGGTCCAGCCCTACTGAAATCTTTTTGTGTTTGTTTGTTTTACCCACTCGCCCCCACTCTCTCTGCAGCCTTCCCCCAGCATTCCAACTTTTTACTTCCCCAGCATTCCAACTTTACTTCCCCAGCATTCCAACTTTACTTCAAACTTGGTGTTCTCAGGGGGACTTTCTGGACTTTCCCTCTGAACAACAACAGCAGATCACTCCTGCCTTTGTGCCTTCATTCCTCTGTCAATAGTATTTCTTCCCTGTTACTTCCTTGAATGTTCTGGGGTCCTTGTGTTACCAGATGCAAGCCCATGGCCTGGTATATGAAAGCCAGGTGCAATATAGCTGCTTTAGGAACATTTAATAAATATATGAAGGGCAGGCGTGGTGGCTCAGGCCTATAATTCCAGCACTTTGGGAGGCAGAGGCAGGCAGATCATGAGGTCAGCCTGGCCAGCATGGTGAAACCCTGTGTCTACTAAAAATATAAAACATTAGCTGGGCATGGTGACTTGTGCCTGTAATCCCAGCTACTTGGGAGGCTGAGGCAGGAAAATTGCTTGAACCCAAGAGGCGGAGGTTGCGGTGAGCCGAGATCACGCCACTGCACCTGGGCGACAGAGTAAAACTCTGTCTCAAATAAAATAAAATAATAAATATATGAATGACTCTATCTGTAGAAGGAATTTATGAAAATCCCTGGTAGAATTAAGAAAGACCCTGTATTTCTGACTCCAAAATAATCATTAAGGAAATGCACTAGAAATTTTCCTTGCAAAATATCTGGGCTGCCTGAATGGCATGCAGTAGCTCCCAACCCGCCGTTCTCTCAGAGTCCTAGAACCAACTGATGGTAGTGAGGACTTTTCCATGAGCTATTTTCAACATTTTCGGAAGCCTAAGAGAGGTAAGAAGTAAAAACCTCAGGTTATTGTATAGAGACAGGTGGCTGCAGTTGGAATCTGCACTCCTTCTCTTCCTACCTGTGAGACTTTTGATACATTTCCTTGCCTCAGAGACTCAGTTTTCTTTTTTACCAAAAAAGATGATTGAACGTAATTAGAGGTCAGAGTAGTATATGTGTTGGAAAGTTGATCCCACTTGCCTAAGCCTCCCAGAGGCAATACCAAATACCACACACCCCTCCCTGCTCTGGGATCTTCCTGCCTTCCAGGCTTCCCATAGTAGACCTGCCTCTCTGATGAATACACACTCCATACAGTACCTCTGTACTCTGAAAACCCTTGCCTCTCACTGTTTGCTCCTTCACTACCTTTCCCTTAGCCATAAAGACAAATACAAGAGATAACTCAATTAGGGTATGTTAAGCAGCTTCCAGAAAGTCATGAGACTTCCACAAGTTTCCCATAAGAAGAGAAACTGCCCAGTGGCCTGTTCCACCTGGTTTCATTTTTTAGTAAGTTCAACCTGGTTTCATTTTTCTCAGGTTTAGGTCTGTGCAGAGCCTGGTCTTCAGAGTGAGATCTGGGTGTAGTTCTTACCACAGCCACTTCCTGAGAGTCCCTGAGCTGCTTTTTGCATCTCTGATCCTCTATGTTATTATCTACAAAAAGAAAATAATATTACCTTTGCTTTGTTTGGAGGATTAAAGGAGACATGTATGCAAAACCCTTAACAGAAGATGTGAATTACGTAGCATGAGAACATATCCACACATTGCTATTTCAGGCAGTGCTCTAGCAAACACTTCTCACTGAGCCAGGGATTGGCAGCTATTCTAGGGGATTACACACCCTCTCTGGGAAGCCTTCCTTACCCCAAATAGAGTATTCAATCTCTCTGGGCTACCTCTAATACTTGTCTTTGCAATGATCCTAATGGATTGTCATTTTCTCTTAACATATTCATGTGAACCATTGGACTTTGAGTTCCTGGAAAACCTTGGCAGAGATCACATCTCATGCAGCTTTGTAATCTCAGCACCTAGCATGGTGCCTGAAATATACTTCCCATTGAGGACTATGGTAGTAACCTAAGCTATGAGAGATAACCAGGATTTGAATCCTGGCTTCATTACTGGCTATGTGACCTTGAGTGGGTCCTTTACTCTATTCAGTCTTTGGTCTTCTCAGCTATATAATGGTGATGTGAAAACCAAATTCACTGAGTTCTGAGAGTTTAGATTAATAACAGTGATTACTCAGTGTGCACTGGCAATTACTAGACACTTACTAAACGTTTCGTTGAACTGAACTACTCACCAGGAGTTGTCACTTTTACTCCATACCTCCTTGCATTGCGAGTCCACTGAGGACAGGAATCATATCATTCATGTCCTGATTACGGTGAGCATCAGCACAGAGTAGCTGCTCAAGTGGTAAGTGAATGAATAAAAATAAAGGAACAAATGAATCCCTGTGTAAGGAACGAATGAAGAAATGAATGCCTGTAGACTCAAAGCTCATCTATTGTCCGTTAAGTTCTTTTTCCTTCTGGGGCCAAAGACACTGTGTCAAACTAAGACAGTGTTGATTCTCAAAGAAGCCCTCCTGCCTGGCCCTTCTTCCACTTTGCGTTTAACCATTCTTGCCCTGTTCCACCTGCAGCCCCCATAAATATGCATTTTTGTTTTTTTCATAGCTTGGATCACCAAGCAGACAGGTGGCCTTCTGAACACAAACCCACACACTCACGCACCTGCATTCACTCCCCTCCTACATCAGGAACTCAGCATCAGGCAAAGGCACAATATCTTGCTTCCTTGGCAGGGTTATTTTTGATTTTTGTTTTTTCATCCTACCTAGGGTTGGATTTTTTCCTTCTAGGGCCCTATGGAAAGTGTTTAAAGTCATTAAAACTCTTGAAGTTTTCTGAAGAGGGGCCTGTAACTTATAAACTATTAGGGACACAATCTGATAGAATTAAGAATCAGTAGGCCGGGCATGGTGGCTCACACCTATAATCCCAGCACTTTGGGAGGCCAAGGCGGGCGGATCACGAGGTCAGGAGATCGAGAGCATCCTGGCTAACATGGTGAAATCCCGTCTCTACTAAAAACTACAAAAAAATTACCCGGGCGTGGTGGCGGGCACCTGTAGTCCCAGCTACTCGGGAGGCTGAGGCAGAAGAATGGCATGAAACCGGGAGACAGAGCTTGCAGTGAGCCTGGATAGCCCACTGCACTCCAGCCTGGGCAACAGAGCAAGATTCCATCTCAAAAAAAAAAAAAAAAGAATCAGTACAGTCCTTCTACTCCAAAACCCCTGTAACTATTTGCATGTCACAGAAGGCTGGAGAAAGGATTTGGACCCAGTGAATCGGCCAGATACTTGTCTAAAAACCATGAAAATTTTTGGATTTTAAGAGCATATCAGTTACATCCCTTGCCTTGTCTTAGATAATATGCAGTTAGAGGTGGCAGTTACATAGTCCACTTCTCAAACTACATTTAACTACAGACTTTCTTTGTAAAAATTAAAATTTTATATGGCAATATAATATATAAGAGAGACAGGCAAAAAGAGGAGTCCTATGCACTATCCACAGTCTGTATATGAAATCACTACTGAATTATGATAATCAACTGTTAAAATATAAAATACACTTTCTTCTCTGACCACATTGTTTTGTTTTTTGTTGCCTTCTCTACTTTTGGCCGTTATCTGGGAGATGCATCATTCCAGCGGACAGCCCATTTAGTAACCTGGCCTCCAAATTTCATGACCCTCATCCCTTGAATCTTTTCACTCAGAACAGCCTTAGTGACCTCAGACCCTCAGGAGCCCCTCCTTTTTCTCACCATGAGCCTCTGTTCATCCTTTTCTTCTGCTCCAGTACTCTTGCTGAACTTTTTCTTGGTTCAACATTCAAAATCCAGTTAAAATGTTATTTTCGGTCTTCAGCTTTCCTTGAGTCCCAAGGGAAATTGCTTTTTTGAATATATTTCTGCTGAACTTTTTTTTTTTTCCTTTGAGACAGAGTCTCGCTCTGTTGCCCAGACTAGAGTGCAGTGGCATGATCTTGATTCACTACAGCCTCCACTTCCCAGATTCAAGCGATTTTCCCACCTCAGCTTCCCAAGTAACTGGGATTGCAGGCGTGCACCACTAGGCCTGGCTAATTTTAGTATTTTTAGTAGAGGTGGGGTTTCACCTTGTTGGCCAGGCTGGTCTCGGACTCCTGACCTCAGGTGATTCACCTGCCTCAGCCTCCAAAATTGCTGGGATTACAGGTGTGAGCCACCATGCCCAGCTCACTTTGCTGAACTTCTAACCACCAATTTGAAATTTTTTTTCTTTTCTTTTTATCTTTTTCTTTTTTTTTCTTTTTTTTTTTTTTTGAGACAGGCTGTTACTCTGTCACCCAGGCTGATGTGCAGTGTTGCAGTCATAGCTCACTGTATCCTTGAACTCCTGTGCTCAAGTGATCCTCCTGCCTCAGCTTACCCAGTAGCTAGGACTACAGGCATGTGCCACCATGCCCGGCAAATTTTTTTTTTTTTTTTTTTAAAGATGAGGACTTGCTATGTTGCCCACTCTGGTCTTGAATTCCTGGCTTGAAGCCATCCTCCCACCTTGGTCTCCCAAAGCACTGGGATTATAGGCATGAGCCACTCCACCTGGCTTCTAACCACATTTTATTGTGGTTATCATGAAGCAGTATTTTCTAATGGTTCAAAATATGGGCTTTGGCATCAGAACAACTTGGATTTGACTCCCAGCTTTACCATTTTCTAGCTTTGTGAATTTGAGTACTTAAGTTAGTCCCTCCACGTCTTCATGTCCTCATCTGTAAAATGGAGTTAATGTTAGTGCCTACCTTAGAGTTTTTGTGTAAAGACTAAATGTGTAAAGACTAAATGAGCTAAAGTATGTGAATGAGCTCAGTGCAATGAGAATTCAATCACTGTGGGTTATTATTCAGTTACTTTCCCGTACTTTTCTGTAAGATCCTAGAGAACAGGATTCACTTCTGTCTAGACTGCCTCTAAGGTAACCCTTGAGATTTCCAATCTCTCTGAGATATTGATGGTGGACCTTCTCCCCAGAAAAAAAAATAATGTATGCCTGAATAAATTTTTGTAGGACTTAAAGCCAACAGGATCCTTCAACCTCTGTCTTAGAGCCTCAGTCAGCAGCTCATCATCACTCTTCCATCAACAGAGATAAAGCAATAACATGGCAAATTGAAAGTTACAGAGCATTCCAGAGTAGAGTCTTAGGGCAGAAGTTAGAATTTTCTGTTTCTTACTGATCTCCTTCACCTCAGTGAATCAACTGATGAGTGCAAAGTTTTGTTTAGTTGAGCTACGGCCCACGTATAGATGGAAAGCTGGTTCCATCTCTTTACTTTCCTCCTTATTCACTCGTTCTTGCCCTAGTTTTCACCCTTCTTGACCTATTGATCCAGGACACTCAGCTGTGGTTATCATCCCTTTTTTGGACTTCTTTCTCAAATAACAGATTTGGATGCTTATCGTTGTGTATTTTAATTTGGACCTGTGATGTCTCTGTCTTTCTAGCAGATTTGTTCTCAAGGTCATGCTGTGCTTCTCTTCTGCACCCTTTCCTAGGAATTCTGAGCCAATATAAGGATTAATCCTACCCACTCCTAGAAATATACACTTCATTTACTTTTCTGGTCAAGGCAGCTGGAAGCTTGGCACGGGGGCTAACTTCTCTTGTGACTGTAAACACATAGGTACATTTTTATGTCAGGGTGTCTGAAATCCAGGAGCATAAATGCTTGCTGAGAGGAAACACTAGCTGGCTGGAGAGACACGGAAGTTTCAGAAAGGAGGGAATAAATTGAGCAAAGCCTTGAAGGATGAGCAAGATTTGAACAAGCAAAGGAGAAATGGAAGTACCTTCTGGGCGATCACTAAGGGTGCTGAGTCCATACTTCCTCCACTCAGCAGGGCTCAGAGCTGATTAATTTACCACCAATTTCCATCTCAAGGAGCTGGGAAATACACGTAGTCTTTGTTTCTTCGAGCTGATAATGCTGGACATGTTCTTTAGGCAGATATCCTGACTTTTTTGTGACTGTTAAAAACGCACATTCCTGGCTGCGCATGCTGGCTCATGCCTGTAATCCCAGCACTTTGGGAGGCCAAGATGGGCGGATCATGAGGTCAGGAGATTGAGACTATCCTGGCTAACACGGTGAAATCCAGTCGCCACTAAAAATACAAAAAATTAGCCGGGCGTGGTGGCAGGCGCCTGTAGTCCCAGCTACTTGGGAGGCTAAGGCAGGAGAATGGCATGAACCCGGGAGGCGGAGCTTGCAGTAAGCCGAGATTATGCCACTGCACTCCAGCCTAAGTGACAGATCAAGGCTCCGTCTCAAAAAAAAAAAAAAAAAATCACGTTCCTGAGTGGAGAGGAAGGTGTCTGCTAAGCGTCCCATTACTGCATTCATTATTTAGTGCTTTTTGCACCCTGTTAGCCATTGAACATGATTCAGGTCCCACAGTGGGACTGCGAGTAGAGCATTGCATTCACAGGGCCACTCAAGCGCCTATTTCAGACTCCATCACACCCTATAACACTGAACCTGGTGGAACTTAACCTTCACAGACCTTCACAGACAACTGTTTCAATGACAGACCTTAACCTTAGTGCAACTTATGTCATTTTCACGTGAGAAATACCACTTTTCTTTTCCCCTCTCTTCATTCCCCCATGTAATATTCTTATGGCTGAAAAAGATCTTTTATCCTTCACCTTGTAATTTTCCAGTTTCAAAGCCTTTTATATAGTTGTATGAGGCATAAAAGACTTTCTAATTATCAGTAATAACCAGTCAGTCAATTCTAGCAGAAATTTTTTTGACCTTCAAAAGACTTTCTTAGGCCGGGCATGGTGGCTCATGCCTAGAATCCCAACACTTTGGGAAACCAAGGTGGGCAGATCACCTGAGGTCAGGAGTTCAAGACCAGCCTGGCCAACATGGCGAAACCCTGTCTCTACAAAAATAAAAAAATTAGCCGGGTGTGGTGGCACACTTCTGTAGTCCCAGCTACTCGGGAGTCTGAGGCAGGAGAATCGCCTCAGACTCCCGAGTAGCTGGGACTACAGGATGTGGGACCACAGGAGGTGGAGGTTTCAGTGAGCTGAGATCATGCCACTGCACTCCAGCCTGGGTGATGGAGTGATTACTCACTGTTTCTAGAGTTTTTATAATGAGCACCTCAAGAGGCCCAGCACTCCCCAGCTAGCTGTGAACATCTCTCTCCTTCTTTAGACTGAGTTCCAAGCAGACATGCCCATGTCTAAGTCATCCCTGAAACCTCCCTCTGTCTGGCACACTGCTTTCTTCATCCTGGATGTTGAAGAGATGTTTGGGAACCCCAGAGAGCAAATCTAATGAAAGCCACTCACCTCTGAAGCTTAGAAAGATTCTCATTCTGCCTCCCTGCATCCCATCCTGCAACCACCCTGCAATCAGTATTTGGTTGACTTTCCTTGCCTTAGATTTAATTCATTTTCCCTGCTGCACATGTCAGAAGCTTCAGTCCATTAATGTGAAGAATTGCAAGAATTTTCTGGACAACTGTTCCCTACTCCCCCCGCCCACAACTCCCATCTTTTATGGCAAATAAATTTTCATTCACAATTGCGCAGTTGGTTTTTCCTTTAGTTTGAAATCTGGATCAAGATGTTGGATAATTGGATTAAATCTTGTCTGAACGTTTGTCAGTTTCACTTCCTCATTAAGCACCACATTGTAGAGAAATTATAATTATTGCAATGCAGTTAACATAGATGTCACACAAGAGGAGGTTGTACTGAAGTGAGGGAAGGGAATCTGAATCCGTACATTCCCACGAATGAAATACAAGGTTGCCCCTTTTGATGTTTCTTAGATGAGTTTTCTTTTAGCTATGCTTAACAACATTGTCCTGAGATAGAATCCTGAATTTCTAGAGTCTTGGAGTTAATAGCAACATTACAAAGAGGTTATTTGGTTTTGCCTCTCCTCCAATGCAAGAATCCCTCAAGAATATTTTTGATAGGTGTGGATGAACATTGCTGATTATTGGGCTTGAGCTCACATACCTACAATGACAGACCTTCATTACTTTTGTAACCCTAGAGCTCCAGTTGCTAGAAACCCTTATTTTATTTGAGTTCCCTTACAATTTCTATTTATTCATTTATTCCTCCATTGGGCAAGCATTTACTAAAAACCTGTGCCCTACCAGACAGCATTCTCTTCACTAGGGATATAAAGATAGGCTGCTTAAGAGTTGTCATGGTCTCAAGAAGATAGACCTATAAAAATAATTGTGATTCATGTAATCAAGGGTGTGAGAGTCTGTGTACAAGATGCTGTGAGAGCATAGTGTGGGAGCAGTAAACTTTGCCTGAAGGAGTTTAATGAGGTTTTCACGCAGGGTATACAGCTTGAACAGAATCTTAAAAGATGGTGGGAGTTGGTCTCTGGAGAAAGGGTGGAACAGTATTCAGGAAGAAGGAACTGAGTGTTTAAAAGCATGGAAATGTAGAAAAGCCTGTCATATCGCAGTGGCTGATGACTAAGTCTGAGGTGGCAGGACCACAGGATGCCTCCATGGGAGCAGGAGATGAGGATGCCAAGGGAAGCCCCCAGTGAGCACAGGGTCTGAAATGTGGTGCTGAGAAGCTGGCAGCTGTTAGGAAGTCACGGGTGCTTTCAGGTGATAGAATGACAACATCAGTGTTGCATTTCTCAGTGTACCTCTGGTG
This sequence comes from Colobus angolensis palliatus, assembly GCF_000951035.1. Taxonomy (NCBI): domain Eukaryota; kingdom Metazoa; phylum Chordata; class Mammalia; order Primates; family Cercopithecidae; genus Colobus; species Colobus angolensis. Next base: position 8,711,276 of record NW_012111142.1, read on the forward strand.
GCCTGTGGCAGGTGGCTTGGCAGGTGAGACCATTAAGATGTAATTAAATTATCTAAGTGTATCCATTCAGAATAGAGTCAGAAAAACAGAGCCCATGCCAGGTAGTTTAATAGAGGGGATCTAATATGAGGAACTAGTTACAAAAGTGTTAGAAGAGCGGAAAAACCAAACAAGGGACAGCAGGGCAACCCAGATTAGTAATTATCAGTAGTGGCTACTATCCTTAGGGATAAAAGGACGGAGGAGACAGTATTAGCAGAGCCAATAGGCACTGGGACCAGAGAGGGAGTTGCCCACTGGGGTCCCGGGGCACAGAGAGAGGGGCTGCCTGGTGGAAGCTAAACCCATGCAGGAGACTCAGCCACTGCCACAGATACTGCCAGAAGAGAGCTGGGAGAGAACTCACTGCTTCTGCCTTCTACCCACTATCCAAATTCCAACTACTGCCTCCTTGTTGACCAAATCAAAGTGGAAGTGTGTTGGCAAAGGAGCCCGGCAATGCAGTTTATGGCAATCAGTCCCCTGTGTTACAGCACAAACTAGAGGAAGGGCAAGAATGGTCTGAGGGCAAAGAGGTTAAGGGGAGGCATGTGAGGGCTGCTGTGGGTGCAGCCTAGGGGCAGGCATCGCATGTGAAAGAGCGAGATGAGTTTGAGTATATGACTAGGGTGAGACAAACACAGAGCTGGAGCTAACTCTGAGGTGACGTGCTTTGCAAGGTCAAGTAACCAGGAGACAGGGACCAAGCACCCTATCTCCTCCCTGTAGGCTCTGTCATTTACATGCATGGGCCTCTGTGTCTCTAACTTCTAAGACTGTTTGTACATCAGCCTTTCCACCTGCTGTCTTCAGGTTCTAGCCAAAGACAGCATTAATCCCTTTCATCTTCCTTTCTGTTCTCAGTGCAGGACTCACATTTGGGTTGTCACATTATCACTCTGAATGATATCTGGCTCTTTTTCTTCCAACGTTGAAAAACTGAGCTGTCATTAATGGAGTCAAGCAGAGTTGTAAAAGACTCGCTGTTAAATCTGAAACTTGTTTTCTGCAAATGCAAATCACGAAAGGGATAAGTGGTCGCATATGCAGTTGCCTGCTGTCTTGTTTGCTCAGTTGTGTGTTTTAAAGAAAGCATGTCTGGATAACAGTGATCGCCCCATCTCTCTGCTACAGTGCAGTCCACTGGTCCCCTGGAATAGTAGCCTTCGAACTTTTCCCAGAATTATTCAAATGAAACATGCCTGATATCCTGCTATATAAACAGATGAAAGAGGAGATATAGTTGAAGCCGACTTGGAGCCTCAAAACCTATTCACCTTGAAGCCCACCTACCTACTAACTCTGAAAGATAGAAAGCTCTAGAAGGGAAGAAATCCAGAGAGGGTAGTATGAAAACCACTGTCCAGAAGAATCCACTCGTTATTACACGGGTAGGAGAAATGAAGAAGCCAGATGAGGACGTTTTTCAGGTTATTTCCCATCTAAGACTTCATCATTCTATAATTCATGAACACAGATTGGGAGCCCACTCTTCGGGAGGCTATAAAGCTACAGAAAGAACATGAAATTTGAAGTTAGTTGGAGCCTATACTTCTCAGCTGTATGATTCTAAGCAAGTTGCTTTATCTTTTGGATTTTTAGTGACCTGTTAACAAGATGGAAAGAGCTACTTCCCTGGGTTATTATGTATATTAAATAAGAAGAGATGTAATTACTATTGTCTTTGATATAGAGTAGGCTCTGGTTAATTGATAGGGAACAGGTATTACAGTTAAGAGTATGAGCTTTGCAGCCTATTTGGGCTTGAAAGTTTTATTCCTTACTTACCAGCAGTGGGACCTTGGGTGGGCTATTTAAACTTCTTTGTGCCTCAGTGTGTTCATCTGTAAAATGAGGATAATGACTGTGGTAACTACCTCATAGAGTTCTTTTAAGGATTGAGTAAAGTAATGCACATAAGATATTTATAACAGCACCTGGCGTATAGTAAGTGCTCAATCAATAAATGTCAGCCAGAGTTATTATTATGAACTATTATGTAGACAAAGGGCTATACCAAGTGCTTTCAGAGAGATAAGGATGAGCAAGACCTGCCCCAGCAACGAAAATGGTTTTAGTCTACTGGAGGAAAGAAGACTGGTACATAGAGCATGGGGCTGCAGGGCCTGCAGTTCTCCATGCTCAAGCGATAGTTTCAACAAGATCAAGTTTAACTTGAGAGCCTGGGATGGGGCTGAACCTGCAGGGGCTGCACCATAGCTATGGGGCCATGTCTTAGTCCACTTGGGCTGCCATAACAAAAAAACCCCAGACCAGGTGGTTTAAACAACAGAAAATTATTTTCTCAAGTTATGGAGCCTGTGAAGTCCAAGATCAAGGTGCCAGCTAACTTCATTCCTGGTGAGAGCTCTCTCCTGGGGTTGTAGACCAACAGCTTCTCACTATGTCCTCATGTGGCCCTTCCTCAGAGTGTGGATCTGGTAGTGAGGGGTGGGAACAGAGAGAGGAAGAGAGATCTCTTCCCCTTCTTATAAGGCCACTAATTGTATTATGAGGGTACCACCCTTTTAACCTAATCTTGCCCTAATTACCTCCTCAAGGGCCCATCTCCAAATACTATCACATTGGGGGTTAGGGCTTTAACATATGAATTTTGGGAGGGACCCAAACATCCAGTCCTTAACAGACGGGGATAACAAGAAATTGTAACTACCAAATATTGAGAACCTCACCAAGCAATGGACTGTGTTAGGCACTTAATATGCTATTTCGTTATTCTCCCTAACTATTGTTGGGATGAGGTCTCTTCTCTACCATAAAGGATATTGAAGATCAGAGAAGCTAAATAACTTAGAACAGCTAGAAGAGGCATAACTAAGAATCTAATCCACCTCTCTGTGACCCTACAACCAGGTGACCTAGTTTTTCACCCAAACTGGGGCACTCTTGAAAGTGAAAAAAGGTTTGCTATTAACAATTATGTCACGACAATAGGCATAAATACCAGCTGTCTTAGGCAAACCAGAATTTAAGGTCATCCTACCCAAAGCTGGTGACTGCTCTTCTGGCTGGGCCAAACTGCCTCTGAGACCAGAACGTGTGAGATTTCAACCAGAAGACAAGAAGCTTCTATCCTTCTTGTCCCTGAAACTCTTTGTCCATAATGCTACCTGTGCTGAAGCAACAATAGTACTCCCTCCAAGAGGCAGGTTCCCTGATGCATGCTTGCTCCTTTGGTAGACATAGATAAGATTACTTGGAGATCTGTTACATGGTGAGAAAATGTGATTCAGGGGTATCTGTTAACTGCTGCTGCTGCTGTGAGTCTGTCATTATTCCTCTAATACAGATCATTAACATTCACGGAACCTTAACTACAGCATCTCTAACGAGCAGAGCTGTAATATACAGTTTCCCCATAAATATCCATTGATGCTGGCACTCATTCTCTCTTGGTACAGTAATTCAGCTTTTCTGGATAAATCATCAGGTTGAGGTTCTTTCTTTCTCCTTAACTACCATTATTAGTGGATGCAGAAGAATAATGAACAAAGTCTAGTGTAAAAAAAAGAAGCAAGAGCTAAATAAATGATCATAGGGAATAAGAAAATATGTATGTTGGTGACAGTCACAACCCAAAGGATACAAAACTTGTTTTTGCAGTGACTTAGAAAGGAGGCGAGAAACTAACATTTGCTGAGCACTTACTAAGGGCCAGCAAGTGTGCTTAGTGCTTGGCAAGCTGTATCTACTTCAGGGATTCCAAAGACTTCATTGCTTAACAATCATTTGTGACACTTTTAAAAACACAACTTCCTTAGCCCCAGTTCGATAGATCTGCTTTTGTAAGGCTTGCATCTATTTATATACAAAGGGAGAGTTGCAAAGTTCCCCCAGCTGATTCAGATTCTCAAGTACATTTATCTAGTTTAATTAAGATGACAACTATTATTTTCTCCATTGTATGGATAAGAAGATTGAGGTTGAGATGCTAAGGAGAGGGAAATAGAGTCTGATTGTGAAGGATAAATCCCTTGCTTCTCTACTTATGCTGAGAGAAATGTCTCCTATTAAGGTGACATTCACTCTTACTTTTTACAACACTGTCTCTCTTCTCCACCTCCCATCTTCCTGCCTATCATAGAAGTTCCGTCAGCATATCATTATGTTTCTCTCCAGCAGGTTAGCAGTATTGCTGTCCTTATCTCTAGAATTACCCTTTTTTTCACCATTACATGCTGTCAGCCCAATACTCAGGGTTTCCCACCCCACTTTCTTTCTTTTTTTCTCCTTTATTTTTTTGAGATGGAGTCTCGCTCTGTCACCCAGGCTGGAATGCAGTGGTGCGATCTTGGCTCACTGCAACCTCCGCCTCCCAGGTTCAAGTGATTCTCCTTCCTCCGTCTCCCAAGTAGCTGGGATTACAGACATGTGCCACGGTGCCCGGCTAATTTTCGTGTTTTTAGTAGAGACAGAATTTCTCCATGTTGGCCAGGCTGGTCTCAAACTCCTGACCTCAAGTGATCCGCCTGCCTCGGCCTCCCAAAGTGCTGGGATTACAGGTATGAGCCACTACGCCCAGCTGCCGCCCCACTTTCTTATATTTTAAAATCTTATAGCCTTGTCTCTTTGACAGTTTCTGTGTTGCTGTTTCCACAGTTGCCTAGGATGTTCTAGCCTCCTTCCTCCTGCCATTGTTATAGGGATAGCCCTTATACTATGATCTGGCCATGGTCTGCCAAGAGAGGATTGGGTTGGACTGGAACAGAGCAAGCTCCTAAACTGCCCACCATGGCTGCCCTTTCCAGAACCCTAACCACCCACCCTACTCTTAAAGTATAGGTCGTCTTATAACTTTTGTTCTCCTCACTATAACATAATGGTTATGGGCACATACTCCAAAGCTAACCCACTTTACATGAAAATTCTAGTTCAGTCATTTACTGTGTGACCCTGGGCAAGTTAATTAAACCTTCTGTGCCTTGGTTTCCTCTTCTTGGAAACAAGGCAAGTGACAGCACCTCACATTTGTTGCGATAATTAAATGAGTTAATATATGAATGCACATAGAATGGTGTCTGGTTCATACAGAGGAAGTTCCATCTAAGCATTAGCTATAATTACTATTGTCCATAGTGACCTCTGCCTGGCCAAGAAGAGAGGAGGTCTTAATATTACCATGTGACCCATTCCTTCCTCTTGAGTCCAGAGTGTACTTTTTTTGTCTTCTTTATGGATTTGTCAAAACGAGAAATAGTGATCCCAACCACCTGTGACCTGACTAAGGAGATATGGGCTACTTTTAATTAAAAAGATTTTTCATAGAACAGATATAGCAAACGTGTGGGTAAAGACAGTTTCTGCTTTTGGTATCTATGGTAAGATCTCCTTAACTATGCTTTCTTCGTTCCCTAGCTACAAGGTCCTCAGAGATAAGGTGTCCAGCACCAGAACAAGTAGGAAAAGAAGCCTGAGACCAGAGCACAGATGTCAAACTGGCAAACATAGAGTTCCCTTTTCCCTGTAGTATATGCATGAAGTATCTTTTTTGTTATCATTTTATAGTTTCTTCTGTACTGTAAGGTGCCTCCTAGAACCAGTCTCTGGTCACTTATGCATTGCTCTGTTCAGGCATTCATTCCTTCACCCATTTTTCAAATAAGGTCTAGTGTCCACTGTGTGTCAAGCACTGAGCTAGGCACAGGTACAAGTCAAACCAAGTCCCAACCCAGGTCACCTTCCACAGGGAATGGCTGCCAACAGAAAAGGAAACAGACAAACAGAGTAGTGAGTGCTTGAAACAAAACCAAACAAGGCAATGAACAAGAGCTGGGGCTGCTCCTGCATTAGGTACAGTCAGAGAAGGTCTCCCTGAGGTGACACCTGGCCCAAGTCTGAATTAGGAGAAGGAACCAACCAGATGAAGAGTGTGCCAGGAACAGAGAAAGGCAAGGGCAAAAGCCTTGAGGCAGGAATGAGCCAGTGACTCATCATGAAGGGAGAACATGGTAGGGAAGGGGGGAGTAGTGGAGGTGAGTTCACGACAGGTGGCACCCCAAGTTTGGATGGTTTTGTAGGCAGTGGTGAGGAGGTTGGATTTCATTCCAAGTGCAATAAAAGACCTCATCTGATTTTTTTTTTTTTTTTCTTGAGAAGGAGTCTTGCTTTGTCACCCAGGCTGGAGTACAGTGGTGCAATCTTGGCTCACTGCAACCGCTGTCTCCTGGGTTCAAGCAATTCTCCTGCCTCAGCCTCCCGAGAAGCTGGGACTACAGGCAAGCACTGCCACACCCAGCTAATTTTTGTATTTTTAATAGAGATGGGATTTCACCATGTTGGCCAGGCTGGTCTCAAACTCCTGACCTCAGGTGATCCGCCTGCCTCAGCCTCCCAAAGTGCTAGGATTACAGACATGAGCCACCGCGCCTGACCTCATCTGATATTTTTTAAAGACCACTTTGACCGCTCTTTGGAAGATGAACTTCAGTGGACAAAAGTGGAAGCAGCACTCTTAGGCAAAAGAGAATGCCACGGAGAAGAGGGAGAGAAGCAGACAGCTTTGGGACGTGTTCAGGGATAGAAGCTTCATGAAAGCTTACATGTCAAACTGTGGGAGGGAAAGGAATCTAAAGTAACTTGTATGCTTGTGACTTGAGCATCTGGGTGTGAGTTGGTGGCCTTTACAGAAACTGGAAGACAAGGAAAGAACAGCTTTGGGGACATCAAAAGTTCTTTGGACATGTTAAGTTTGAGAGGCTGAAAATTATGGGATATAGTCACCCACCAATTGCTAAAATCCAAAAGGGTGCTGATCAGATATTGGCGAGACTTTCAGTAGCAAAGACTATCTCAGATTGGTGACACACTACAACCACTGACGGGTCTCTCAGGGGAGGAGCTTGAAGGGTCAGTTGAAAATGCCATCCAGATATTAGTAGGGCTAGGAGGGCATCATATCCCTGTTCTTATAACTTTTTATGGAACTTCTGCCTAGTATCTCTTTGAAGTTAGAAATGGAGTAATTTACGCTAATTGTAAAGCCCCATTTGGCCACATGGCAGGATAGATGGGACAGCTTTTTTCTGGAGTTCCTAATAACAAATGCCAAATCTCTGTGATTGCATGTGTGTGTGTGTGTGTGTGTGTGTGATCATGTGTATGTGTGCATGCATGCACATACATGCCGAGCATTTGAAAACACCATATGGAATACCATGCCCTCCATATAATAAGTCATGCTATCACCAAGTTTCTTTCTGTTCAGTTTTCTATTGTATTATATAAACAAGTTTATCCATTTATTCATTTTGTTTTTTAAAATGTATCAATTCAATATAATTTCCTTCTGTGTGTTGACCACTAGGCCATCTAGGTACTAGAAATTCAAAGATGAATAAGACAGTTTCCCATATGAGGAACTAGAGTCTCTACAAGGCCATAGGCTATAGTAGAAAAGAGGGAAGGTAATAGTCATTGTAACTGGACACGTGTGATGCCAAGGGTGGTTATCTAATCCATCCTGAGGGTTGTGGAGGAAAGCTTTGAAGAGCTGACTAGAGCTAACATGTCCTCTAGGGATATGTTATAGTTTTCTTGATGAATAAAGATGGAAATCGTGACCAGACAGAGGTCTTATGCCAAGGCCTAAGAAGGTAAAGAATATACCTAGAGACGTATTCAGAGGGCATGTGATATTAAGACACATACAAACTATTTTCAAGTTCTACAGTCAGTCAGAAACTGTTGAGGATAATGCTCTTCCAGATATCCTCTGGACTTCAAACCTTAAGGCTGCCTTCCAAGTCATCTAGTTTTGAATATTGCCTCATTTGATCCTCAGAGCTCTAGGAAGTAGCCATTTCCCTCACTGGTTTCCCTATGAACAAGCCAAAGTTTCCTTTGAGCCTGTTTCCTTGTTATAAAATGTGAGCCAGGTTTCTCTGCTCTGGCTTATGATGGTCTCTTCTTAATCTATACAGCTGTGAGAGGAACCGTGGTAGAGTGAAAAGGAACTAGACCAGGAGTTGAGAACTTGCTGTGTCATCCCAAATCTGCCACTGTTATTACCATGTTTTTGAGAAAGTTGAAGGTCTCTGTTTCTTGGTTTGAAATAAATACAGAGATGAGTTGGGTTAGAGATTCCTGTAGTCTCTTCTAATTTTATTCTGCAATTCTGAAATTTTTAAAACAGCTCAAAATCCCATCAAGTAGGTGCTATAAAATTATCATATTCCTAAAGGATACTTTATTGAATTGTTGACTTAATAGAGGATCCAAATAATCAGACACTAATGGAAGTCTTGCTATTTGTCAGGCACATGCTCAACCATTACCTTATATCTTATCCTGGGTAATCTTCAACTCAGTCTTATGAGATGGATATTTCCCTAATGTCACAACAAAGAAAAATTTAAGGACAGTAATCGAGTCCAATTCCATTCACATAAAAACAGAATTCTTGCTTTGGCTATTCATATGGAGTTGGTTTCAGTCCCAGGAACAGCACAGCCACAGTGAACGTGTACATGCTCTATAAAAATGCTCAGCCTGGTACCCTTGTTGTGGCACTTCTCACACTCTGAATTGAATTAGTATTCTCCAGTTTCGCTAACTTTGCTGTTACAACTCACAGAATGGACAGCATCTAAGTGCTCACAGGATAGGCATGGTGCCTGGTTCATAATGGGCATTCGGGAAATGTTTATTCCTTAATTAAATTAATGCCTTGGTAATCAAATCCAAGAATGAAGAAGTGAATGAGGAGATGAATTCCTAAGTATGTAAAATCTGCATTCCTCTGGAGAAGAAAAGGAAAAACATTTTGCATGGAACGGCTGTCAGAGCAGCAGGCAAAGCCCTCCTGGCTATTTTTTCCTTTGCTGTGACATCTCTCCATTTGTGATTTCCTCTGATTTGCTCTGCATTCAGCCTGAGCCTCTACTACTCTTGCTTGATTTCAGCTCCCTCCAATATTTCTTGTTACCATTTGGATGCCATCTGGACTGCAGTGGTAACCCCTCCAAGAGAGGCACAGCAGCAAAGAAAGATGACTGACTCTGAGAAGTTCCCCTGCCCTCCTCCCCAAAAGTGTGTTGAATCCTGTCATCCTGCTGATGGGAGCCAATTTCACATTACTGTGATTCTAATTCACTCCCTTTTCAAAGTACTGAACCGGTGCCAAATCTTGTTAGGAGTTTTTGAAAAATCCTTGAGTTTTTGCTAATGTGGAACTAGAATAATAGGATTTTAAAAGAAAAAAGGAGATAGGACGAGACCATTAAAAACAAATAATTGCAAGCTTTTAGAAATGTTTCCCCTTTGGTTTCTGGTTTTCTGTGTATATTTATACCTGTTTGTTCTATCAAAACCATTAAAGTAGCAAAGCCATTTGCAGCCTGATCCTTCCCCTCACAAAAGAGCTAAGGCAAGGGAAGAGGGCATTGAATCCTAAAATCCTCCTTGTCAAATGTCAGATCTTTGAGATGAAGTCATGGATTAGAACCAGGAAGCTTCTACGAGTGTGCAAATTATACAGTCATTCCCAGTGTTTCTAGAGAGCTCTGTGGCTGTGATGGTGTTTTCAGTGTTTCTTCCTAATTTCCATCCCTGGCCCCATCTTGGCTGTCATGATGATGATACAGCACAGAGAACGCTATGTCATCATCTCTGTCTTTATGATGACTGCCCTCTATCCCATGGCAACAGCGTTTCCACCATCAAATTCCCACTGCTGCTACTGCCACCAGCTCAAAATGTGTGCTGACCCCAGCTTCCCCAACACCACGACGTGGGGTTGGGTGCGATGTGTTTAACAATAAGGACGATAATACTAGTAACCACTAGCATGAATCTTGTCATTACTCTGAGCTGGGCCCTAAATACTAAAGGTTTTATGTGAATTATCTCACTGATAACACCAACTGTATAATTTCTTGTTTTCTATCTCCTTCATGTGGTAGAAGACTTTGTTTACAGATGCTTAGTAAATCATATATATTTAATAAGTAGAAGTAAGTGAATGGATGACCAACGATCACAGCCTTATGACAGTCATCTCTGAAACTACCACCATCTCCCCTTAACACTAGCATTATCATTTGTCAGGCATCACAGTTAATATCTCCTTTCCTTTATCACTGTTACTGAGGTCAGACTTAATTTAGCTATTAGTAGCTTATTGCATAATCATCTTCTGCCTGCAGATCGTGCCACCAACCCCAACCTCATGTATATTTTCAGGAAAATATTGAATAGCTTTTAGAAAATCTAAGCATCAAAACATGGAGTTACTATCTAAGTTCTAAAATAGGTATAAGGGATGGATAGGGAGAAGAGTGGGAAGGAGAAAGGGTGGGGTGGGTGGAATGATGAGGCAGACTCCTAGAACAGTCCAGCCGTGCTGGTTTAAAAACTGGGGGAAGGTCCAAGAGCAGGAGCTGCTTTGACTGAGCATCTGCTCTGTGAAGACCACAGTGCATCTTCAGCCTCTTCTCTAGGTGACTTCATCCCTTCCCTAGACCAATATCGCCCAAATTTTTGCCATGACCTGGCACCTGCCTACCCTCACCAACCAAACAAATAATTCCATGACGATTCTTCCTCCTTTCCTCCCTTCCTTCCCTTTGTGTAATTTTCAAAAGGGAAATGACACCTGTTGAGGTTTTACTCTGCCAGTTGCTGTGCTATTTTCATATACATCAGTCTTCTCACTGCTTCCTCTCTGCAAGCCCACATTGTAAGCATTATTATCCTTGTTTTTTGCAGAGGGGGAAACTGAGGCTCAAATAATAAACTTTATTTAAGCAAATGCCAGTGATGGAGCAGCAGTTTGAACTGAAAACTACTGTTGCCCACATCTCTCTTTTCATTCCCTCACTTTGCCTCTCCTGAAACCATCACATTTCTCACTTTAAAAGTACTCAGTGTTTTCACTTGCAAGCAAATTAGTTTTCTTGACATTAGATGAAAGTTGAGAAGGCCAGGAATCCAGAGGCAGAGGCTTTAGCCACAGCTATGCCCTGTCATTTGCATTAGCCCATTCAGGTCAGCTTAGCATCCTGAACTTTGTCCCCTGGGTTCTGCCTTTCTTGCTATGTCTCAATAAGGTGCCAGCAAAATCCTTGCACCGACATTCCCCATGCTGACCTTCACCTTGCATATTAAGAAAGAACATTTCAAGAACCAGCTTAATTTTTAAGAAGCTGGATGTAAATATTTTGTTGTTCAAGGATTTGAGGACATATTACACGTGTGAGCACTTCAAGGGAAGATGTAACTTTCATTGTAAGATTGAAGCACTTCCCTTTATCCTCCAACCTGTCCTATCTGGACAACCTTTGGGAGCCTCTCCTGAATTGGAAGCTGAAGAAGGAGGACTATTAGCTGCTAAAGTGAGACCAAAATTGGAGTAATTAGAGGCAAGTTCTCAATCATTATAAAGACAAAACCTCAAAGCACACCAATTTCTCTATTAGATCAAGGCATTGAGTCCAGCAAGACCACCGATCCCCAAAATCTCAGTAGGCCTGGCACATTTAGGCATTAAATGGTATTCCGTTTTGTTTCTGTTGTAATGAAACTTCATGGATTTCCATTTGAAACATGAATCTTCACTTTCTTCTGAAAAACCTCACAAATATCTGGCTTTCACTTAGCTCCAGCAGTGAAAGAAAAAAAAAAAAAAAACCTCTTATAGCTAGAAGAAGTCTGCTGTTTTTGCAAACTGAATTTGATTTCATGGTACTGTCTAGACATAGCAAAGAAATCAATTCTCCCATAGAAATCTTCCAGTCAATGCAAATATAGGATATTCTTTAAAAGAATAGAAAATATATAAGGAAGGACAATGTCTAGTATTTGGGAAGCACCTAGTTAACTGGAAGTTTATTTTTTAATATATTTTATCTAGAGTCATGCTGTCCAATACTGTAGCCACTAGCCACATGAGGCTATTAAATCAAAAATAATTAAAATGTAATAAAATTTAAAATGTAGTTCATCAGGCATGCTAGCCATATTTGAAGTGCGCATGTATCTACTGACTGCTGTATTGGACAGCACAGATAGAGAACTTTCCATCATCCCAAAAAGTTCTACTGGACAGAGCTGGTCTAGAGATCATTTATTATCATTAGAGTTTCTATTCCCCATCTCAAGCCACTTGTCCTTGTTCTTCAATTGCCAAACAGAGCTTTCCCATCTCTCTCTGCCAGGAAATGGGAAAGTGGCTGTTTACTCTTGGGTAAAGGTGATAAAGAGCATAAACTCTTAGATACCCCAGAAGAAATTAGTCTTCATTAGCATGCGTCTCCCTTGTTAAATCATTCATTAGGGAAAGGTAACATGCATTCGGATGCCTGGAATCAGTAGGTGTCCTTAATAGTACCCACCTTAGTGCAGTTACAAATCATTTAAGTTAATCCATTTCTCTTGAGCCTTCTAAATGGAAAATTGAATTTTTTTTTTTTCCAGTCTTGGTCTGAGCTCTGAGTTTAGATCTAGAAGCCTTGTGTGGTCCTTGTCCCACAACTGTCCACCCCAAGCTACAAAGATGATACAGCGTAGCTCTGCTCTGACCTTATGAAAACAAGGACCATGTGTTATTCATCCAGGTATCGCCAGTGCCCAGCCAGGACATGGCATGTGGAAAGCACCCAGTGAATGTCCATTGAAGAAATTAATTAATCAACTGCATAATCAATCAAGGTGGCTTCAGTTTTCCTAGGAACCTGCTAATTATTCTTACTGAGAGTGTATTCCCCAGCATAGTGATTTGCAAATCCGGCTGCACATTAGCATCACCTGGGGAGCTTTTAAAACCCGCTGATGCCAGGGCCCCACCCTAGACCAGTACAATCCAAATCTCTGATGATGTGGCTCTGGCATCAGTAGCTCTGACATCAGCAGCTGCCCCAAAGGATTACATTGTGCAGCCAGGAGTGAGAAGTTTCTGATTTGGAAGCCATAAAAAAGGTTTTCTTCCTGTGTGAGATTTTTTTTATCCCAAGTCCCTTACGCACTGTCATTTTTCCTGTAAGAGTAACATGAATCTGGTCTTCCTCATTGCCTTACTCAGTAATGGAATCATAGTGTCCCCACTGTTTCAAAAAGAGATTATAGGAAGATAAACTCCCTGTGGGAACTTTATTTCAATGTTTTAATGAAGATTCGAGCCCGAACCATATTGAAACAACATGAGAAAATACCTTCTTTTATATTTCCTCACTGGAAGCTTAAGTTGCAAGTAAATTTGATATCATGTTGAGTTTTTAAAAGAATACAAAACTGTGTACATGCTATGATAGTATGAAAGAAAAATCTGTAAGAAACAAAACAAAAAAGACTTTAATATGCATGAATTAAAATTCAAGTGGTAATTGTGAGTAAAACAGGATTTAGCAATTTGGAGAGACTAGGGAGTAGATCAGTTTCTGTCCATAAGAATCACCTGGGAAAAAGTGTATTTATTAGCTAGAAGGATCTCCCCACTGACTGGAGGAAGTGCACTGGGTGTCTCCAAAGGTTACCCCAAACAGGTAACTGTAAGAAAGCAGCTCTGAGAAATGACTGAGCCAGAGTTCAAACAGTAAGGTAGCCACAAGATAAAAAAAGATACGGATGGGATGAAGATGATCAGGCAAGACTGTAGCCAAGAGCAGGGCAAAAGAGAGAAGAGGGAGTCAAGAATGGATTGAAGGGTTCAGGAGTAAGAATGGGAGGTCTAGGAAGTACTGGGCTGTTGGTTGGAGGTAGTTTCTAAAGAGAGGCCATTGGAAAGATTTTCTTCATTTCTTTTCCCTCTATTTCCAAACATTATATAATAATAGTTTCCTAACATTAAACAATATGTGCTTTGGGGCCAGGCTTGGTGGCTGAGGAAGGCTGAGGTCAGGAGTTCGAGACCAGCCTGGCCAAACTGGCAAAACTTCATCTCTACTAAAAAAGCAAAATTTAGCCAGGCGTGGTGGTACCCGCACCTATAATTCCAGCTACTCAGGAGGCCGAGGCAGGAGAATCACTTAAGCCTGGGAGGCAAAGGTTGCAGTGAGCCAACATCGCACCACTGTACTCCAGCCTGCGACAGAGTAAGACCCTGTCTAAAAAAATAATAAAAATAAAAATAAATTAATTGTTCATGTGCATTACTGAAATGAGCCAATAATAGGAGAAGATAATAATAGCTACTAGTCCTTGGGCATCTAGTGTGTGCTAAACACCAAACAAGACTTTGCACACATATCTCAATTAAACTGCTCAATAAACTTGCCATGATGTTGTCATTACCCACTCCACTTTAAAGATGAGAAAACTGAGGCTAATCAACTTGTCAAGGGTAACATGGCCAGCGCATCCATGGCCTGACGTGGCCAGGACCCGGTACATATCTGTGTGATTCCAAAAAATGCATTTGTTCATCTGCTCGGACCAAGCTTCAACTGAATTCAAAGAAATCGCCTCATCACACCTCAGCTCCACACCTCACCAAAGGCTACCTCTCCTTTCCCAGGAAGGTGACAACATGCTCATGCTGACACTGGTTATCCTCCCACATTTTCATTATATGGGACATGGTGGGGGTTTTTATGAGCCTCTACCACAGGCTGTTTTTCAAATTTATTTAATTCATCCATCATGCTCTGAAGCCATTTGCTTTTTTATATTGGACAGATGTAATGAGATTTTGGACACTAAAAAATGTTTTTATTAAAAGTTATGACCCAGAGCTAGTTGGTAGGGGCTCTGCCATAAATTGCTAGGAGTGTGTGCATTTTTAAAGGATGTAGCAACATAACCTTAACCTTTTAGGCCACACGATAGATTACAGGATCATTTAGACTAATATTGTCTCACCACCTCTCCCCACCTGTGGCCAAATAATAATAATAATAATAATAATAATGTCTATGGTTATTTGATGTGGTGGCTTTTCCTCTCATTGTAGCCATAGTTAAGTCATGTTGAACCACGGGCTGGTGGAAACAGGTGGTTGGTGGTTGACCTGAAGGCCCTGCCTTAGTGGGCCCGGGCACGCTGATTCTTCCACTCTGCTCTGCTCTGCAGTCTGTAACTGGGGCTGAAGGAAGCAACAGTCACATGTCCTATAGACAGTGTGGAAGCAAATTCTGACAAAGCACAGTATTACGAGGTTATGGGTGATAGTTTTCCCACTCCTCCATTGCCAAAAGCTCTCCTCAAAACTATTCATGCGTAATAACTCCATTTTAATGTCCATATTAGCAGATTTCTATTAATGTTTTACTATTTGGAAATCATCCAAAGAATAATTAGCTTATACATATAGACCAGAATATGGCCATTAAGATATACATGTATATGATATATTATACATACCTATAATGTGTAATATAAACAATATAATACAAAGTTAACAAAGCAATTAAATGTTGCTCACTGCCAGCTACTTCTAGGACATGCATTCATTTCTGTATTTTTGAGGACTGCTATGTGCCAGACCCTCTACCAGCTGCAGGGGGAGACCCTCTACCAGCTGCTTGAGGAAGCTTACGGTATGATAGGCACAGATAACGTACTGAGGACACTCAGGAGGATTTCAGTTCAAAGGATAGAGAAACTCTTCATGGAGGAGGTGGCTTTTGAGCTGGGTTTGGAGAATTTGGGGAGCACCGAGTTTTCAGAGATGAGAAGAGCATTTCTTTTTTTTTTTTTTTTTTTTTTTCTTGAGAAGGAGTCTTGCTCTGTCACCCAGGCTGGAGTGCAGTGGCACGATCTTGGCTTACTGCAGTCTCCGCCTCCTGGATTCAAGTGATTCTCCTGCCTCATCTTCCCAAGTAGCTGGAATTACAGGCACCCACCACCACACCCAGCTAATTTTTTGTAGTTTTAGTAGAGACGGGGTTTCACTATGTTGGCCAGGCTGGTCTCGATCTCCTGCCCTCATGATCCACCTGCCTTGGCTTCCCAAAGTGCTGGTATTATAGGCGTGAGCCACCGCGCCCGGCCAAAGGGAAGTGCATTTCATGCAGAGAAGACAACATGTATAAAAACACATGAAAACCAGCTGCTCACAGACTGCTCCAAAGAGTAAAGTTTGTCTAAAGCACAAGGTGACATTTTGTTCTTTTAAAAGAAAAATCTCAAATGTAAACAGCATGCTCTTATCCATAGCCACTGCTGATGTCTGTAACTGCAGGGCAACATCTGTAATTGCAGGAAGATGAAATTTAAACTTACAAATTTGCCATTGCTGTGTTTCCTAATCAGACCCATGTTTTATCATCTGCTTATGCTAGAAACATATTCCAAGATTTTCACAGACATTGGAAACAGCTCCCACCTGCTGAGACCATGGAAGTGTGATTCATAGATACTGTCATCATTAAGCTCATAAATCCATGTCATTTGTGTGTCATTCACTTCATCCTCATTCATCATCCCTTCCACTTTCAGAACGGCTATTCGTTTGAGGATTTTGAAGAACGGTTTGCTGCAGCCACCCCGGTAAGAATTAGAGCCCTCTCAGGTTAACTGTTTCATGTCATGATCTCCACATTCATTTCATGCTCATCAGTCGTGCCTTGTGGTTACAGAACAGAAACCTGCCCACGGACTTTGATGAGATTTTTGAGGCAACAAAGGTAAGGCCTTGAGGTTTTTGTTAATTGAGGTTGTTCTGCTCATACTCATGCATTCCATATTCTCTTCATCCAGCTGGCATGAATGGCAGACTTGCTGCCCTGCTCTGCTCTAGTAGGTACCTATTCAAATGTCCCCAGGACGACTATTGGTGGGCCCTGCCATGAGGTCAAATAGTGAGAGTGTATGTACGTGTGTGTGTGTGTGTAAACAAGAGTGTGTGTTGGAGAGGAGATAACACCCCTTCTTTTCATCCAGCAATACTTTTCAAACCTCTAACATGTCCCAGGCATCCTAATAGATGCTAGAGATGCAGAAAAGTGGCTTTCCTAAAGAAGCTCACAGTGTAACATAGTGCAACATTGCATGGGATAAGATATGACAGTAGAGCCTCACCTAGCGTAGTGTAGTATATGGAGTATAACATGATATAGTAGGAATTCATATACATGAACAGGATGTGCCAAGTACACCACTGGTACTAAAAAACAGGTGAGGTTGCTATTCAGTCAGTATAACCTGGTATAAATATATTGGTTGTAGTCAACATCTGTTCAAATTGATTGATACACAGGCCAATGAATATTGCCACTCCTAAATACAGTATTGGGAAACCTCCAGGATAAAAATCTTCAACCTTGGCAGCAAATTAGAATCATTAGGAGAGCTTTCCAAGCTCCAGTGACTAGGTTTTACCTCAAACCAATTAATTCTGAATCTTTCGGTGTGGGAACCAGGCATCAGTAATTTTTCCCCGGGTGATCTTAGTGTGCATCCAAGGTTGAGAACCACTGATCTGGGAGTGTCATGGGCAATGGGATAGGGTACAAATTGAGTTAGGAAGCCACTTCATAGGAAACAAAACAGAAAGCCTTCTAATTCACGTCCTGAAGGATGTTTGGGAGAAGGAATGAGTGTTCTAGGTAGGAGGAGGCACACACGTAAGACCCTGAGATAGCCTCTTCTTTCATAACTCCCTGTGCTTCTCTCCTCCGTTGATTGTGTCTCTGGGTCTGTCTTTCCATAATATAGCCAGCTTTTGACAATAGGAACAGGAATGTGCCTTACCTATCTCTGTAGCCCTTGCTCTTGGTAGCTGATGCATGGTAGGAACTCCCATGTCTGCCCACTGAAGGGTCACAGAACCCTGATGCCAAAACACAGGGAATGGGTCTGTGAGAAGGTGTTTTCAGGGTCAGCCATAACATCTCAACCTCCGTCAATTGTGCCTTTAGAATTTCTTTCTCGGAAAGGCCTAGGGATCTTGTTGCAGTGATCTAGTTGGAAGGAGCAGTGTACTAATCTTGAACTAGATATTACTGAAAAACCATCACTTGTTCATATCAAAGAATGACTGGGGAGAGAACAGGCCTGATGGAGATATTAGGGAACTACCTCCCCAAACATCAAAGCTACTTTTCCTTCACTGTCCTGTACACCTTACAATATCACTCTTCTTACCCCTGGAAAATGCCCAGGGGGCTAAAAAAGGGGCAAAACTACCATCTCCAGCTACATCTCTCTTTACCAGGAGACATTTGAAATGCTAGTAATGGAAGGGCCTTACTCTCTGGCGAGTAGACATCTCAAGCTAACATTCCAAATGACCTCAAATGGATGTGCATCCTGGCAGACCTTGTAGCAACCCAGATTTCTGGTTAGAGAATGTTGTAGAGCTGGACTTCCACTATTTAGCAAGGCTAACTAAGGTTTGGTAAAGTGATGGATCGATGAACAAGATGCTGGTGGGTGTGTGGGTCAAGTCCATCCCAGCTGCTTTTAGCTGACTGATCAGAGGTGAGTCACTTAACCTCAGCCTCAGCTAGCTCATCTGTGAAACATAGTGACAATGGCACCTATGCTGGTGACTTTTCGGGGCTCAGTGTCAAACATGATGATAATGTATTTGAAAGCGTATTGCAAACTATAAAGTGTTTTATAAATGTGAATTGTTAGTTTTATTCTCTTGAGGCTTTTAAAATGATTCATTAGAGCGTTATTATCAGATGGAACATGGTTTATTAGCTTACAAATAAAAGGACTGGGGTTAACATGGGAAGGAGGCCTGTGAAAATAGATGCTATTTCAGATTCTCGATCACATATGGTTATTAGGATTATTTTTAATTTTATGGCCCAAGAATCCCCTTTTTCTATAAAATTTAATTAACTCAAGGTTCTATTTAAACAGCAAACCAATGGAATGAAGTAACAATCTATGTTTTATGCCTCTGCATGTTTTTCTCGTTTAATCCTTGAGTGAAAATCATCTGGCAAAAGGAAAGTCTATATCTCAAGAATGAAGGTTATTTTAAAAGTTGTGCTTAAGGAGAAAATTACCCAATAAATTCTATTTATGATGTTAGTAAAAGTATGCCGTGAGTTCAACACATTTGAAATGTAAATTGTGTGACTTAATTAATAACTTCATTTAAATATTTTCCGAACACTGAAAATAGTTGTGGGCCATTTTAAAAGCATAGAATTGCAGTCTCAAAGAAGCCCAGAAGCTTCATTTGAATTGATTAAATAAAGTTATTCCTTTTATGAATTTGGAAGAGGGTCTAAAAGACTAGCAGAGCTTCACCAAATAATATAAAATATTGCTAACATGCTAGAGAAGGATTACCAAAGAAGAGCATTTCAAGTTCAGCAAGATTTGAGAGAGGACCTGTGTGCTGTCCACCTCATTCCCATCAGCTGCTGGGCTGTTACTGTATGAAAGAGAAACAAGATAGGGAAGAATTGATGGAAAAGGCTGTGAAATGTATGAAATTCCCACCACAACCTTGCCCCTGACCACTACACTGGCCTCCTGTCTCCCACCTTCGTGTTGGTAACTCTGAACTGCTTCCATTACCACCTACCTACTCTGTTCCTGGCCTCTGGCCATTTTTAAGCAGTTTCCTCTGTCTGGATGGTCTCCTCTTTTTGGTCACATGGCTCCTCTCCTTCAGGATACAGATCCAGGCTATTTCCTTTAGAAAACCGTCTCAAACTTTGCCAAAAGCTGGTTGGGTCTCTATATTACTCTGTTTCCATGCTGCTGATAAAGGCATGCCCAAGACTGGGAAGAAAAAGAGGTTTAATTGGACTCCCAGTTCCACGTGTTTGGGGAGAGGCGGAAGGCAAAGGGCACTTCTTACATGGTGGCAGCAAGAGAAAATGAGGAATATG
Source organism: Colobus angolensis palliatus (assembly GCF_000951035.1). Lineage (NCBI taxonomy): Eukaryota > Metazoa > Chordata > Mammalia > Primates > Cercopithecidae > Colobus > Colobus angolensis. The sequence continues at coordinate 8,731,066 of NW_012111142.1, forward strand.
CAAAACAGAAACCACTGATAAACCCATCAGATCTCATGAGACTTATTCACTATCATGAGAATAGCATGGGAAAGACCAGCCCCCATGATTCAATTAACTCCCCCTGGGTCCCTCCCACAACATGTGGGAATTCTGGAAGATACTATTCAAGTTGAGATTTGGGGGTAGGGACACAGTCAAACCATATCATTCCACCCCTGGCCCCTCCAAATCTCATGTCCTCACATTTCAAAACCAATCATGCCTTCCCAACAGTCCCCCAGAGTCTTAACTCATTTCAGCATTAACCCAAAAGTCCATAGTCCAAAGTCTCATCTGAGACAAGACAAGTCCCTTCTGCCTATGAACCTGTAAAATCAAAAGCAAGCTAGTTACTTCCTAGATACAATGGAGGTACAGGTATTGAGTAATTACAGCCATTCCAAATGGGAGAAATTGGTCAAAACAAAGGGATTACAGGGCCCATGCAAGTCTGAAATCCAGCGAGGCAGTCAAATTTTTAAGTTCCAAAGTGATCTTGTTTGACTCCAGGTCTCACATCCAGGTCACACTGATGCAAGAGGTGGGTTCCCATGGTCTTCGGCAGCCCCACCCCTGTGGCTTTGCAAGGTACAGCCTCCCTCCTGGCTGCTTTTTCATGGGCAGGTGTTGAGTGTCTGAGGCTTTTCCAGGCTCATGGTATAGGCTATCAGTGGACCTACCATTCTTGGGTCTGGAGGACAGTGGCCCTCTTCTCACAGCTCCACTAAGCAGAGTCCCAGTAGGACTCCATGTGGAGGCTCTGATGGCACATTTCCCTGCCACACTGCCCTAGCAGGGGTTTTCCTGAAGGCCCTGCCCCTGCAGCAAACTTCTGCCTGGGCATCCAGGCATTTCCATACATCATCTGAGATCTAGGTGGAAGTTTCCAAACTTCAATTCTTGACTTCTGTGCACCTGTAGACTCAACACCATGTGGAAGCTGCCAAGACTTGGGGCTTCTACAATCAGACGCCACAGCCTGAGCTGTACATTGGTCTCTTTTAACCATAGCTAGAGTGGCTGGGACACAGGGCACCAAGTCCCTAGACTGTACATAGCACAGGGACCCTGGGCCCAGCCCACAAAACCACTTTTTTCTCCTGGGCCTCCAGGCCTGTGTTGGGAGGGGCTGCCATGAAGGCCACTGACATGGCCTGAAGACATTTTCCCCATGATTGTCGGAATTAACATTAGGCTCCTTGCTACTTATGCAAATTTCTGCAGCTGGCTTGAATTTCTCCCCAGAAAATGGGTTTTTCTTCTATGACGTAGGCAGCAAATTTTTCAAACGTTTATGCTCTGCTTCCCTTAGAAAACTGAATGCCTTTAACAGCACTCAAGTTACCTATTGAATGCTTTGCTGCTTGGAAATTTCTTCTGCCAGATACCCTAAATTATCTCTCTCAAGTTCAAAGTTCCACAAGTCTCTAGGACAGGGGCAACATGCCACCAGTCTCTTTGCTAAAATATAACAAGAGTCACCTTGCTCCAGTTCCCAACACGTTCCTCATCTCTATCTGAGACCACCTTGGCCCGAATTTTCTTGTCCATATTGCTATCAGCATTTTGGGCAAAGGCATTCAACAAGTCTCTAGGAAGTTCCAAACTTTCTCACATTTTCCTGTCTTCTTCTGAGCCTTTCATACTGTTCCAGTCTCTTCCTGTTACCCAGTTCCAAAGTCACTTCCACATTTCTGGGTATCTTTTCAGCAACACCTCACTCTACTGGTAACAGTTTTACTGTATTAGTCCATTTTCATGCTGCTGATAAAGACATACCTGAGACTGGGAAGAAAAACAGGTTTAATTGGACTTACAGTTCCACGTGGCTAGGGAGGCCTCAGAATCATGACGGAAGGCAAAAGGCACATCTTACATGGCAGCAGCAAGGGAAAATGAGGAAGAAGCAAAACTGGAAACCCCTGATAAACCCATCAGATCTTGTGAGACTTATTCACTATCATGAGAACAGAATGGGAAAGACCAGCCCCCATGATTCAATTACCTCCCCTTGGGTCCCTCCCACAGCATGTGGGAATTCTGGGAGATATAATTGAAGTTGAGATTTGGGTGGGGCCACAGCCAAACCACTAGGTAATCCCACAGCACACCATAGAGACCCCTGTTGCTATTTCTGCTACATTACCTGAGATTATCTGCATCTACAGATTGGATATCCTCCCCACCAGTCTGTAAACTCCCTGCAGGCTGAGAGTTGGCATTTCTCATTTTTATGTTCCCAGTACACAGCACAGTGCCCAGCATCTAGCAGTTGTTGAAGATTTATCAAAAATTATTGTGCAGTTGGAAACAAAATCAGTCCTTATAGGGCCCTATTGTGTGCCAGGCACTGTTATTCAATCTGAAAGCTGAAAGGGAAGGAAGAGCTGCAAGTAAGTTAACAAGGCCAAGCTTCTCTCCTTTCAGCAAAAAGAGACTTTTGTGCTCTTTCAACCAGGCTTAACCAAACATCAAAGAAAGTTCTCCTATTAATGTTGTCAATACATCTGCAAAGGAGATATTATCATCTCCATTGCCCAGATGAAGGAACTGTAGCTCTGAGGAGTTGCAGATATTGAAAGTGGTAGAATCCGGCCGGGCGCGGTGGCTCAAGCCTGTAATCCCAGCACTTTGGGAGGCCGAGACGGGCGGATCACGAGGTCAGGAGATCGAGACCATCCTGGCTAACACAGTGAAACCCCGTCTCTACTAAAAAATACAAAAGAACTAGCTGGGCGAGGTGGAGGGCGCCTGTAGTCCCAGCTACTCGGGAGGCTGAGGCAGGAGAATGGCGTGAACCCGGGAGGCGGAGCTTGCAGTGAGCTGAGATCCGGCCACTGCACTCCAGCCCGGACGACAGAGCAAGACTCCGTCTAAAAAAAAAAAAGAAAGTGGTAGAATCCAAATATTCCTCCTGTTGGAGGTAGCTACTATCTGGGGCCAGTGGTCCAGGCAGTAAAGGAATTTATGAAGACATTTGTAGGTAAAGAAAGGTAGATATATTAGAGAAAGCATGAAAATATATTGCAAGATTGCAATGGGCAGCACAGCAGAGAAGGGGCTGTCTGCAAAGAGGCAGGGGCTGGAGGGAAGTTTTATAGGGTTGTGCTGGAGGGGCTACCTGAAAATGAGGTTGTGCCCTTGGGTTGTTTGTGATTAACCATCCTTTAGAACAATTATTCCTTGTTCTTCCCGATCTGGGGCCCTGCCTGACCTGGGGCCCTTTTCTCATGTGGTTTGTCTTATCAGTACTCCACACCCCCAGGCATGGAGTGTAGGACATTTTCCAGAGCCCAAAGCTCACTAACTTGCCAGTAGGAAATAACATTCCCTTCCTTGGATGAACCCTAGAGATCCAGCCATGACCTGGGTAGAGCAGTTTGAGTGCAGGAGTCCTGTGTGGCAGGAGAGTCGGACTCTTCACATCCCTTCTACTAAGTGGTGTGTTTTGGTTCCCCCAATTTGAAGCTATCACTTAAGATCTGAAGATGAGGGAAAAGTGGTTTTTCCTCAGTGGACAGGTTTGTACAAAGCATGTGATTACATACTTGTCATAATTAAGTCAGGCCATAGACTCCCTACAGTCTGTGAATTTGGCAGTGTGTGCAGATTAGTTCTAAGTGTATCTTGAAGGGTTTCTTTAGCTGTTGTGGCTGTCTTTGCTCAGATACTCCCGTGTGATGGATGAGGAGATAGATGATGCAGTGTCTGCAGTGATGGAGTTCCTAGGAGTGATTAATGATGTATACACCGGGTTGTTTTTGATGCCTTTCCTGGTATTAAATGAAATGTTTTCTTTTCCTCCAACCACATTTTTTATCCTAAAGATGGACTGTTTCAGAGAGTGCTGTTTGACTGCATTCTCTGTATTCAGCAAATTTAAATCCTGGCCTGGATGACCTTGATATCACATCCCTGAGACTTAGTTTATCTATTTGTAAAAATGGGGATGACGATTCCTACCTCTCAGGGTGAATGCTATTGGGAGCCCTTACTGACGTGACCATGAAGTCATGTCTGTACTTACACATGGAAGGCATCTTGTATGTGTGGATACACTCATGAGAGAAAAACCAATGATGGGATTGCCTCCCTGCCTTTATCTCCTAGAAAGAGAGACATTGCTGGCATTTGATGGTAAATAAGTGTGAAGTGATGTTATTACTGCTTATGGGAAGTGATTAATGGGCAGTCTTGACCAAGGCTGGATAAATAGGCAGATGCAAGGAAGCAAGAATTGATTCTGGCTGCATTCAAGATGTTGCCTTTGGGATCCTGAGGTATAGTAATGACCCACCAGGATTATGGTTTATCTAGAAATGATGAAAAACAGAAATGTGTATCCCCGTATCATACTGTGTGTAAAGCAGGATGCAGAAACACCACCTTTCTTTGTAGTTACATGATTACATTTTTGTCTTTACAGGCTGTGACCCAATTAGAACTTTTTGGGGACATGTCCACACCCCCTGATATAACCTCTCCCCCCGTAAGTATGCATTGCTCTCTGAACCCTGCACCCCTTTACTTTCTCTCCACATCCCCTCAGTGGCCGGAATATGGGCTGTGAGTGAAAGAGGCCTCTGGTGGATTTCAACGTTGACTCTTTCAAGCTGTGTGACTTGGACAAACTAACTAGTCATTCTGATCCTTAATTTGCTTGGCTATTTAAAAAGGGGAAGTATGATATATGCCTGTTTTGCGAAATAAACAAGACCATGCATTCAGCAATGACAGGACTTGCCTGGGCACTTGCTGTTCTGCTGGGGTCTGAGAAGAGAGGCCCGAAGGAGATGTGGTTTCTGACTACAAGGAGCACATGGTGTGGTTGGGAATGTAGGCAGGAAACTCAGGACAACACATACGATGAGGCATTTGTCAGCACCTGCCCCAAGCCCAGTACAGCGTAGGTGGCCAGCCCAGTAAAGGAAGGACCTTCTCCCCACACCCTGCTCCGCCCATCCTTCTCTCCTTTCCCTCTTTCTTTCATCTCTCCCTTCTTTTTGTTTTTTCCCTCCCTTCCAGCCTGCCCTTCAGCTTTGCAGACCATGACCTGGGCACTTGGGCCTTACTGAGCTTCTCAGGAAGCTCTGGACTCCCAGCCACAGCTTCAGCCGGGGTACCTCAGTCAATGCTTACAAAAGGACAGAGATTGCAGGGAGCCCTAACTTGAAAATGAAAAGAAGAAAACAGAATTAAAACCAAAGCAAAATAGAATCCCAGTGCTGGATGCATTCAAAAGCAACTCTGCAGCCACTGCAAAGAATAAGAGCCAAGATGGCCCCTCCAGCCCCTCCCCTGCCCATTCCCTGAGGAGGGCAGAGAGCAGTCAGCCGCAGCTGCACCAGCTGAAGCTGCTGGGAGGGGACAGCTCCTCTGGGCACTGCGCAGTTGTGCAAACCGAGGGATGGTGCTATGGTTCATTGGCAAGATGCGCCTCACAGAGAAAAGGCTGTAACCTCACCACTGAGGACAGATGGCACAAGACACTGCTGCCCACTGCTGCCGCTTGGGAATCTAGGCACAGCTGCCCTGCTGCCAGCACCTGATGCCCAAGGCAGCCTTGAGGGCGGAGACCGCAGCCTCTCTCCCCAAAAAAGCTGGATGGCTCTAGCAATTCTCATTCTCCCCTTCATCCTGGGCTAAAAGCTTCTTCCTGGGAACTTGGAGTTGCAGAACTGCAGGGCTATGCAGCTAGAAAGGGCTGAAGAGATCTTCTAACCTTATCCCCTTCATTTTACAGATGAGCAAACTGAGTCCCAGAAAAAACATGTGACTCACCCAAGGTCACAAAGGGGGAACAAAAGAACGGCGCTGACTGTTTTTAAAAGTGCTTAACACAGCAGCTCATGGCTGTGTTTCTGGCCCTGAACCCAGGCACAGTCCAAATGGGTATTTAATAATCCTCAGAACAATGCCATTCGTCCCACAAGCTGCTAGTCTAAAAATGGCCTTGTCTAATTGCCATGATTTCGGGATTAATTGCTTGGCCCAGCCTATTCCAAGGGGGGAAAAAAAAGGATATTACAGCATCAAACAGATTTATACTCTGTAGGCAAAAGCCTGCTATAAATGGGTGTGGACATACACAAAATTATGAGTACTGATGTTTTTATTTCTGTATCCCCCATCTTGCCCACCAGTCCATGCAGCAGACCGTTTTGGAATTCCAGCATGGACTAGGCCCTGTAGAATTTTCAGTGGTGCAAGCATTGTTTCTTGTTGTCTTCTTGAAAATATTTACTTCTTTTTGCAAGCGAAGATTGAGGGAAAATCTGGAGTTGGGGGGGGATGCACCAGGATACAAGGGTCAGTGCTCCACTTGCTAAATTCTGTTTGTTGATTTAGTCAACAACTGCTCATTGGCCGTGTATTAAGTTGCAGCCCCTGAGCTGGGCACACAGTAGGTCTTGAGTGGGTGTCTTTCAATTGGAACTGGCCATCTCTGAAGGGTGAATGCCAAATATGATGGAAAATTTGATACCTGAAAGCACCCCCCAGGGAGTAGGGGCTCAAACTAAATCATTAGGATACTGGCCATTATTTGCCAAGCACCTACTATATGCCTATGCATGGTGCTAAAAATTTAAGTGATGTAAAATAATTTAAACACGTAATCTCACTTAATCCTCACAGTAGCGCTAGAGGTATCATTTCCCATTTTTTAGATAAAGTGTATGTAACCAGCACATGGGCTGCACACCACATAAGTGGCTTGAACTGTGGATCCCTTCCCCTGCCCCTTTATTCCTGCATCTGCTGCCTCCTGGCCTTGGTGACTGCTAAGCCAGGTCTCATGTGTCCTCTGCCTCTCTCTGTCTGGCAGACTCCTGCAACTCCAGGTGATGCCTTTATCCCATCTTCATCTCAGACCCTTCCAGCGAGTGCAGATGTGTTTGGTTCTGTACCTTTCAGCACTGCTGCTGTACCCTCAGGTAAGCCCTCTTCCACCAGCTTCCCTTCCTTTGACCTTCACCCATCGAGAGAGAAAGAGTTTACAGAGCCAACCGCCAAATGATGACAAAACACTGCTGTTCTCTCCTGTGACTCTTCAGGTGACACTGAGAAGTTGTTTAGAGAGGGAGGTCATGTTGGGGTCCAGAGCTCTGGGATGTTACTGGTCTGGAATTCACTGATGTCTTTCACCCAGAGAGTTCAAGATTCTGTGTTACTCAGGTGTGCAGCTTTTCGGAGCATGGCATACGCACAGCTGTGCAATTAGCCCAGGTCCATTTCCACTCTTCCACCTCAGCCAGAAGAGACAGCAATAAGCAGGGGAGGACATGAAGGAAGTCAGCTTTCTAGAGACTTCTTGAGACCTGATGGATAGAAGAGATCTGCCTTACTTGGTGCTGACTCAAGGAAGGGGAAGGTCCCCAGACAAAGTGGGGAGCACCCTATGGGATGAGAGCAAACTGCTGTGAGTTGTGAGAATAATGAGACACCTGGTGAGTTAGAAAGTATGTGTTCGGTTTTTCAAATAGTCTTTAAATGTATTTACTACTTTTACAACAAGGTAAAAAATATATATAGATATAGTAGCAGTATTGCAGGTGAGTTACAAATGGATGGAGCCCAGCAATCTTACCTTGTTTCCATGGCATGAGGCATTCCATGTGTCCAGGCCACTGTATTTGCAAATAGCCAAAGGTAGTTTAGTTCTGTTTTTCACATACATGGGAGCCTTAAAGGGTTTTGTGGTTTTCTTTAACTACGTATTTGAAATCTGTGGCTTTATCTTTCTTGCCTTTATTCTTATAAATGGCAAATAGAGTTGTTTGAATATTTTAGAATACCAATCTTCTTGCATTTTTTTCCATAATTAGTTTTAATTACATACTGTTAGAAGCAAATTCTTGCCACCAAATATAAACTGTGCTTTTATTCAAAGTAAATTAAAAATGCATACTCTGTTCTAAAATAGTTATGGTTATTACTCATGAGCTAAGGGATCATTATGAACTTTTAGAAGCAATAGAGGTTGGTAACCCTTGGATGTAACTTACAGTTTAGACTGCAGGTTGCCTAGAAATGTATTCAATTGTGAAGTTTCCCAGTCTAATCTTGAAAAAGGGATAGTGATGATGACTAGTTTTCCTTACCTAAAATAGATATTAAAATATCCATGGGACTAGTATAATAGCACATGCCATTTTAAATAAGGGTAAGAGTTTTCCATCACCCTTCTATGCTTGAGTCTTGTGTTCAGAGTGCCCATGCTTTGTCCTCATTGTTTTGCCTATAAAGGGTGTGCTGGGAAAAATGATGGCCCCAAACTTACCAATTTGCAGGCATGTTCATTTCAAAAATGCTCACCAGGTGCCCTCTCTGTGCCAGGTCCCGTGTAGGTGCTTGGGATGTGCGAGTCAACACAACAGAGAGTCTATCTTTTATTAGGAAGATAGGAAATAACATAAAAATAAATAATTTTCAATAATATATTTAAAAATGAGAAGTGATAGGGACAAAAGAAAATGCAGACCAGAGCATAGGGGCTTTTGAGTGCAGGCAGAGGGCAGGTAAAAGTGGAGCCCCTGTGGTCTCGAGGGGCTTTTGCCTAGGTGAAGTGTGACAGGACTACCAGAGGCAGAAAAGTCTCAAGTAGACATCAGAGTTCAGGGTACTCCAGGCAGAGGAATGACTTGCTCCCCCAAGTCTCCATTCCCTTCTCTATAAATGAAAAGATGGGCCTAGATGTAATTTTATATCACTTCCAGCCCTAACATTTGATTAAAAACACCCTGAGGACCTGCCTGGGTGTATTAGTCCATTCTCACGCTGCTGATAAAGACATACCTGACACTGGGTAGTTTACAAAGGAAAGAGTTTTAATGGACTCACAATTCCACATGGCTGGGGAGGCCTCACAATCATGGTGGAAGACAAGGGAGGAGCAAAGGAATGTCTTACATGGTGGCAGACAAGAGGGATTGTGTTCAGGGGAACTCCCCTTTATAAAACCATCAGATCTCATGAGACTTATTCACTACCATGAGAACAGTGTGGGGAAAACCACCCCCATGATTCATTTATCTCCACCTAGGGGAGACGCGTGGGGATTAATACAATTCAAGGTGAGATGTGGGTGGGGACACAGCCAAACCCTATCACCGGGTCAGTCACAGCACTGCTCTGGGCCCTCTCCCAAACCGGTGCCAGATTACGGACTTGGAAGACCTGGGTTTTAGTCTCGCTGCTTAACCAGCCACATTGGAAGCTATGGACAAGCCACTTCCACATATCCAGATTTCCTTTCTTTAGCTGTTAAAATTTTGATAGATTACTTCCAAGATTTCAACTTTTAGAACATGAGTCTAAAATTAATTTCAATTTGCATGTTTTTGCTTTCTGACTCTAGTTAATATAACAAAACTGGCTTCAGTTGGTATTAAACTATGTGCCCTATTTCTCCCTTAACTGGACATAAAAATTTCTGCAGCTATTGAATCCCAATCTCCTTGTCACTAGTTGTCCAGCCAGTGATAAGGAGATAGAGAAGTGAACTGGAGTATGTGACACAATGGATAGACTGGCTCTGGGGGCTTTTGAATCTGATGGGCCAGGTTTAAATCCTGATTCAGCCATTTGTTTCTAAGCTTTAGACTCCTGGGCAAATTACTTCACCTGTCAGAGTCAGAGTTTCTTCATCTTTATAACTGAGTGTAAAATAATACTTCCTTTGCAACAATATCATGAGAATTAAATGAATCACTACATTAACTGCAGCTGCAGAAGCTGTATCACTACACACTGAAAAATGCTGGCACAGCATCGATATTTAGTGTAGAATATGCTGTATTATTATGATTATTCTGATTTCTACAGTAGATGAATATATGTCCTGTTCTATCTATATTTTTTCCTTTTCCTGGAAATTAGTGCCTGTAATAAAGTTTAGGTCTTCAACCTCTTGACTGCTCATAGCAGATAGCAGGAGAATGGGTGGCCTGGAGAATGTACTATGTATGAATACAGGCTCTGCTGCTAGCCAACTGCATCATACTCAGATAAATATCTTCTGAACCTCAGGGAACTTACCCCATTTTAATGGGGATGATCATAATTCTACCTCGTAGAGTTTTTGTAAGGATTGCATGAGTTAAGGCAGATTGTAAAATATGTACAGGAGTTCCTGGCAGTGCTTCCATCAGTAAGCACTGAACAGATGTTTGCTACATGGTTCTTCGGGAGCCTTGGATCTGCTGTTCATACAGTGTGTAGCTGCATCAAATCTTCCCCTCATGGAGTTGCAATTTCTCCTCTACAAATTAAAGAGATAGCAATCGCACTTACCCCAGAGGCTTGTGGAAAGGATCAAATTCACAAAAATGTCAGCTCCACAGCGTGAGAATTTTTTTTTTTTGATGACTGTTTTGTTCTTTGTTTTGTCTCCACATACTAAAGCAGTGATTGACACCTAGTAGAGGTAGTTTTGAATGAATGAATCCATCAAGTGAGATACTGTGGACAAGAGATATCATACAAGTTCTGCGTAAATGTTGGAGGAGTTCCTTCGTTTTTAGTGCTTTTCTTATATTTCAGTCTGCCTTTTTTTTTTCTTTTTTCAAATAATGGGGGTATCCCCAGGTATCAGCATCTGGCTATAAATCACAATTTTCAACAATTTTTAAAACCCTAATTGTAAGGCAGCAAGGCAGGTGTTCCCTTTCACTCCACAGCAAGGAGATTTATGATTGCTCTGAACTTCATGGCATAAACAGATGCTCCTTGGCACCTCCTCCCTCCACATTTACTGTTATTGGACATTAACAGTAAACAGTTAACAAGCTGTTAAGTGCAGCCACCACGTGGCTCCCTGTGTCCAGTGCCACCAGTGTCCTGCTGCTGACGTGTCCCTTCGCTCATGCACAAAATCATGTGGCCAGACAGCCTTAACTCACAGGCCAAGGAGAGCCGGGCTGCAGGGACCCCCTAGGAAAAGTGAGTGGGACCTGCAAGCTCCTAAACATGATACCCAATTACTCTGTGCTACCTTTTTTTCTTTTGAATATTGTACTTTGGTCTGGAGCAGATGGCATGAAGCCAGAGAGACATGCTAATAGCTCTCTCCAGAAAAGTGTGCACAGCCCATCTGTTAGCTCCTTGTGGAAAAAGAAAACAAAAGATGGAAGGGGAAAAAACCCTGCCACCAACAGTAGAATCATCAGAGATCACAGCATTGATGCATTGTGGGTTTAATTAGACACCAGGAAAAATGCAGTGAGTGTATTGACTAGGACTTGTTCATCTTTATGTAGGGCCTTTCTCCCGTCCCAAACCATGCTAGGCAGAGTGGAGAGAGAGAGAGAGAGAATAAAGAGTTCCTGCCTGCAGGTGGTTTCTAGTCTCATCAGGGAAGATAGGATAACCAGGCAATTACAATGCAGTGTGACAAGTGTCATGATACAGGTGAGCGCAGAGGACTGTGCAAGCCCAGAGAAGGACCAGTAGAGCTGACAGGAGCAAGAAGCCATCCAGCAGAGGTGATAGTGAACCGAGTCTCCAAGAGCAAATCAGGGTTAGACATGCACAGAAGCAGCGGGATGGCTTTCCAGGCAGATGGGCCAGCAGAGACAAGAGACAGCACGTTGGGTTTTATTTGCAGCTGCTGAAGGGCAAGGTGCAGTGAGGATATGAATTGAAGATAGTGATGAAGAGGTGGAAGGGGCTGACCTCCAAGGACGCATAGCCAAGCTAAGACATCTGAGCCTTATACTAAAGACAGTGAAGTACCATATATGCATTTTAAAACAATCCTTCCTGGCAGCAAGGAGGGTGGAATAAAAGCAAAGCCAAAAATAGGCTTGATGTCAAGAGAGTGAAAACATCCCCTCATTCACCAAAATGGGCAGCAGGTCTTGGGTGATTGAATCCATGGGTATTTCTCCACCTGCAGACCCAGCACCCCCTTCTTACTACAAATATTTACAATACCTCCTTTCATACCTTGAAATGAATTTCATAGATAATGTAGTCTAGCTCCACAATTTTTCAAAATGAATATAAGTCTCTAATATAAGGCAGAAAGGAAAGAGAATTTGTAATAAAAATGTATGTATTTAAATAAGGAAATACTCAGGCATGAGCACACTAGAAGGCATAACATTCAGATGTATACACCTGTAAGTAGAATCACTATTGAAAGCCACAGCTGTAAGTCCAGACTGATACAAAAGTGTCATGTGGCTACACCATCATGAGAAGCGTTTCTGTCAGGGATGTCAGGGACTGCCATTTTCCAAAATAGTCAACACCTTTTGACAGTGTTCCAAACCAAAAATACAGTCTTCCCTCCCGCGCACAGTTGTTGAATTCCTGGAAAATTAAATGCATTAAGATCAAGTGCAAAGATAACTTTGAATTCCCATGTAATTCACAGTCGATTCTAGGTGCAAATGATCATAAACAGGATGTGGAATAATCCTTTGTCATATGCATTGGTCTCACACATAATGGGATGTCTACTGTCAATGCTTGGGTCTCCTAAATGCCAGTAGTGCAACCCCCTCCACTTGTGACAACCAAAACACATCCCACCAATTTTCTAGCCACCCCTAGGGGGCAGTAGCACTCCCACGGAGAACCACTGGGCCATATCAAAGTAAAGCGGAAAACAAGACAGAGTTGTTTTGTTTTCTTCATCTGTTGGTAGATTTAAGTCACTACGTTATTATGCCACAGGCGAGGCAAGCTAAGCAAGCTTCACGTTTGAAGTTTCAGCTCCAGGGCCTCTTCATCCCTCTGGTTTCAGTGCAGTTGGACAAAGTAGTCTTATAAGATATTCTCCATTTTTTTTGTTGACATCCTTGTCTCATTCCGCAGAAGTATTTAACACTGCGAGGTTAATCAGCAATAAGCACAGGTGTCCTGTTGGTGCCTTTCTGGAGCCTCCTGTTAGGGAAGCATGGCATGAGAGGAAATGGGTACCTTGCAAGGAAAACCACCAGGCCTTGAATGTTGGCTCTAGCCTGTATCAGTCAGTTGAAGGCAGGTATATCTGTGACTAGAGTATGGAGTGAGACACCCTGCGTTCGATCTCTCTGGGCTCACAAGAGTCAGTGAGGTGACTCATAATGTCATCAATGCCATAACGCCCACCCATTGTCCCTTTGGAAGTTGCTAGCATACTCTGCATCCATTCCTCTTTTTTTCCTGGTCTCATTACACTGCATTGGTACCTTCCTACTGACAGCCATGGAAAGGCTTGTTTTGAGAGGCCCAGGCAAAGCTGGCTTCTCTATTCTCTGCTCTGCCCAGCCTGGGATCTTGTCTCTCAGGCTCAACTGCACATAGAGGTGGCCATTGTGCCCCCTGAGAAGGGTGGGGACCCCTGGAAGCACATGTGAATTTCCTGCAGGCCTGCAGTATCCAAATACAATCAAATAGTAGGCAAGGTCTATTAACTGCAAAGATCAGAAATTGGTCTTGGCCATCTGGGTGAGGCAGTGTGTGGCACAAAGGAAAGAACGCTGGCTTTGGGGGAACAGACAACCTCAGTTTGATCCTGCTCCTACCTCATGCAACCTGTATGACCCTGAGCAAGTTGCTTTTCCTTGAGCACCAATTTCTTCATCCCTAAAATAGAGATAATAATACCTACCCTGCCAGGATTTCGTGAAGACACAAAACATATACTAGTGTATCTGGCATGCTGTAGGCATTTAATAAGTGGAGCTTGTTGCTGTTACTGCTATGTTACTATTATTATTGTAACAAGTGTCGCTTGTGCTCCTGTTAAAATGTATATGTCTTACCTAAAAAGAATAATACAGTTAACAATTATCATGGTAATACACATGAGTATAGGCTATGGGGTTTTGCAGTGCGTAACCTATACTGATGTATGAGGTGCCCCTGGGTGGACAATAACCTTCTTTTTTTTTCTTTCTTTCTTTTTTTTTTTTTTTTGAGACAAGTGTCTGACTCTGTTACCTAAGCTGGAGTGCAGTGGTATAATCACAGCTCAGTGCTGCTTCAAACTTTTGGGCTCAAGTGATCCTCCCGCCTCAGCCTCCTGAGTGCTGAGACAATGGGACTCTGAGCATGTGCCACCATTCGTCACTACTTTTTTAAATTTTTTGGTAGAGATGAGGCCTTGCTATGTTACTAAGTCTGATCTCAAACTCCGAGCCTCAAGCAATCCTCCCACCTGGACCTCCGAAAGTGTTAGGATGACAAGCATAAACCACCACATCTGGCCCTATTTTTTTAATTCTCTAAAATTGGAATAATAATAATACAGAAATCATGCATAATACCTCTAGCTACCATTTATTACGTGTCTTTTGTATATCAAGCAATGTAATAAGTAACTTTCTAGCCTCTATCTAATCCAAACCATACTAATAACTAACATTTACTGAATGTTGATCCTGTATCCGGTACAATACTCCACATTTTAAATATGTGTTCTCAATCTTCAAATCAATCCAGCAAAGTAGAAGGTGTTTATACCCATTTTACAAATAAGGTCGTAGAGCCTTAGAGAGATTTAAGAACTACTCCCCGAATTACACAGTTAAGGGGTGGCTGTTTGAATTTTAACCTAGGTCTCCAAAACTCCAACATTCAGATTCTTACTCACTTTGCACACTGCCTCAGGCCTGCGAAGGACAGTATTATAACCTGGTTTTACAACAAAGAGTCAGACTCTTAGAGAGCTTACACAATTGAGAGGGTCCTAAGTGCAGCAGGAAGAGGAGGCAAGGAGAAAATCCAGGACGGCCTGCCTTCCATCCTTCTGCCCTGTCCCTGAGACACACAGCTTCTGAGGCTATGAGACTTTAGAAACTTTTAACAACTACAGAAATGTGATTATTAGCATTCTAGTTTTTGCTTACAGATTATCTCCTCAGAGAGGCTTTCCCTGACCACTTCTCTAGGATATAGGCTCCATGACAGCAAGGACTTTTGTCTTGTTCATCTTGGCATCCCCAGTCCCTGGCACACAGTCTGGCACTTAGTTGGTGCTTGATACATTTCTGTCAATTACCTGAGTCCATGCATCCTTCTTTCCCAGGACACCTGACTCTTCTTTTTCATTCTCCCAGGTTACGTTGCAATGGGCGCTGTCCTCCCGTCCTTCTGGGGCCAGCAGCCCCTCGTCCAACAGCAGATGGTCATGGGTGCCCAGCCACCAGTCGCTCAGGTGATGCCGGGGGCTCAGCCCATCGCATGGGGCCAGCCGGGTCTCTTTCCTGCCACTCAGCAGCCCTGGCCAACTGTGACCGGGCAGTTTCCGCCAGCCGCCTTCATGCCCACACAAACTGTTATGCCTTTGCCAGCTGCCATGTTCCAAGGTCCCCTCACCCCCCTTGCCACCGTCCCAGGCACGAGTGACTCCACCAGGTCAAGTCCACAGACCGACAAGCCCAGGCAGAAAATGGGGAAAGAAACGTTTAAGGATTTCCAGATGGCCCAGCCTCCACCCGTGCCCTCCCGCAAACCCGACCAGCCCTCCCTCACCTGTACCTCAGAGGCCTTCTCCAGTTACTTCAACAAAGTCGGGGTGGCACAGGACAC
Source organism: Colobus angolensis palliatus (assembly GCF_000951035.1). NCBI lineage: Eukaryota > Metazoa > Chordata > Mammalia > Primates > Cercopithecidae > Colobus > Colobus angolensis. The sequence goes on from NW_012111142.1 coordinate 8,746,609, forward strand.
AGACGACTGTGATGACTTTGACATCTCCCAGTTGAATTTGACCCCTGTGACTTCTACCACACCATCGACCAACTCACGTGAGTGCCCCTCACTTAAGACATAAAACCCAATGAGAGCCATAACTTATGTCTGGAGGTGGGGTTTCTGGGGTCAGATAACTCATCTCACTTGCATTAATCAGGTTTCTTTGTTTATATTACTACTACTACTATTGCTACTATTACTACTACTATGACTACTAAGAGCTACAAATTTAGGTACCACTGATAACAGACAAACCTTCTTCATATGTTCCATGTTTATTTTTAGACTTATAATAATGCTCAATGACAAAACTTGTTAGACCTGTTTGATGGATAATGAAAGTGAAGCTCAAGGATGAAGACAATAGACAAAGTGGTATTGAACTGAATGTAAGCCTAGTATTTTTCCACCATGTTGCTCTGCCTCTTAAGATTTTGTTAGTTTGCTCATGCATTCGTTCATTTATTTATGTATAGCCAGCTTATGACACACAGATTTTGGTGTGGTTTGTTGGAATAAAAGTGAATGCAAACTTTAAAACTTTGGGGAACAAGTTTTAAACATTAGAATATAAAATAAGGATCAAGAGAAAACTTAGGGCAGAGATACAGCAGCCGTAAGGTCTTAAATAGCTTTTATAGCTGAAGCCTCGTTTTGGCTTAAAGCTTCTGGTAGTTAAAGAGAACAAAAAGATGGTGCTGCAGAAAGTACTGGACTGGAAACCTGGAGATCAGATTTATTACTGACCAGTTTTGTGCCTTTGGGCAAGGCACTTTATTTCTATGAGCCTTGGTTTCCTCATCTGTGTGAGGGATGGGTTATTAAAATGATTCAATGGTATATGTACTCAAAACATTATAGACCTCCCAGAATTTGAAGTGTCTTTTATCCTCATTATTAGCACATGTTAAGTGGTTTTGTGCAGTCCTGGACCCCGGTTCCGGTGTTAACTCCTCTACCACAAGCTGTGTCTTTGGGCAAGCGTGTGACTTCTCTGAGACTCAGTTTTATCATTGGTAAAATTGACTTGGATGAGCAGTGTGCATCCTTCTAGTTCCAGCTTTCAGTGAGTCTCCTCCAGCTCACATTTTTTCTGCAAACATCTGGAAAACAGTGACTGTGCGGCCAAATCAGAATCCAGATACACTTGAGCATGTGTATGCTTGTTTGACACAATTCAGGGAAGGTGTTCTGGTGACTCAGCCTGTGCCTTGACACCTGATAAGAGGAAGGAAAAGGTTCATGCTACAGTGAGTTTGGTGGTTTCATTACTGTCACAGGTGATATGGATCACTGCATGGCCAGTACTGTGAACTGTCAAAAAAAAATCCACAATGTTAATACAATTAGATTGTGTCATTTCAGCCAGGTTCAGAATGCTATTCTGAAAATGAATGCCCTCAGTGTGTATAAACAAACCACTTGCACTCAGGCCATATGATCTACATAGTGGGGGCATCTCTATTTACACAGACTCACAGGGTTTCAATGAGGAATAATGAATAAAAAATGAAATGTTAAAGAAATGACAGCCATGCATAAATAAGCAAGCATCTTTTTAAAAACAGACATCTCTCTTTCAATGGATTTGTGTGCCAGCTACAAATGAAAGAGGAGAGTTTAAGTTCTTTGAGGGCAGGAACTGTCTCCATTACTCCTGTACTTCTCATAATGCTAGCTTAGTGCCTGGCACATGAGAGGCATTTGGGAAAGGTTATAGAGAATGAAATAAACTAAATGGAGATCACTTAGCTACTGTTGTGTTTTAGAGCATTGTTGGCAACCTTGGCACTATTGATATGTTGGACTAGATAATTCTTTGTTTCAGAGGCTGTCCCATTATATAGGATGCTTAGCAACCCTGGCCTCTAATCACTCTATGAGAGAAACATATATCCCCTTCCTCTTGTGTCGAGAAAAATGACTCCAAGCATTGCCAAATGTACCCTAGGAATGAAATTGCCCCAGACTGAGAACCACTGCTTTAGAGTATTAGAAGCATCCTATAAAGCCTTCTAAAAATTAAGACACCTACATAAATAAACTCCTGTTTATGCTTTCCATTGGTTTCATTAGGTAAGTCTGAGCAGTATACCTGCCAGAACTGGCAACTCAGCCTGTGTTCTCAGCCTTCAGTAAGCAAAAATCCACTTCAAATACAATTCAGGATCTAATTAAACTAATATTTATTAAACATCTACTACCCTTCAGGGTGTTTGCATATAGCTTTAAACCCACTTTCAATATAGTTTGTTCCATAGTCATCTCCTGAAACAACACAGATTTCATTGCAATTTTTTTTTCAGAAACTTACTGTTTTATTTTGAATGAAATTGGAAAAAGCAGTCGTTATCTCCTCTGACCCATCAGTATCCCCTTAAGAATGTTTTGGGTAGAGGATTGGTTGGACCAAAAGTGAACCTCCAATAGAAACAGAAAAGCACAGTTGGACTGGATACTGTCAGACAGAGCTCTGTTAAATGCCAGTGCTGCTATTTGATAGCTGTGTTAACCCTCAGCAAGTCACCTCACCTCTCTGAGCTGCAATTTCTCCATCTGGGAAACAAAAAAGTTACAGTAACAGCTTGCAGGTATTTGTATTAGGGTGTATAATGGATGGGGAGTGCCTAGCACAGTGTCCAACTCATTGGCACATTATAAATAATAAATGAGGAAATAGCATCATTTTTCTAACTATAGATTCATCAGAGTAAAAAGTATGCACTAAGTTTTACAGTCATCATTCACTGTCTGATTCTAAGTTCTATGTCATTATGAAAATTCAGCTACTAAATCAAGGCGTGCCACCCGCTCACTTGGGTCTTAGCCAGTAACTGGTATTTTCAGTGACAAATTAGAAATTATTAAAAGAAGAGTGGTATCAAATGACGTATTTGTTCTACACCTCTGAAACAAATGAGAGGAGATGTGGGTGGGTCAGTCCAGAAAATGCATATCCTTTGTCCTTAGAGATTCAAGTACCAGCTGTTAAGTTGCCATCAGCTACCTCCATTTTCCCAGATCACTGAGACACTTACTGTTTATTCAACGTGTGTTTATTGAATACCTACTATGTGCCAGGATTCAGAATCTGGTTCTACCAGTTGCCACGAGCAAATTAGCAACCTTCACTTTCCTTACCTGTCAAATTAGGATAACCTCTATCTCAAAGAGGTTTTATGAGGATTAGAGATATTGTCTGTAAAATTTCTAACAGTGTTTGACACATGAAAGGCCCTCAGTAAGTGCCCTCTGATGAAACACAGAAAGAAGAAAGCAAACCATAGAGCAGTAGATCTCAGCTTGATTGTGCATCAGAATAACCTTTAGCAGGTTGTTCAAACACAGAGTCTCTGATTCAGTAGATCTGGGGTAGGGTCAGAGAATTTCATTTCTAACAAATCCCCAGATGCTACTGCTGCTGCTCGTCCAAGGACCATCCTTTGAGAACCACTGCCTTACCTATCAGTGTGGACGAACTCCTTCCTGAAGTCAAGACGTGTGAGAGGAAAGATCAATACGTACAGAGAAATAATTCAAATATTCAGCTGATTCCACCAGAAATAGGAAGAGGAATCCTAAGATTTGACTTGAATTTAAGTAGATTCCTAAGGTTTCTCTGGGATAAATTGGTTGCAGCGAGGCACTTAAGATGTCTCTTTTTCTGTGGTCTCTGTGTAGCTCCAACCCCAGCCCCTAGACAGAGCTCTCCATCCAAATCATCTGCATCCCATGCCAGTGATCCTACCACAGATGACATCTTCGAAGAGGGCTTTGAAAGTCCCAGCAAAAGTGAAGAGCAAGAAGCTGTAAGTGACCAGTTTGTTATTTATTTGTGTTTTTCCTTAAAATTAAGACCTCTGTAACTGAAATGGATAATGCATGAGGAAGCCTACATAGAAAAGAATGCTGGCTCAATCTCATAAGTTCTCAAGGGGTTACTAAAGGGGCTTTCTTTTGTGTTCAAATGAGTCAGCTGAAAAAGACTGCCTTTTTATTAAATTGTTACTACAAGTCCACATTTGTGGTGTAGCATCCTCTAAATGCCATTTCACCCTCCTTTACAATAACTGATTGTGCTGCATGAAAGTATATCCAGTTGTCTTATATTTTCAATGGTTGAAAAAAGAAAAAAAAAGTATTATCTTCTTGTGTTCTAGCCTGATGGATCACAGGCCTCATCCAACAGTGATCCATTTGGTGAGCCCAGTGGGGAGCCCAGTGGTGATAATATAAGTCCACAGGCCGGTAGCTAGATAGCGCAGGTCTGGGTAGGTATCTGTCCTTTTTATCTCCTTTACCCTTAAGCTGTCTGCTTTCCCTTTTGTTTGTTCTTCACTTCTGAAGCCACATCCTCAATGTTTGCACCATGTCTCCTTGCCTGAGCTGTATTGCTGATGTTTGCACCATCGCGTCTTCCCTGAACTGTATTCCTGATGTTTGCACTATTTCTCCTTGCCTGAGCTATATTACCAGTGTCTGCACCATGTCCCTTTGCCTGGTGTCTACGTTCTACTTTGCCTTTTCTCATGGATGCATGACCTTTGACATACTCTGGGAGGTAGTGGTAGGGGTGAGAAGTGGGAACTGATCATATTATTTTATTAATAATATGTTCTGCGTAGGTGGTGGTGATAGAGTGAGGCATGGTCCATGCTACTTAGCATGGATTTAGTTTCTGAAAGCATCAACATTTTGAGATGGACACATTCTGCCCACCCTGATAATTTCTCAGTGAGCCATGGTCCAGATGCTTTAATCTTTTAAGCAAAATGTCACTGCATTTGCCTACACTCTGCAGATCTAAAGAGGTCACCAAACACACAGAGAAGCCAGACTAAGAAGCAAAATCAAGCAGTGCTTGAAATAAGATTGATCGAGATGTAAGATCAGAGGCAGCCCTTTTTGTCTAGCCAGAAGGGACCCCGCACCCTGCACCCTTTCTGATGTGAAATTCAAAGCCCAGAGAGAGATGTGTACTACTCACTTCTGAGGCTGTGCTGTTTGCACCTGTGCTGCAGCACGTGGATTGCCACCAAATCACTTCAGATTCCATCAGCAGCTACTTTGAAAGAGATGTACTTACATTTACTAGAAGTGGTTTTTGGCACTTGAATTTCAATACATCTGATTTGATCGAAAGAAAGAGGAGCTGATGAAGCAAACCTTCTTAGGAGACAGAAGTACACCTTGTTACCCAGACATGATTTCTAAGGTCACTTCTTGACAAATGCGTTCAATTTTCAGATACTTTCTTAGTTTTCTATAAACACACAGGACTGCAAGGCCATTCCCAAAGGGCTCCTCTTTTAAGTTCTGAACAGCGTGGTCAAAACCATTAAAATGGTAAACAGTTTTCACCACTCATAAATGGATTCTGAGGCTACCTCAGAATTAGTCTTAGTCCACACGTAAGTTAGACAGTTACTGAAAGCTAATGTGGTATTCTGAAAGTGTATTTTGTTAATAGATATTATGATTAAAGAACCTAACACACTATATAGTTTGCCACATCTTGTATCAGTGCAATAGCATATAATTATATGTCATGCCATGCAAAACCACCTAAGATTCACTTAGAAGTTCACTCTTGCAAAGCTACTTTGGGAGTTGGCATATTGAAATCAAAGTCAATGTTTCAGGAAAAAGAAAAGTTGGGGACTATAGGCAGACTCCTTGGGATGATTCCCCACGAGGTTTTTTACCCCCTGCCTAAGTTGTATTTCACATGCTCAACCTTGCCTTGAAAAATTTGGTGAATGAACTAGAGGTGACAAGAGCCATTCATCAGGATAACAGCAAACATCATCCTAAAATTGAAGTTCTTCTAGAAAACAAAGATGACTTACACCATTTGCAGATCAATGTATCAACCCTCATCTTTATGAACCTGTTCAGCTTGAGACAATCCTACAGGCCAAATTGTTTCATGGGGCTTTGGTCTGTTCCACATTTAATGCTCTGTCCAGCACCTCAAGCCACAGCTGAGCTGTAAATGGACATAGCAGTAGTGTGGGAATAACTCAGGATTTCGACTTAAGTTTAAATCCTAACTCAGCTACCTAATAGTGGGAAATCTTGGGCAAGAACCAAAATTTATTTTGAGTCTTGGTTTCTTCATCTGCTAGAAGGGGCTTATATTCTCCATAATGGTAACTGAGATAGTTTATGTTGAGTATCTAGCATGGAGACAGACACCAAGTACTTAGCTTAAAATAAAAATCTAGGTTCTAGAACAACATTGTTTGAGTTCAGCGTCTGGCTCCACCACTTCCTGGCTATGTGACACTGCTGAGATTTTATAATCATTCTCTATTTTATTTTCTTCATTTGAAAAATAAGGATAAAAATAGTGTCCACCTCATAGGGTTATTGTGTGAACTAAATAAAGTGATGTATGTGAAGTTTTTAGCACTGTGTATAGTGCACAGAAAGCACCCAATAGATGCTAGCTGCCATCATCATCACCATCACCATCATCATTATCATCATCACATATATCCAATTAATGCAGGCTCCCCACTCTCTTGGATTTTATACATTTAGTCTTTATGTATAAGGCCATTGGTTTTGCTTTGTACTTTATCTTCAGATAATTAATTTTCAATATGTGTCACAACAGCTTTGGAAGGGAAAAAAAGAAAAAAGCCTGCTGCTTAGCTCTCTGGCTTGTCCCATCCCATAATCCAGAATGGCCCTGGTTTGGGCCTCACACAGCTCACTGCCAAAAAATGAGCTGTCTTAGAATCACATGCAAGTCAAAATAAGTACCTCCCAGCTCCAGAGGAGGGCTGGACTGTAATCTTCAGTGAAGTAATTTTCTCCCTTTGAAAGCTTAGCCTGGCCACTTCATAGTTATCGAGATTCAAGTGCCAAGGGGCAGATGCCAGCTTTGCAGACATAGCCACTATGACACACATGGGGGACGTCTGGGAGAACCATTCTGGGTCCCTCCATCGACAGCAGCACAAGCCACATTTGATCTTTCCATCTCCATCCCATTCTCCCATCCACCCAGCTGAAAATTTACAGACTGCAATATCTTAGTGCCTTTCCAAACATTTGGAGAAGAGAGACCATGCAGGGTTAGTTATGTCCATGGCTTTATTTTTTTCCCCTCTGCTTTCATATGGTTGGAAAGCAAGAGTCCTGTCCCTCTTATCACCCGTGCAACCATTATCACCAGCTGTTTTTTATTAGAAATACCCGCACAGTTCTGAGTAAGTAGGGATGACATCTGTTGATAAGCTAACGCCATATCACACCATAGTAAGAGGAAACAGACGGACTCAATCCCCGCAGGTGTAAGCTTCAGGGCCAATCTCAAACAGCAGTTCTGTTTTAGCAATAAAGGAAAATATCTTCAATTACTTCACTTTTTTCTCCTACCCTCCCATCTGGGAGAATCACGTGTCTTTCAAAGACTGGGTCAACAAGGGCAAAAAGAACCAAAATAATATTATAATGGCTGGTATGGGAATGGCAGGTAATTTATACTTCACTGATGTGTTGCTGGAGCAATTTTAAGGGCGAAATGTTAGCTTTTGAGGAGATGAAAGAAAAATGAAAACATTTATTTGGTTAAATGGCTAAGTAAATAAACTGCCTATCAGACTTTCCCAGCTGTCAAGTCAGAGTAGCATCTGTAACAATGGGGAATTGTTTGGTCTGCCTCCCTTCATAACAATAGATATTGCCATAAATAATAAGTTGCTGTCATTTTTTAATACTTATCTTCGTAGTGGGAATGCAAGACATATAACATATTACCTGATGGATTTCTAGCGTTCAAGGGAAAGGAAAGCTGAACCTCAGATGCTTTGGGAAGAAGAATCTTAGAGAGAGAGAGGAAGAAAGAGAGAGAGAAAAAAAGGAGGAAGGGAGGGAAGGGAAGAAAAGGAAAGAAAGGAAGACACAAAACACAGAGTCAGGGGCCTTGGGTCTGATTTTTACTTCCAAAGCAGGTGACCTTAGGTAAGCATATATCCTTTCATATGGATAAACACAGATAATTGCAATAGCTCTCTCCCCAAGCTGTCCAAGAAGCAAATAATATCATGAAAATGAAAGTGTTTTATAAGCTTTGAAAGTAAAGTACATGTATTTGGGATTATTATTACCATTTTCTTATTAAATACAACCAAACAACAGACCCTTAAAATAAAGAACCACAGGCTGGGCACGGTGGCTCAAGCCTGTAATCCCAGCACTTTGGAAGCCTGAGACGGGTGGATCATAAGGTCAGGAGATCGAGACCATCCTGGCTAACACGGTGAAACCCCATCTCTACCAAAAAATACTAAAAAACTAGCCGGGCGAGGTGGCGGGTGCCTGTAGTCCCAGCTACTCAGGAGGCTGAGGCAGGAGAATGGTGTCAACCCGGGAGGCGGAGCTTGCAGTGAGCTGAGATCCGGCCACTGTACTCCAGCCTGGGCGACAGAGCGAGACTCCGTCTCAATAAATAAATAAATAAATAAAAATAAAGAACCACAAAACAACGGAAAATGACCTATTTTATGGACACAGGACTCAATGACAAGTCCAACCTACATTTTTGGAAGGCACAGTGTCCCACTTCCTTGGGCCTTTATGAAGAGACTCCCTGTTGAGGTCCTGTAGCTGGAGAGTGATGGCACTGGGTCAGGCAGAAGATGACCAGGGTCTGGCTAAAGGCAGTGTCAGCCAAGACCTCAAGCATAGTGCCAAGAGATATTTACAAGCTGAAATCAACAGGGGGTTAAGACCGAAGGGACATGGGAGGTGAGGAAGAGGATATAAGGTAGGATGACACCCAGGTTCCTGGCATGGGGATCTACATGGTGCCAGTCACTGTGCTAAGGAACACAAAGCAGCATGTTTGAGCAGAAAGAAGGTAGGGTTACTTTGGGACCAATTGAACTCAAGGTGCCCATGAGACTTCCAAGTAGAGATGCCAGTAGGCTGCTGGATACAACCTCTGGAGGTCAAAAGAGAAATCAAGGCTAGACATGGAGATTTCCATATGGGTTTCGGCCATTGGAGTAGTGAGTGCAAGTAGAATACACTGATCATCTAACCAGAAGTTGCCAAACTCTCTGTAAATATGTGTGCCTTGTGGGCCATATGGTCTCTATTGCAGCTACTCTACCTTTGTAGCAGGAAAGCAGCAAAAGATGATGCATAAATGAATGGATGTAGCTATGTCCTAATAAGACTTTATTTACAAACATAGGCAGCTGCCAGAATTGGCTAACAGAATTAGATTGGGCTCACTGTTTCTAGAACCACTGCAGAAGGTAATCATGATACCTTTCACTTACTACTAATAATAAAAGATATTTTAAAATTACTAGTATCACCTAATTTAATCCTCACAGGAGCACTCAGGTATTTTTATTATTCCCATTTCACAAATATTACAGGCAAGGTAGAGAGTTATAACAACTTGCTAAAATCCAGAGATTCACATGTAGTAGCACCAGGATTTGAATCTAGACCCAGATTAAATAATTCAAACTCACTCAAACAGAATCAGGACACCTGAGTTTTAATAGCATCACATCAATTTAGATGTGTGATATGAGGCAGATGGCTTCATTTCTGATCTTTGGTTTCCTTTTCTGTAAAACAGTCCCCACAGGTCCTTACAGCTCTGACATTTTAAGACCGTCTAACTTGCCCAAAGTTACCCAGCTACAGCATGGAACTAATCCCCAAATAAGATGTTCCAGCAGCATCTCTCCCTCAGGCTGTCTCTATTCCCTTCTAACAAAGGAGAAGACAGAATCCCTAAAATATGCTGACTTTATTAGGATCTCCAGAGATTAACAGCCCTAGATGCAACCCACTCCCAGTGACCGGGAGCTTAGTCAGAAAAGGCCTTCCTACTTATGGTAGCTAATTGGTGTCAGCAACTTCAGCGTCCTCATCTGTTTTATAACAAGGCCGAAAAAGATGATGTACATGCATAAAAGAGATCATTGATGCCCATCATTGTTGTTATTATTGACAGGGAAATAGAATGTTCTTCAGAACATGCACAGTTGCCTCGAAACTCAGGTGGTGCGTCTCTGTATTCACCAAGCGGGTTTCAGCACCCAAGACCCCAGGAACTAGGGCATTCAGCCGTGTCAATCCCTAAGGAATTATCATCAAATCCATTCGTGTTTTGAAGACTTTTCTACCCTAATAGCTAGACTTTCAGACTCAAAGTGGTCAGAAAGGTTTGTTTTCCCTTTTGTTTGAATATAAAGCAAAAGAAGACTGCCAGCATTTAAGATACTTCATGTTATACGAGCTGACTTGTAACTTCTCACAGTCCCATAAGGTAGATGTTATTCACTCCTCTTTACAGATGAAGGAACTGGGGTCCAGATAGGTGAGATACTCGCCTAAGTTCATATAGGAAGTTAGGAGGATTTCTGGGGTCGTAGATGTTATTCACTCCACTTTACAGATGAAGGAACTGAGGGCCAATCAGGTGAGATGCTCGCCTAAGTCCATATAGGAAGTTAGGAAGATTTCTGGGGTCTTTCTGGCTTCCCAAACCCATGCATTCTTCTAGACCCTACACATGGCTTCAGACAGAACTTTGAGTTATTTTAGCCTTTTTCCACTCTGACTACCAATATGTTTTTCATTTGTCAAACCAAGGAATGTAAAATTCCCACTGAGCTAGTCCTAAGTGTTAGGGCTAAAAGACCATGAGTCTGAATTTGCTGCCTGGGCAGGGTAATGCTGAGGGACTCAAGCTTTGGCTCACCTTCCAGCTTTAGTCTGATCCCCAGCTTGGCTTGGCGCTTTTCTTATCCTAGGCCCCCAGGATGGGGCATAAGTGGGCTCACTCAGCAAGCAGATTGCATGGCGCACCATCAACCTCACATCTGAGACCACCCTTGTCAGCATGCAGTGTCTTCGCCCCACTAGTAAGATACATTGCTTTTGACATACTTTTGTTGAAGGTAGTCAATCTTTCCAAAAACAAATGCAAGAAATATTAAATGGGCAGAAAGTAATCTGCACAATTTAGGTAGCTTCCAAGAGCATCTTGTTATATTGTGACCTAGGAAACCATTTGCCCTTATACTTCATGCCAAAGAGCTGGGGCTGGGAGAAGAAAGCAAGGAAACCAGCACAAAAATGGGAGTCCGAACCCTGGGCTGCTCCCTGGCTCTCTACTGTCTCCTGTATGGCTTTGGGAAAGTACCCTTTGTGTCTGGGGCTTCAGTTTCTGCATGCAGAAAAGGAGCTGTGGGCGTGAGGGCCCTTCCAGCTTCAACCTTCTATGAGAGGGAACACATGCTAGTGGAGAGGATAGTAGGCTTACAAAGACTTGAGTATGTTTACATGAAACTCTAGAAAAAACAAACCTAGTCTATAGCAATCAAAAGCAGATCAGAGCTGGCACTGAGATAGGGAGTTGACTGAGAAAGCATAAGAGAAGTCTTTAGGGTGAAGAAATGTTCTATAGCTCACATGGCTGTATTTGTCAAATTTATTAAACTGTACATTTAAAATGGGTAAATTTCATTGCACGTAAATTATACCTCACTAAAATTGATTTACAAATAAGACTAGGTAAAATCGTGGAGACGGAAAGTAGATTAGACTAGGGCTGGGGATTTGGGGAATGAATGGGGAGTTATTGCTTAATGGGTACAGAGTTTCTCTTTGGGATGATGAAAGAGTTTTGGAAATGATGCTGATGGTTGCACAACATTGTGAATGTAATTAATGCTGCTGAATTGTCCACTTACACGTGGTTAAAATGGCAAAGGTTATGTTTATGTTTCCCCACAAATAAAAATCTAAAAAAGAAAAAAAAAAAAAACCAGTATGTCCCAGCTCTGCTGTGTGCTGGCTGAGTAACTGTACAAGTCACCCAACTGCGGGGAGCCTAGGCTTCTTTGCTGTAAAATGAAGACAGGAGGCCGGGCGCTGTGGCTCATGCCTGTAATCCCAGCACTTTGGGAGGCCAAGACGGGCGGATCATGAGGTCAGGAGAGGGAGACCATCCTGGCTAACACGGTGAAAGCTCGTCTCTACTAAAAATACAAAAATCAGGCAGGCGCAGCGGTGGGCGCCTGTAGTCCCAGCTACACGGGAGGCTGAGGCAGGAGAATAGTGTGAACCTGGGAGGCGGAGCTTGCAGTGAGTGGAGATCGCACCACCGTACTCCAGCCTGGGCAACAGAGTGAGACTCCGTCTCAAAAAAAAAAAAAAAAAAAAATGAAGAATGAAGACAGGAACACTAAAGGCATGGTCCTGGTGTGTAGCTCAAGTAAGATCATGTGACGTTGGAAAGACCATATATAGACTGTAAAAGTTTCTGTAGAGATATACCATTATTACTCCAGTTCTGTGAGTCCACTTGGCTGCTGTAGTTGAGCACATAATTCATAGATAGTTAAAGGATGTATGGAGTAGTTTGCAAACTGTGGAAATTTCTGTTACCCACAGGGGCCTGCAGCCAGGTTGTTTGCATTAACTCCACATTCATTCTGCACAATTTCCCTGGGCTGATCCAGCACCATTCTTATATTAATAACTGAAAGCTCATCTGCAATTGCACCTATGTGCTATGAAGGAGAGGCCATTTGAAAAGAAACCCACAGGTGATTTTTAGGCCTAAAACCATTGTCTGTAAAGAGAGGATGAAGCCACACTCCCAGACATAAGGGACTGAATGTTTTTTGGAGTATGTCATATGTTTCAGACTCTGTGCTAGACAATCAACATGTGTTCCCCTTCACAGAGGGGATTTCTAGCCTCATTTTACAGATGAGGAAACTGGCACCCAAAGACGTTAAGTGCCCTGCACAGAATCCTAGGGCTGCTAAATGCGTGATGGTAAGAAAAAGAACAGCAGCCTCTGACAGTCAGGTGCAGGCCCACCCCCACAGTGAGGTCCTGGCATTCTCCTGCTGAGCATCAACATTTCACATACCATCAGCATCAGACAAGGCCCCTCAGTGACCGCGATAGGTCAAGACAAAATCAAGACCACCAGGTCATCAGGGCTGAACACAGGCAAAAAAAATGAACATTGTCAAAATGGGAAAACCGATAAAACATTTCTCTAGCCTGGTTTCAACCTTGCTCTGTTCTTCTTGCCTTCCAGATAAGTATTGTTAGGATAATCACAGAATTACCCCCACATTATGACAGCATCCAATTCAGAGAAAAACTCCACTTTGTTGACCATCCCCCAAATCACTCACCTTAAGACCAAATCTTATCATACATTCTTTCTAACAGCCTCTTCCAGAGATGCCTCATTGCTCCGCCCTCTGTAGTGAGGAATAACCCAACATATTCAACTACAGATGTGCCCCTGGTGGTCTTTGCAGCAGAGCTTTGTCAAGAGAACACTAAGCTAGGCCTGCATGACTTAGTCTCCTGTGCTTAGTCTTCTGTGTTTCACTTACAGAAAGGGTAGAGGGTGGATTTTGCTTTAACTTTTACTATATGGTTTCCATCTACTTTGTTATCTAAAAATAAAGATATTAATATGTCAGAATCATATTAAAGTTCACAAGTATTTGCCAACTTCCACTAAGAAAAGAACTGTTCATTTACTCATTCGTATCTTCATTCTTCATGTTGTTAGTGGATGCACCTCCCATGTTCCAAGTTTCATTCAGAATTCGGGATACTGAAATGCAAGGCTCAGTGGAGCTCAATGTAGAACATGCTAGGAGATGCCATGGTAGGAGTGAAGACAGAGATCTGCACAGGTTCTGAATTATCCAGGAGCACAGTGGCTCATGTCACCTGCAGCGTCCAGGAAGCCTTGTTATTTCAGCTACATCTTAAAGTATGAACTTTAGGAACAAAGAAGGCTCCGAAGCCAGAAGGAACTGCCTAAATGAAGTCTCAGAGATGGGAAAATTCCAGCATGTGAGGGTGAACCCCAAGTAGGGTTTGGAAGGTAGGGTGTAGGAGAGAGTGGCAGTAGATGAGGGTGGTTGGGAAGGTGGACATTATGTGCAGTCTTGAGGAGTTTGCCTTTTCCTTTGAGTGACAAGGAGCCAGGAGGGCTGTTCCAGGCAGGAGACTGGCATGGACAAATCCATTTCAGAAAGATCATCCTGGAGAAGCATAAAGATTTTTTTTAACATGATTTATGTGACCTGAAGGTAGAGTTTTGACTCATGGTCTAGAAGGGGTATTTATTATCTCTAATGGACTAAGAGACTAATGGGCCTTGTGTGCCCGGAGAAGGCGCTTTGACCTATCCTGTGGGTGATGGGGAGCCTCTGAAGGATTTGAAGCAGGGCAGAGATGTGGACAAATCTGCCAAAAGAAAACAAACAAACGAAACAAAAACATCAACAGCATGTTATGTGAATGCGTGATTCCATTTAGGCTTTTGGAATTTTGAAAATAGTTCAAAGACCCCGTTATGACCTTGCCAGAGGCCAGGTTGGAAATTTCTAAATCAAATGATTCCTTAGCTCCCCTCTAACTCTGACAGTCTAAGATTCCGTAACAAGGAAGGTAGAGCTATTGCCAAAACGTATAATGCATCACAGTGTCAGACTTTGGGATTATCTGCTGCTTGGGGTTTTCCACACCACTGCTCCCCTTCATTAGTGGGGATAATTGAGAGTTGACTGCAGTCGTTACTGCTGTTGTGATGGGTATTTGAAGCTAAATTCCGGCAAGCAGGAGATGTGTGAATATTTATCTCAGCTGCAGAAAGTTAATGCAGTGTGGCATTAATTACCCTGTCTGAGCCTGCTGTCTTCTTCTGTTTTTAGGTGTCATTTTCAGTTGGATAAATTAGTTTCCAAAATTAGAATACAGCAAATTGTAGGGTGAGATCAAGGGAGCCTGACTTCTTGGGGCATCCAAAAAGAAGAATGGGCTAAGAACGTCTACCCAGGAAACATTAACATGCGTCCTTGGCCGGGCGCGGTGGCTCAAGCCTGTAATCCCAGCACTTTGGGAGGCCGAGACGGGCGGATCACAAGGTCAGGAGATCGAGACCATCCTGGCGAACACGGTGAAACCCCATCTCTACTAAAAAATAAAAAAAAAACTAGCCGGGCGAGGTGGTGGGCGTCTGTAGTCCCAGCTACTTGGGAGGCTGAGGCAGGAGAATGGTGTAAACTCGGGAGGCGGAGCTTGCAGTGAGCTGAGATCTGGCCACTGCACTCCAGCCTGGAGAGCTAGACTCCGTCTCAAAAAAAAAAAAAAAAAGAAAAGGAGATGCGTCCTTGAAGCCCAGCACAAGCAAAAAAAAAAAAAAAGTTTTTCTCCAGTAGTTGTACTTAACTATTTTTGACTCCACCCACTGCACTTACAGAACACAAACACGCGATAAAGTTACATGTTTAGCCTTACAACAGGTATTTGAAATCGTTCAAGAGACTGGAAAGGAATAGATTTGGTGTTTAATAAATCATAATCTTACTATAGATTTTGCTACATTTGATTTTGAAAGAATAAAGCCAAATTAGAGTGTATTTAGGACAAAGGGATCAGAACTATGAGGAAAGTAGAAACAGCATTATAGTCATTCAGTAATTCAACAGACTCTCACTGAGGACCTACTGTGCTAGGTTCATATTTGTAAAATGGCAGAAGGAACTGGCAAATGGTAACCTAGAAGTAGGACATGGAAGAATGGGCTTCCATACTTTTCTGTCATCAGACATTTGGAAGAAGGATTATACTTATTTACATTTCCAAGGGCAGTAGAAAGTCTATAGGTGGAAGGCATGGAGGGACAAGTTGGCACTTTGTTACACTGCGTGATAGGGTGCCTCAAGGAAAGCAGTTCCTTCCCATTGGAAGAATACAAACATAACAAGTTCTAGAGGAACCAGAAATTGGATCTGATGGCAGGAGTCCTGGGGTCTACTCTTGGCATGGATACTAAGTAACCCTGTGACTCTGAAGAAACAAAAGCTGTCGTCACAGGACTTCAGATTCCTCATCTGTACAATGATGGGCCGGGACAACCTTATCTTCTAGGCCATTCCACTTTACAGTAGAAAGCAAGCAATATGATATGCTTCACACGAGAGACAGCACAATGACCTTGAGATCACACAGCCTCTCAGAACTTCAGTTTTTGTCTGCAAAGGGAGGACTCAAAAAATGAAAGCCACCCCCAGGACTATAAGGCAGATCAATAAGACATGAGGTGCTTTGTAAACTCTGAAGCACTTACAGATGGAAGGATTGGGGTCTCTCTCTCTCTGTCTCTAATGGTCACTGTTGTAAAAGACTAGAAGAAGCACCGGCCCCTGGACCCTGTTTTCAGTTCTTATGTCTCTGGACTTACTAACTCTGTGACCGTGGGCAAATTATTTAACTTCTCTGTACTTAATTTCACCCTTGCAAAAGAGAGAAAGCATCTGCCTTACAAGGCTGTTGTGATGAGATAAAAAGACAGTGTACTTGAAAATACCTAGCATGGTGCCAGACACATGGTAGGGGCTCCCAGAATGCCAATTCATTTTGAAGTTTCAAGAAAATAAGCAAATAATAATAACCTATATGACATGGCAGGAGACAAGCTAATATATAAAATGTGGTAAAATTAGGATTTCCTGGTGTCCATTTAATTCTGGCACAGACCTCCAAGAGTGACAGCATAAAGGTCAATTTTAGCAGAAGGTCCTGTGCATGCTTAAAACCACAGTATCCATCAAGTCTTCTTGGCCAGTGCACAGTGAGCCATCTCAGCTGAAGTCTGACGTGGTTTAAATAGGGTGGAACACTGTTTCCTATCTAGGTGTGGATTGCAGGTTTGCTGCATTACATGCTGGTTGAAAATCCCTGTTTGTGCTTCAGGACAGCCCCCTGGGTGTAGGCAAATGATTGTCTAAAGCGGAGGTCTCAGATTGAATGGAAACAAGTCCAGAAACTTGTAATTAAAAGCCAAAGACACACGTGCTGTTTCTCTTGCTCAACACTGCACCCAGGCATCACTGTTTGTAGAAGAGTAAGTTGAAATAGAATTTCAGGGTTCTCAAGTGGACATTTATGAAACTGTGTTGGAAAAATGTCCACTTGACTCACAGTAATTGTTAGCATTTTCTGAAGATGCATTGATACCAGGCATTGTGCTAGATACTTTATATATGCAATCTCTAATTCCCTCAAGAGCCCCGTAGGATAAACAGTATTATTCCCATTTTGTGGTTGGAGAAACCAAGACTCAGGATAAGTATCTTGTCCACATGACACAGCTTTTCTAACTCCCTACTATACCATGCTACTTTCCTAACAGGGCAATCAGTTCCAACTTGAATACGAAAGACAGAACTGAGTGCATAGCTATTTTGGATGATAAAAGTGTTGCCAAAATGATATGCACCCTCATCAAATACTCCAAAAATAACCTAAGGTCATCCATCATAAACTGTCACTTTTCTGTTTTAATCCTAAACCCGTTTTCCAAAAGCTGTCTCAGAAAATCCATGCCAGTGGAAAGGGCAGGCCTCACTTTGTTCCTTTATCCACAGGAGCCGGAGCCTCTCTACGCGCAGATCAACAGACCTAAGAAATAGCATCGATACGAGCTCGTGGTGGGTGCTCAAGACTGGCATGGACATCAGCATCACGACAGGCTCTCTTGTATTCTTTCACCTCATCCCACAAGAAATTCGTGATTGCCCAATGGAACTCACTCAGAAGAGGGAACTAAGCGTTTTTGGCAACCAATGGCAGATATCTATGGCAGCACACACAAAAAAGTATAGAAAGATCCACCCAACATTAAATCACAAATCAAGCAAATGCTTACCCAACAAATATTTGAGCCCTCGTAGCTGGGTTTAAGGTGACCCAGTGTGCAAAATTATTAATTCCCTTTTTATTTCTCTACCTGTTGAGACACCAAATTTGGAGTGACAGGCATCAGAGGATTACAGCAGGGTTGGAACTGACTTCTTTAAGCAAAAGCAAAGGGTCTTCTGTGACCACAATATCATCATCCATATGCCTTTTCACATAGGATGATGTGTTTTTTGTCACTCCATGGGGCCTGGTCTGCCATTTTCCCCCCTTTCCTTTCTTTGTCATGTTTGAAAATTAGTAGGTGTACAAATTTTTGTATTGCTTTTGACTTTTTTTAGATATGGGTGAAGAAATCTAACTGGGGAGACAAAAAGCCTCAGTGAAATGAATTAACTTGAAATTACAAGACAAATAAGTGGTTGATTATTTGTTATGATCAAGAATGTTGCCAAAACAATCCTTTAGCTATTCTGCATCCTGGTGAAGAAAGACAGCTTTCAGTTTGAACCTTCATTCTGTGAGTAGGAAAAGACATCAGATCCCATTGATGAGAAAGATGAAAAAATGCATCTGATTTCTTAAGAAGCTCTAAACTCTTAAGTACAATAAAATGATATTTTTTATTTTTCCGATATCTTGCTGCTGTGATGCTATGCAGACAAGTGTCTTCTCCACGTGCCATTTTCAAAGAAAAGTCATTTGCCAAATAATTCTGGTACAATTCTGGTAATGTGGTTTTGGATCTTAAAAACCAACTTTCTAAAGGAACAATGGTGGCATACATATTCAGAATAACAAACTGATTCCGTGGTCCAAATGGTTCATCTCTATCTCTTTTTGTACATCAGAAAATTCAAATGGGATTTTTATTTTATAACTTGAAGAAAAAAAAAAAAAACCTTACCATTAAACTCTTTAAATATTTAAGGGAAATGGCTTTAAGGAGTTCTAATGAAAAAAAAAATTGTTTTTTTTTTTTGTAAATATAAATGTTAATGAAAATGCTTTTTAATAATGCCATTACACTGTAGAGAAGGTAGCAGATTGAGTGCAAGGTGTGACAAACTTGATGGATGGGGCTCACTTTCCAGATGTTATTCTGGAGCATATGGTAGGAAGCTGGAGTGCAGGGACCGCTGGCACGAGCAGTTGGCCAATCAGCAGCTAGTGAACGGGAAGGGAGCACGTGACTCCATCATCTAGCCTTTCCACGAGAGTCCCCACCCTCCGTGCAACACAAGAACAAGACAATTCACATTCTGAAGAATTCAGATTCTGAAACTCTCCCACCTCCCCACTCCCACCTACCCCATATAAATCACTGGACTGTTTGTACGTGAAACAGAAGAGGCTAAGCTTCCTTTTTTTACACTTATGAGACAAAAAGTGCAGTGTTTGGTTCGTATGTTTAGCACATGATTTTCATAAAGAATCTATATATTTTTGCCCTACAGAGAATTGTTATACAGGTCAAGTGTGTTTTCCTGATGTTCCTATGCAGTTACAGTATGTTGAATTTAGTGTTTTAACACTAAGAAGAAAACTTTAAAGATTCGTGTGATTAATTGGATTTGGGGATAATTATTATTTGGTTTTAAGATTTGAAAAGTAGAATTTCCATTGATATGATTAATTTGAATAGGCCTGTATTTGGTTCTTCATATCAATAGAAACTAAAATGATTTGGGAGATTGATTTGAAAATGATTGTATACTTGTTCACAAAGAGAAAAGTGATATATCAAGGTAATGGTTATCATTTAAAGCCCACATTTTACACTATCAGGCCACAGGAGTCTGATTTTTTTTTCAGTTAGATAAACTGACCAAATGTCTATTCAAGAATATATGTCAATGTCATCCTAATGTGGAAGGTCCGAAGAACCAGAAAAGTGAGAAGGGCCGTTTGCCTCCCTCTGTAGCTATCACCTGTTGGTCCACAGAGTTTCTCAAGGAATGAGCAAACATTTTATGATTAGGTAGCCCTTTCACATGAAGGGGAAGATGGGAAAGGTTGAATGACTGTAAGAGTTGGCTTGAGACCAGTTCGATTGTTTTCTGGGGATTTGATAAGATAGGCAGTTCCCATGGGAAATTGCTTAAATTGCTTTGTTGTCTATGATTTGATTCTAAACAAGTGGTGCTATCTTCTCCCTCAATATGGCTGTCTTGAGTTTGTCTTGCAGTATCACACCATTATACCAATTCTTTGAGTTGCTTCTGACACATTCAAAGGGAACTCTGGCTGATGTTGCTGTTTCAGGTATACCATCTGGAGTTAATTTCCTAGCAGAAGGTGAAAGTCCAGGGGACTTGTCCTCCTTCATTGAACATGATTGAAAATATAACTGGCTCTGAACTTCAAGAAGATGCCCAAGTGATGCATTAAAGTGAGGGGAATAAAGTCAAGATTTTTCAACTGCCATCCATATTCTCATTGGCAGCATTCTGTTTTTTTTTTTTTTTTCCAAACACTGTTTGGTGAGCCCGGAACCACCGTATCCTGTCCCAGGAATACAGTGAAATTTCCAAGCAAGAGCTGAGGTGCCAATACCAAAAGACCATGGGGAGTCTGCACAGTTCTGGTTAGATCAATAGAAAATCCATGTGTACAACTGTTAATTCCTCATCCTCCACTAGCACTAAATTTGTCACTTTAAATTTTGAAACCAGGGAAACGCCACCTGTCATTTTGTCCCCATTCTCCATAGCTCTTCAATCTTTACATGCCACAAAACTTTTTTGATAGCTCGTACTCATCCCAGTGTCTCCTGAAACCCCATCATGTAATGTACCGGGCACCTTCTTTTAAACAAATGTTTACTCTGTGGGTTTGGTTCATTTCAATTTCTGCGTTCTGACACATATTTTTTTAATAAAGATGAGAAAGAGAAAATGACTGTTGCAGTACATTTCTAGACCTACTTTAACTTTACCTCAGATGACAGTTTGTTAACATATATGGACACATTATTTTTAACTTTATGTACAATGCATTCAACAGAACAGCAAAATTTTTAGAAATTTTCCATTAATTTCTGTAACACACCATGTAAAACTGTTACAAATAAACATGTTTGAGAACAACACCTTAGCCTGGCTTTATTCTACAAGTTTCCACTGGATATTCAGGCTTGGATTGGAAGAGGAAATTGCTTTGCCTAAGATTCCATCTGACCAAGTGACAGCCTCTGTTTTCCTGGCCCTGGGCTAAAAAGAGCAAGCTTCATTGGGGAGTAAGGTCAATTTGTCAGCCCTCAGTTGAATTCAAGTACTTGCTATGCTTGGAAAAGCAGCCACAGACAGGAAGGAGGATGTTGTCAGGAAAAAAGCAAGCCCTGGGTAGATGTGGTATTTGGACCACAGTTAGCATGGGACTTTTGAAACTGGGAAAGACTCTGGGACTAGCCCTATGGATTGTGTCTTCCCCTAAAACAAAACAAAAAAACAAACTATTGATTGGAAAACGGAGATTAGAGTGTCAGGAGTTCCCCATCATTCATTTGAAGGTCATCTGCTTTAAGGGACTCAAAAAGGCAGTATTTATCTTTCTTTACATTCCCCTAGAAATCCACACCAAAATAAAAAGGACTGAAGCTGGATTGTATGTAATGAAGAACAGAAAAAAAATGAATATACGTGGGTGTTGTGTACATATGTATGTATGCGTGTGTGTGTGTGTGTGTGTGTGTGTGTGTGATTTTTATTTCCTTTTGTAACTAAATCAAATAATCAGCCAGATTACAATTAGGTCATTGAGATGCAAAAAAACACCACTGTTTAAAAATGGTTGTGTTAATGACTGCATAAACAGAAGCCCTCAATCTGGCCTTGTTACAAAGAAGGTATTAAACAGATGTTATTGCTAACTTTGAGAAAATGAGAAAATGGGCTTAGATTCTAGCCAAGTAAATTTGGAGTAGACAGAAGAAACAACTTCCATACAGTGAGAAATGCTAAATCTTGGACTGAATTGTTAGACAATGTTGCAGAAGATTTTGTTTCCATTTTTGTTTCGTTTTGGTTGAAACAGCGTTTCACTCTGTTGCCCAGGCTGGAGTGCAGTGGTGTGATCTTGGTTCACTGCAACCTCTGCCTCCTGGGCCCAAGCAGTCCTCTCGCCTCAGCCCTCCAAGTAGCTGGGACTGCAGACATGCACTACCATGCCTGGCTAATTTTTGTATTTTTTTGTAGAGATGGCGTTTCACTGTACTGCCCAGGCTGGTCTCAAATTCCTGAGATCAAGCAAGCGATCCACAGGCCTCAGACTTCCAAAGTGCTAGAAATACAGGCAAAAGCCACCGCGGCAAGCCAGAAATTTTTCTTAATAAAAGCAGTGACTTGCACATGTTGAATAGCTAGTATGTGCCAGGCAGGTGCTAGCTGCTCTATGTTCATTGCCTCAGCTAATTTTCTAAACAACCTGGAAGGGATAGATATTTTCCAGTTTATAGATAAAGAAACTGAGATTCAGATAAATTAAGTAACTTCCCCAGCCAGCAAATGGCAGAGTTGAGATTTGAATACTGGGTCTCTTTACTCATACTTGAGTCTAATTTTAAAATAACTGGATAGTCACTGATTGAAATAGTTCTACCTAGGTTTTTTGAAAAACATTGACCTTCTGTGTCTCTTCTCAGACTGCTAGTGGATCTTTGGTAATAAGTTCAATTTCTAAGTTCCTCCCATTCAAAGTAAAAATAAAAATCCATTAGATGTTACTGTCTTACACTGCTCAATTCATAGTTCCATCTTTAACTGGCACCTTTCAAAGCTTGTGTGTCTGAGTGAAAAAGAATAAACTCTTTTACCCAACTCGTTGAAGTTTAGCTGAAACCAAGCACTGGGGATTTACTTTGCCAACATAAATGAATCTTAAAGAAGTGACAAATTAAAAGGTGTCCTATTTAACTGCTAGGTGGATGCCAAAATAAATCAGGCAGACATATCTGCTTTCATTTTGTGCTTGAGAGTAAGCCCTTGTTGTTTTGACAGTAAATGTTTTTTGTTTTACTCAGAATGACAGTCGGAAAAACGCCTAGAATAAAAACAGGTTTCGTTGAAATCAACCTTCAAAGCTTTGAAAGCTTTTAAAAGATGTTTAAATTCAAGGGAAATGTGAGCAATGGTGCCTGGAAGATTAAAAAGAGAGAGAGCGTAAACAGATGTAAATGGCTTTCCAGCCATTTAGTGACCAGTCTTGGTATGTATATGAAAACGGGGATCATCACTGCCACTGTTGTGCTCCTGCTTTGTCCGTGTCACTCATTTTCTAGCTACCGTTTCCAAATCTTTACACGAACCCCAAGAGGAAAAGAATATGCTCTCCATTTCACAGATTAGGAAACGGAAACTCAGATATGTTCCACAACAGCTGTCAATTAACAGAGCCAAAGATCTCACCCAGAGGCTGTCACAGTTCCTGGGGTTGGATTCCCAGCCTCTTTCCTCTATTCCATGGTGTTTCTTTCTGACAGCTTTTCTGCAATGTCAAATTGCTCGTATACCCTCCATAAAATACTTTGAGCCCTTCTGTATTCATTTCCCTGTTGTGTCTATTATATTAGAAAAATCACACCATGTGTTAATCCTGACCAATTTGGTACAGAAATGAATTCTTAACGTAAAATGACTGTAGTTATTTTAAAACAAAGGAAAAATCCAGTTTTATTCTCAAGAACAGTAATAGCTCTAACTCAACCCAATGAATATTTAATTTCAAAACAAAACCCTTTCATTCACTTTATCTTCCAAGGTACAGAGATCTGAAGAGGGAGCCTTTTTGAACAGGCTCTCTTTTCACTCTTTGCTGAAGAATATTAATGACTGCCAAGTGGAAAAATGTCTAAATATTCTTGCGAGATGGCAGCCTCTGGTGACTTGGGTCTTTAATCTTCTGAACAACCTCTTGCCACTTCTATCACTCACTCTGGGGGGTCACAGCCTGGAGTGGGGAACAAGCAGGAATGGTTGGAGATGGAATAAGCAGGTCTTAGAGCTGGCATACTGTCAACAGCAAAATGCCAGATGCCCTTCATACTGTACATTTAGCAAGTCTACCTTACCTCACCTTTGAAGTGGAATGGTGGGGGAGGTGAACCCTGACATCTGTCTTATTTCAGATTACAGGTCAAAGTCATTCACCTGTAACTCAGGGCCATGAGCTCCGAAATCTAGCAACTTATTTACTAAAGGAAAGCTGTTTCCTCTTACCTGTCTTGTGCCCTTTCAGACCTTCATAGAAGGAACAAGAAAGGTGGTCAGCCATCACACAGCCCGTGTTTATCCTTTTAGGATAAAGCAACATAGTGTAGACTAAAAATAAAGGAACCCTAACTCAGCGATTAGCCCCACTTTCATCAGAAGAAACACGAATGATGCAAAAGTCAAGGAGGCAGATAATCGTTTTCTTTCTTCCTGGTAGGCTCTAAACTTAAGCAAAACCTGAGAAGCAGGGTATGTAACCAAATTTTCACCCTGGGCTTATTGTTTGTTGCTTTTCTCATTTCAGTGGAGCACACTGTCTTCACTGGTGAGTCAATATAGAATAGTTTCCAGATAGCAGACCCTGATTTCAGAAAGTCTTTGACTCGCCAGTTGTTTCACCTCAGACACGTCACTTAAGCTCCCTAAAATGTTATTTACTCACCTAAAATTACAGGCTATTATAAGAAATAAATTTGATAATTTCATACCTGGAACATAGTAAACGCTCAATGCACTTTACCTGTTGTTAATATCAAAGAAAGTCTAATCACTATTATGGATTTTTATATTTAATTCTTTCACTTTCACCTTATCCTTGCCCATCTATTATCCCAGCTCAGTAACTCTATCAGGTGTGAAGAAGGGCAGTAAGTGATATTATCTCTATTTTACTGTCAAAGAATGGCAAAGAAGTATACATAGCATCCAAATTTTCTTCCCTGGCAAAATTTAAAGCAAAAATGCATTATGGACTTATTCACACAACAAAGAGTTATTAACGATGTGCTATGTGCCAGGTCTTCTGATAAGCACTGTAGATTGAGGATTTTTTTAATGCATACATGACTGTCTCTGCTTCAAGAAGCTCAGATTCTAGAGGGGAAAATAGGTTAATAGACAAGTAAAATATAGTAGAATTAATGCTGGAATAAAGGATGTGCTAGTACTATGGGAGTGGTGGGAGAGTGCTATATAGAAGCGTTGATGATTAAACTGGGTGTTAAGAAACAAGTAGGAGTTTACCATGAGGTGATGGTAGTGGAGGGAAGAGCATTAGCAGAACTAGCAGGGCCAGTGCATCTGAGATGCCTGGAGTGACTGTAAAGGAAGGCAGAAAATAATGCTCATTTAACTGTTGAATAACAGAAAAAAAAACAATTTCTCGATTCAGAGCGCAAATCTAGAATAACAAAACATCAAAAAAGTAATACAAATTATAGCCTAATCTTTTCAATGGATAATCAGAAGTTCCTAAATTTTAAACACAGCTATAAACCATGACTAAATAAAGTTGACTTTCAGAACGTAATTAATAGATCAAGAGAGACTGTCTCATCTTAATGGATGGCAAAAAGGCATCTGATAAAATTCATTATCCTCTTCAAGAAAAAAACTGGAAACTAGAATTATAGTAATATTCCCTTCACATGGTAAAGAACATCTCCCTCAAACCAATAGCCAATATGAAACTTAGCAGTGAAAATTGAGGGTAGCCCCCTTAAAATCAGATGGAGATCAAGGTGGCAGCTATTACCTCTATCATTTAACATTGCTCTGAAATTTGAGGCAATGAAATGCACTAACGCAAGAAAAAGAAATCAAGTGTTTAAAATGAGAACATCATCAGTGTTTGCAGATAGTATTTCCTAACAGAAAATATCTATTAGAAGCAATAAGAACAAAGAAGGGAATTACCTAAGGTTGCTACTTTAAAAATAAATATATAAAAATCAGTATTTTTTATATTGCCATAAGTAACCTTTTAGAAAACTTACTGGAAACTTACACAGATTCTATTAATGATAGTAACAAAAGGAGAATACCCAAGAATAAATTTAACACTGAAGATGTAAGATCTAGATAAAAAAAAAACAACAACAACAAAACGAAGCTACAAAGGCTTGTTGAAGGGCATAAAGTAATAGAACAAATTGAAAGAGAAGGTCTAACTCTCTCTAATTTATAACTTACTGCAACAACCATCTCAATGTTATATATCTTCAATCATATATTCATATTCAATCATATTCTAAGTAATATCTGAAAGAAATAAGAATGTGAGATTATTTGAGAAAAATTCAATGTCATGATCATAAATTTATACTATCAGATCAGATCTCAAAAATAAACCCTAAATAATTTGAAGTGTTTACTTTCACAAATTATTCTGTGATTTATTCTATTTACCTAGTCATGGTTTACAGAATATAAAGTATAGAAATAAACTCAAGAAATTAATGTATGATTGAATATATTCTAATTAGCAGTGATAAAATAGACTATTCAATAAATAGAACTAGGATAACAAAAACTACTAGAAAAGGTTAGATTTCTAACTCATACCATGTGGGTAATTAAATTCCATATAAGTTAAATATTAAATATATGTAAACATGAAAGTGTATGGGAAAATACTAGTGAATATTCATATGGGGTAGAAAAGGTCCTTATAAGTATACCACCAAATGCAGAAATACATATTTATAAAAATGTGGATAGGTTTACCAAAATTTTATATGAAAAAATGAAATTAAAAGGTCATGGGAAATTAGGAAAATATTTACAGCATACATTATAAACAAAGCTTTATTGTTCTAAATATACATAAAGCTCCTAATAGCTTTACAGAAAAAGTTTATAGCAAAATTACTAAAGAACATGAGCAAACAATTCCTGAAGAAGAAAGGTCCATAAATAATAGCTAGAGACATAAAGCAACTAAATGTTGCATCAATAGGAAGGATATTAACTAAATTACTGTACTATGCAGCATTTTTCAAAAACTGAAAGGAGTCTAAATATGCTTATATTAAACAATGTCGAGACATTTAACAATAGTGTGTGTGGTGAGTTCCCATTTTTGTTAATAATATAAAAAGTATTGGCCAGGTGTGGTGGCTCACGTCTATAATCCCAGCACTTTGGGAGGCCAAGGTGGGCAGATCACGAGGTCAGGAGATCGAGACCATCCTGGCTAACAT
>NW_012111142.1:8775163-8777131 GCF_000951035.1 Colobus angolensis palliatus
TTTTTTATTTTGTTTTCCTGTTTCTCTTTTTAATTTAATTTAATTTTGAGTTCCGGGATGCATGTACAATGTTTTTCTGTTTCTCTACTGAATAACTATCCCTTTTTTAGTCAAAAAAAAAAAAAAGTTGTTTTAAGAAACAACAACACTTTTGTTATGAAGAAAACATAAAAAGACCTGGTTGTAAGGAGAAGGTGGGAAAGAAGAGGCTTGGTGGAAAGGGGAAAATGTGAATAACAAATAGGGATAATTGTGAGCTGCTTAAGGAGTGGACTCCTGGACTAGCCTTGCGGAGGTAAAGAGATACAAGGGGCTTGTCACAGGTCGGATAGCTATGGCTATGGCTATGCGGAGGGGACAACTAGGTCTGGCCTTACCCAGCAAGGAGTCAGGCTGTGATTTCTAGGGGACTAAGGACTGAGTTGAAGCAGAACTGCAGCCTGATAAGACAGGGAGATGATCCAGTGCCACACAGAGAAGGGGTCTGGTCCCAAAAAGCTTGTTAGAACCCCAGGCAGACCCACTGGCACCCTGAGGAGGACATCCTGCAGCATTGGAGTGGACATCACCTACTGTAATTGAACCATGGTTACTAAGAATGGACTCTCATGGCCAGGATCCAAAAGGAAGGCTGTGGATCCATGAGGAGACCTGTTCTGAGTCGAGATGATAAAGCTACCTCCAAACCCTACCTTTAGACCAAGGTGATGAAATGCTATGCAGATGTCATAATAAAGGATAGTATTTGTTGAGCTTTTAATTTGTATTAAACACCATGTGAAATGCTTTACTTAGATTGTCTCAGTTCATCCTCACAACAGCCCTGTAAGGTTTAAACTATTATTGCTCCCATTTTACAAGAATGGCACTGAGGCTTAGAGAGAAAGCTCGCAGGTCAAAGAAGCTGCACTTGGAAGGGCAGAAATTCACACCCAGAGTCTGACTCTAGAACTCAGGTTCTTAATCATTACTCTAAGTTGACTCCTTAATTAGGACCAGTACAGAAGTTACTCATTGAACTAGAAGAGGTTGTTTGGTGACAGTGGGCAATGTATGTTGGAGAAAAAAAGAGGATTTGGGATCAAAAATAAAACTGCCAAGCACTTAAGCAATTTCTCTCTCTAAGCTTCAAACTACGCTGACAAAGCAGTCAGTGGAAATCTATCAATCCCCTCCTCAAAGGGAGTTTGATCTTTGGACAAGGTTTGAATGACGTACTCTCATCCTTAAATAGGCACAAAGAGACCACCAGAAAAAAACCAAGTACCCTGCACTTTATGCATTCTTCAAAAGAGATGTGAAAACGGGTTGGGGGAGACCAGACCCTTGTGCACCTTACACAGCCAATGAGTTTACTAACTCAGGAGACACACAAAACTCAGCTCTGAAAAACAGAGGCATTTTACAGATTATGGCCATCAGTGAGTCGGAGGAGGAAGAAGGCCCAGAGATTCCTACTCCCAATCACTCACAGTCTGCCTTTCTTCTCAAAATTACAGCACCATCACTGCCAACCTCACCTCACCCATGAAAGCCATGCTGTGATCAAAGGAAGCATATCTATGTCAATCTACAAAGCCTATTATTTATAATTTACAACTTGCAAAGGAACAACAGCAGTCTGTTTATTTAATATGCACCCTTTATTTTAGTAAATATAAAAATTTTAAAGTTTAGAAAATATAAAATATAGGCCAGGTGCAGTGGCTCATGCCTGTAATCCCAGCACTCTGGAAGGCTTGAAGTCAGGAGTTCATGACCAGCCTGGCCAACATGGTGAAACACCATCTCTACTAAAAATACAAAAATTAGCCAGGCGTGGTGGCACGCACCTATAGCCCCAGCTACTCGGGAGGCTGAGGGAGGAGAATCGCTTGAACCCGGGAGGTGGAGGTTGCAGTGAGCCAAGATCATGCCACTACACTTCAGCCTGGGCAACAAAGAGCGAAACTCCATCTAAAAAAAAAA
>NW_012111142.1:8777316-8788507 GCF_000951035.1 Colobus angolensis palliatus
AAAGAGAGAGAGAAAGAAAGAGAGGAAGAAAGAAGAAAGAAAATATAAAATACAATGATATAAAATACATAGATATAAAACTTTCATGTCTGCTTCTATGCTTCTAATCTTACTTTGCTAACTTTATTTTTCCATTAGTTTTAAAAAATGTATTTTTAATTACACCATGACCATAAACACATTCTTAATATAATAATACTAACATTACAGAGAAAACTAACTGCTGACCCTGCCGTTTTATCCTAGTTTCTTTCCCAGAGACAAACAATTATCCATTCAGTGTACCCTTCCAGATTTTCCTAGGTATTTACATTCACAAATGTTTACTATAGACATACATAGTTTTTGTTTTATAGGTGTTCGCTTTTTAAAGGAATATAAGTAGTATTGTGCAATACATATAACTTGTTTTCTTTCACTGAACTATAGATTTGAAAGATCATCTTTCATGCACTCATAGATCAAGATAGATCAACATGTGTGTACATGAAATTTAGGTAAAATGTTCCTACAGGAAAGTACAGGGATTCCAGTTCTATCACTTAGTAGCTCTGAGACATTGGGTGAGTTAACTTCTCTGAGCTGCCGTAGCCTCATCTGTAAAATTGAGATGAGGTTAGCACTGTAATGAGGTATAAATGAGCTAGCAATTGTAAAGTGCCTAGCACATGGTAAATTCCACCTTTGTGTTTGTTAAATATCAATGAAGTGGTGAGATCCAGCGCTGGTGAGGAGCAGAGGGAGATCTGCTCTCATGCACCCACCTGATTGCTAGCACTCCTTACACTCCCTTGTGACCCTCTCTAAGAAGTGGCAATGACCACCGATCCCACCTACATATGCAGAAGCAGGGGCTCAGTAGAGGAGAAGTGACTGGAAATTTGGTTATGGAACAAGTTGCTGTGACCCTCTCCTTTTCTCCCTTCCAAGGCTCTGTCTGGGCCAATACACATGGCTGAGTTCTCAATCTTACCCTTTCTTACTACCCCAAACTCTCTGGGTGTCTCCATTGCAAGGAAGAGTGGGTAAGTGAAGCATCGCAGCCTTCCTCCTGTGGAGACAGGCTATCCTCACGGGGCGAGGGACAGAGTATTGCCTGATGTCTGCCGTGTCCCTGCCATCCATGCCTCCTCCCCACTTTTACAGGTGGATTCTGATAATCCCACCTTAGCCATGCTTATCCCTTAGCCTCTCTTCTTCATCCCCACTAGCACTGCAGAACATGCCTCCTAAGAGGTCGCCTTGTCTTTCCTCTTTGAAGTGCATCTTAAGCAGTGTCTAAGAGACACAGCTTTGCTCATCTACTCTGCTCTTCTAAGACCCTCCCTGGCTCCATGTTACCTGTAGAACTGAGCCTGGGTGAGTCTGACATTTCCACCCAGGTATTCAAATAGACAAGGAGGAATTGAACTACAGTAAGTGGTGAATTTTCTGGAATGCCATCATTAAATTGTACTCTGAGCAGTTACTGGCTCTCCTGCTTAGATGTCTCAGAAGCCTGATGGGCTTTCTTGTCCAAAAGATGAATTGGAGAGGGGTTTGGGAACACCTCATAGGTCTCTTCTTCCCCCGCCCTATGTTCAGCTGCCAATAGCACTACCCTGTGTAGCTGAGCCAGTTCTGACCACAGAGCTGGTTGTTAGCAATCTTATCCTCCCTAATAGGTGGGGTGTGGAGATAGCTTTGTCTTCTCAACTCAGAACAGGCCTCTTCATGGAACCACAGCCTTCCTTTTGGATCCTGGCCACAACAGCCCATTCTTAGTAATCATGTTTCAATTCCAGTAGGTGATGTCCACTCTAGTGCTGCAGGATGTCCTACCCAGAGTGCCAGTGGGTCTGCCTGGGGTTCTGACAAGCTTTTTAGGACCAAACCCCTTCTCTGTGTGGCACTGGATCATCTCGCTGTCTTATCAGGCTGCAGTTCTGCTTCAAATCAATCCTTAGTACCCCAGAAATCACAGCTTGACTCCTTGCTGGGCAAGGCCAGACCTAGTTGTCCCCTCCCCATAGCCATAGCTATCCAGCCTGTGACAAGCCCCTTGTATCTCTTCACCTCTACATGGCTAGTCCAGGAGTCCACTCCTTAGGCAGCTCACAATTATCCCTATCTGCTATTCATATTTTCTCCTTTCCACCAAGCCTCTTCTTTTCCACCTTCTCCTTACAACCAGGTCATATATATATATATATTGACATGTATATATGATGGTATTTAGGGTGGGGAGTTAGCATATCTGCATTCTTTTTCATTTTCTGACAAGACCCCTATAATATGGGCATTCTCACCGCCGTTTTATAAAGCAAGAAACTGAAGCTCAAAAGCGATAAACACCCTCTCCAGATAAATGGTACAGCCAGATCCCTGTACTCACAGATTCCAAAGTTCTGGTTCTTTTTGCTATTCCATGCTTCCTGGAGAAAGTAAGGGAGAAGTGACTGTCCTCTCGTTTTCACCTGGGATCCACTTGGCTTTAGGAAGCTCCTGGGCCATGGTCTGCTATGGTACCTTGCCCCAGCTCTTTCCAGAGTTACCTAACCAGAGGATGGGAAATGCTTGGCCAATATCAGTTATGTTAATGGCTGAAATTCAACACTAATAATAATATGTTATCTCAGTAGAAACATCTGACTTACAGATCATGAAGAGTAAGTTTTATCAAACTCCACATGAACTTACTCAAAAAGTAACAATCTACAAAGCCATCCATGCTTTGTGCTGATGGCATTTTAGGTAGAGCAAGGATTGCGCCTTGCAAATGGTGCTACACTTTTGCTGTACTGGAAACCATAATCTCAAGAAAGATGTGCTTTAGTGGAGTCATTCGCCTCTAAAAGTAAACCAACATGCCAGAGGCACAAAGAAGGCTGACCCACAGAAATATCTCTCTCATTGTTCCAGCTTCCAGTTAATTTCATGGTGGGTGCCGGGACTAGCCAGAGGGATGGTGGGGAGGGCAGCAGTGGGGTTTATGGGGCTGGAAACTGAGCAGGAAGCCTTTATCAAGACAGAGAGAGACAGCTTGAGAAAAACCTCAGGGTCATGAAAGAAAGCCCGGGTCTAAAATATCAAGAGGAAGAGTCAGATAAATCCAAAACAGCTCTCAAAGTCAGAATACAGAGGGATGTGTCCAGGGCCAGGGATACGAGGCAGCTCAGAGCAAGAGAGGCAGAGTCGAGTCCCTGGAAGGACATGGGCTGGAGTCTGTGATCCACTTTCATGAGACGGTCAGGGGATCAGTGAATCAGGCATAAATCTTCATAGGTCGTTTACAGTATGTGGAAAAGGTCTCTGCTTTCCTACTAGACTGTAAACCCTTTGCAGGCAGGAACTGTATCATATTAATATCCTTTCCCTACACATGGCACAGTGCCTGAAACATAGTAGGTGAGCTGGAAAGGACATGTAGGGCTGAGAAAAAGACCCTGGGCTGAAGGAGAGGTCATGCAGTTAACTACCAACTCTACTTCTGCTAAGGTGGGTAGAACCGGGTAAGTTACTTTATCTCTCTAAGCCTCAATTTCTGAACAAATGAAGAGGCTGGGTGATACAGGTAATGCCCTTTTCAATGTTGTAAAATGTTCTGAGTCTAGGAATAATAAATGAATCAGTAAATAAATGAATAAGAGCTGTGTTGACAGGGTTATTAACATTCCAATCAGCAAACTAATATCATAATAGAAGGACATCCCTACAAGTGCTAGAGATATCAAAATGAAAGAGGACATGGTCCTCTCCTTGAAGGAATGCTCAGGTGGAGGGAGAAGGAAGGACAGACGGCCAAGGAATTACAACACAGTGTCACAAATACCAGCAAATACTATCCTACATATATTACTATGGGGCCAAAGTAAGACATGGCTTCTTTTCTTAGGATAGTCAGGCAAAGTTTCTGATACAGTTTGGATATTTGCCCCTTCCAAGTCTCATGTTGAAATGTGATTCCCAGTATTGGAGGTAGGGCCTACTGGAAGGTGATTGGATCATGGGGGCGAATCCCTCATGAATGGTTTTGTACTAACCTCCTTGGTGATGAGTGAGTTCTTGCTCAGTTAGTTCACACAAGATCTGGGGCCTCCCCCGATCAGTCTCTTGCTCATGCTCTCCCCATGTGATATTCCTGCTTCCCTTCACCTTCCACCATGATTGGAAGCTTCCTGAGGCCCTCATAAGAAGCAGATGCCAGCCCCATGCTTCCTGTACAGCCTACAGAACTATGAGCCTATTAAATATCTTTTCTTCATAAATTACCCAGCCTCAGGTATTTCTTTATAGCAACACAAAAGCAGACTGATAAAAGCTTCTCAAAGAAGGAGTGACATTTGAGATGGATCTTGAAAAGATGAACATGAGTTTACCAGATGGAGAATGAGGACCCCAGTAGAAAGTCCATGTGACACAGGGAACAACATGTACCAAAGTTGCATGAGTCAGGAAATTTAAGGATTTATCAGTGGAGATCCAGGATTTAATCTAGAAGAGTATGTATTTACTCATGGGGAAGGATGGAAGAGGACAGGAGGGGAGGGGAAGAGAGAGAAAAATATGTCATTTTGTGCTGGGGATCTATTTGTTTCCATCTTACCTGCATTGATGAGCAATACTCAAGTGCTAACAAAGAAAGCTGTGAAACAGCTGGTATGGCACTGAGCTTCAATTCCAGAAAGCTGAAGCCATGGAATGTGAGTCCTCCGAAGAAATTTAGAAGTCATCTGAGCTCAAATTTCCTAATATGAACATTTCTTTTTCCTTTTATACACCCCTGCCCTGCTGCCTTTTTCTCCTCACCCACCCCATTCATCATTCTAGGACTGGAAATGGGATGTGGGAGAGGGCAGGATTTAAGTAGTTTTTGGTTTTCAGCTAAATTTGGGCTGGGAAACACAAATTACAGTGAACACTGTCATTTTAAGGATGAGAAAGCTGGGGCATGGGTAAAGGAAATGACTTTCTCAAAGCCTCAAGCTGGGAATAAAGCCCCAGTCCTTCTGGTTTTCTGGCTCAAGTCCACAATCTCTAATAACTTCTCCATATGTAAGTTCTCTAAACCATGGTGAGAACATCTGCATGCCTCCATCAGCCTTTCTTAACTCAGGACAGAGGTGTAGCCAGCCTGCCTCCGGGGCTGGGAACTGCACTTTTGCAGGCCGATTTCCAGATCACTGGCTGGAATCTTGCTCCAGGGAGAAAGACTCAAGGACATTGCTGCCCAGATGGCTCTTGTACTTCACCCCAAGCATCAACAGAGACTTCCAAGTGTTCATCTCAAGAGCCCTTAGTTTATTGTCATTCACTGGGGCTTTACAAATTAAGGAAAGAAATGAGAGAGAGCAAGCATGCATGCATGTGAGAGAGCAGATTCTAATTGCTCTCCAACAAAGTGAACAGAGAACTGAGGTTTGACATGAAGTCCTGACTCAAACCCTGCCTTTCTCAAATACTTGATATTATTATCATTTTGATTATAATAGCTTTTGTTGATCCTCTCCTAAGCGCCGGGTACTGTGCAGATGGTTTGCCCACATCATCTTTAATCCCTGCAAAATCCCAGAAAGACAGCATCATCCCCGTTTTGTAAATAAATAAATGAGCCACAGAAAGCCCAAGTCTTATGTTCAAGGTGATACAGCAACAACCTAGCAGCGTCAGAGTTTGAGTGCAGATCTCTCTAACTCTGAACCTTATTTTTAAAAGCTGTGTGACCTTGGGCAATGCAGGTTTCTCATCTGTGACACAGCGAATAATAATAAAAATTCATGTTGTGGAAAGGCTCCGAGAATAAATAGATCAAAGGAAATAAAATAACTCTTACCTGTCAGGATTGCCATCAGGATCAAACGAGTTGATAAGGAAAAGTGCTTTGTAAACCGCAATACACTATCCAAATGTTATCATTATTATTATTTCAAAAAATATGGCTGCACCTATAAAATAAAACTGTGTGTGGCATATATTTATGACAGCATGCCTCAGAAACAATTTCCATTCTGACAGGTTCCCTCCGTATCATGTTATGAAAAGGTTAAGGAAAATGAACAACGGAGGATTAAGATTAGATCTTTCACACATGAAACCACAAAATCAATAGAGCCCCGGTAATCTATCCAGCGATATGAAAAAATACACCGAGGTGCCCAGAATGATTACTCAGGGAAATGTCAACAGGTATTGACAAGGAACCTGGCAAGGCAGCTGCCATGTAGACTTGGCTACTGTCTCCTGCACACTAGCGCCCTCCTGGTGACTCATTCTGAGAGCTCAGGAATGGTGAGGGAGCCCGGGAGACGGGCACTTTTCAGTCTCTCAAAATTCTGCAGAATTTCTCTTTCCGCAATTGGGTCAGGGCTGCATGGGAAAAATGATAGCCTAAGCAGCACCATGGAGAGTGTGTGATTACACCTATTTGTGGTCAATATACGGTCCTTTTAAAACCTGCTATTGTTATCCTTATGCTGTGACGGTCATTATCACTGTGGCTGAAAATTATTAAGCATTTTGAAGATGCCAACTATCTTTGTGGATACCTGTGGGACTGCAGGGCCAAGGCTGCAGTCTCAAAGCTGTGGAGTTCTGCTCAGAGGGTTTCGTTTTCCCACTTATCTGGAAAGGGTTTCTTGCAGATCTCAGAGGATGGAAGAATTCTAGCGAATATTCTGATGAGGGTTTTAGGTCAAAACTCTGAGATATGGCTAAATGTGAGATTGAAGTCTGTCCCTCAAGTACTCTAAGATAAAATGACCTGTTGATTAACCTTCATGGTTGCATGATTATCTACCTGTGTTACCCTCCTCTGGCAGTCCTGGATATGGATGTAGAGTCACAGATGATAACAATGATAGTTATGATAGAAGTAGCACCTTGCACGTATTGAACACCTACCGTGTGTCAAGCACTGTGCAGGAAATTTACGTTTATTGTTCCTAATCCTTATGACCCCCATACAAGAACAATTTTCTCTATAGTGAAGGAACTGAGAATCAGAAAGGCAAAGTAACTTGCCCAAAGTCAGATAGCTAACAAATGACAGAATTGAGATTCAAACTCAGCCCATTACCCCTCCAGTGCCTATACTGCATCCAAAAGGAAGGCCGTGGTTCCATGAAGAGGCCTGTTCTGAGTTGAGAAGACAAAGCTATCTCCAAACCCCACCTGTTAGGGAGGATAAGATTGCTAACAACCTTCCTCCTGTGGAGACAGGCTATCCTCATTGGGCGAGGGACAGAGTATTGGTGGCACTGCCTCTCAAAAATACAAACCCCCAAACCATAGGCAAGTACTACAACTGGGTCATGACCATTAGGTGGAATGGCCTCCCACCAAAGGATAGCCAACTAACAGAACTCATGGATGGTAGGAGTAACAAGAGAAGGTGCTAACAGGAGCAGAGGGTCAGAGCAGATGCTGGAGCAGACTGGAGAGGCCTGGCTCATTCTAGAGGGCTTGGAAAGCAGCCTGCATGGGAAGGACAAGCCAGCCTCAGAGACGTGTAGTGCTTGCAGAACACACTCACAGGCTGTCCTACTCCCAGCCTCTGAGGACACAAGTCATAAGATTTGGAGGGTGTAAGAGTCCCCAGTCACTTACTCTGCAAGCATCTGAACACAAGTCAGCTTGGCTGCCAGGCTTTTTGGGTCCTTGTGCCCCATTTCTAGTAGCTGGGCTCTGGGCATTGTCTACTTTCCAGACCTTCAGGGAATCCAGGTGACTCTGGATGTGTGGGCACTTAGGCTTGCCCTACCTCAGCAGCAAATCTGCCTGGATCTGAAGTGGTTGCGGGCTCCTTCCCACAGGGATTGCTACCTTATTGTGCAGGTGAGAACCAGGGACTCAGAAGGGAGACTCCACCTGCCCCAGAACACACACAGATGGTATGCAAGTGTCAAGAATGGGCGAAACCTGATTCTGTAGCATGAATCACAGAATATTTCCTCCAACTCCATTCAGTCTCATAGAAGAATCTCAAATCTGGGGCTAGGTTTTAGGCATCAGGCAGATCTCTACACTGGAAAAGGCCACCTCTCTGCCCTCTTCCCACACTTGTTTAAGGAAGTCCTTGAGGTTCAGAGTCAGGGTCCAGACAGGGGTGGCCTGAGAACTGGGATAAACTTCCACATAATGGCATTGGCAGCAACCTGGATGAAGTTGGAGGCCATTATTCTAAGTGAAGTAACTCAGGAATGGAAAACAAATATCCTTATGTTCTCACTTATAAGTGGAAGCTAAGCTACCAGGATGTAAAGGCATAGAATGATATAATGGACTCACAGGGAAGGGTGAGAGTCGTGAGGGATAAAAGACTACACACTGGATGTAGTGTACACTGCTTGGGTGACAGGTGCACCAAAATCTCAGATATCACCATTAAAGAAATTATCCATGTAACCAAAAGCCAACTCTTCCCCCAAAACTAATGAAATAAAATTAAAAACTTCCACATTGATGTAGAAGCTGAATAATTATAATAGCTAATGCTTGTATAAGGTACTCATCATGTGCCCAGAATTGTTCTAAACATTTTATGTATGGTAACTCATTTGATCTTCACAGGAGCCCCATAAGGTGGGCACAATTCGCTCTATTTTCCAGACAGGAAAAATGAAGTTAAGAAGCACAGCTAGTAAGTGTGGTAGCCCACTTTTGCACCATGTGTCAGGGCTGTAGAGCTTGTGCATGTAGCCTTTCTCTCATGTTGTTCCTTAAGAAGACAGGGAACTCCTCTATACCTGGCTCACATATAGAGATTCTGGTGTCAGGGGCCTCTGAGGAATTTGACAAATGCAGCTATCCAAACATGTATTAGAGTTAATAGGCTAGTGCATTCAGGAGAACCAGAAACTTGTAAAGTATAACAATATTTTGAAACAAAATCAACACCACATATATACTTATAAGACTCCTTAAATGTCTTGTTTCTATATCAAACAACAACAAAAAGGTAATTTGGTTGGTCAGTCAGTGTATTAGTCTGTTCTTGTGCTGCTAATAAAGACATACCTGAGACTAGGTAATTTATAAAGGGAAGAGGTTTAATGGACTCACAGTTCAGCATGGCTGGGGAGGCCTCACAATCATGGCAGATGGCAAAGGAGAAGCAGAGGCACATCTTCCATGGCAGCAGGCAAGAGAGCTTATGTGGGGGAATTTCCCTTTATAAAACCATCAGATCTCATGAGACTTACTCACTATCACGAGAAGACCATGGGAAAGACCCACACCCATGAGTTACCTCCCACTGGATCCCTCCCAAGACATGTGGGAATTATGGGAGCTACAATTCAAGATGGGACTTGGGTGGGCACACAGCCAAACCATATCAATCAGTATGATTTAGGTGTCCTGTATTCATCTTTGACTTTGACCTGCTGTTTGTGAACCATGTGTAGGTAGCCAGGTTTATGAAGTCAGGCCTTTCCTCTCTAGCGAATTCTGCAAAGTTGGATGCTGACTCCATCTAGACAGAAATAAATCTTCCCTTCTGAAAAAAGGACTCTGGTTGCTAAACTTTTCACATCAATGGATAGATACAGGAGCCCATCGAGTCAATTGTCTGGCTGGAAGGCTGTTTAAGTTG
Source organism: Colobus angolensis palliatus (assembly GCF_000951035.1). NCBI lineage: Eukaryota > Metazoa > Chordata > Mammalia > Primates > Cercopithecidae > Colobus > Colobus angolensis. The sequence goes on from NW_012111142.1 coordinate 8,786,888, forward strand.
GAAATTATGAAATTAACATCCAGAACATAACCAATGATGATATTAATAGTTAACATTTCCTATCATGTGTGGCACTGTGCTAAGCACTTTCACAGTCCTGAACAGAAATGCTAAGTAACACAGTCCATGGCCACACATTCAGTAAGCTGTAGAGATAGGCTCTACCAACAGATGTTCTGCCTGAAGAGTCACCCTCTTAATGTGTGTGCAATCCTAGCCTAATTTCATATGTTTGATTAACCACACAGTTAAGCAGAAATGTACAACAAACTGTAGAAATGCTAGATTTCAGATTTGGTGTCTTCCTTGACAAAGAGAATGGCCTCTGGTCAGGCAGGACCGAGTTCTCCTTGCTGTGGTTTGCTTGTGAGATCTGGTGATCATCTTTAGAGGGTCTCTGCTCTTCTCTCTCATGCCCCGTCTTTGGATTACATCATTTCCATTCATCAAGGGTCTTAAAATCCTTTGAAGAAAGATCTTGCTCATTGTACCTGCCAATTCTTGAAGTTCATTCTAAGTCTTTTTTATGTCTTTACTGTGTTTTAGAGAAAGGGTCTCACTCTCTCTCCCAGGGTAGAGCACAGTGGCACAATCCTAGCTCACTGCAGCCTCAAACTCCAGGGCTAGAGCAATCCTTCTACCTCAGCCTCCCAAGTAGCTAGGACTACAAGTGTGTGCCACCACACCAGATGGGGTCTTGCACAGGGGTCTTGTCCAGGCTGCTCTCAAACTCCTAGCCTCAAGCAGTTCTCCTGCTTTAGCCTCCCAAAGTGCTGGGATTACAGGTGTGCACCACCGTGCCCAGCCTTTCACTGTAAGTCTTAAGTCCTGATCAAAGAATTACTACACTTGTAGTAATGCAACTACATAATCCATCCAGTTGTTTCAAGTCCCCCAGGGAATTAGTTTCAAGGCACGTTGCCAGGTAGAATTCCATTTTTCCTCCCCACACATTTCTAGCATTCCTGGAACTATCTGGAGTAGAGAAAGTGAGTACCCTTTCAATTATCTGTACTTATATTTTAAAACGCTTGTGAAAATGAGTTGCTCTGAGTTGAAATGGAGATGCTTCTTTGCGTATCCCAATGATGTCAATGCCTTATGGCTCTTGAGGTCAGTAAAATATTCAAAGATTTGCTGGGCGGAGCAAGATCCCTAGGAATAGGAACAGCTTCAGTCTCCAGCTCCCAGCGCGAGCCACACAGAAGACAGGTGATTTCTGCATTTTCAACTGAGGTACTGGTTTCATCTCACTAGGGAGTGCCGGGCAATCCGTGCTGGTCAGCTGCTGCAGGCCAACCAGCGAGAGCTGAAGCAGGGCGAGGCATCGCCTCACCTGGGAAGCACAAGGGGGAAGGGAATCCCTTTTCCTAGCCAGGGGAACTGAGACACACAACACCTGGAAAATCGGATAACTCCCATCCCAATACTGCGCTGTACCAAGGGTCTTAGCAAACGGGCACACCAGAAGATTATATCCCACACCTGGCCGGGAGGGTCCCATGCCCACGGAGCCTCCCTCATTGCTAGCACACCAGTCTGCGATCTAACTGCAGGACAGCAGCGAGGCTGCGGGAGGGGCGCCCGCCATTGCTGAGGCTTAAGTAGGTAAACAAAGCC
>NW_012111142.1:8793545-8813762 GCF_000951035.1 Colobus angolensis palliatus
GATGGGTGCTGACGAGTTGATGGGTGCAGCACACCAACATGGCACAAGTATACATATGTAACAAACCTGTACGTTATGCACATATACCCTAGAACTTAAAGTATAATAATAATAAAATAAAATTAAAAAAATAAATAAATAAAAGTTAGCATTCTGAAAAAGATAAAAAAAAATATTCAAAGATTTTTGGGAACCAAGAAAGGACTTAATAGAACATATGATGTACTGTACCTCCAGTATGAAACACATCATGCCCACACCTGGCCCTAAATAACTAGCACCAAGTCAAATTGTACCTAAAGAACTCTCTCTTCAGTCTGCCAACTTGTATTTGGCGAGCACATCCCAAATGATGGAGACAACATCTGCGATGTCAGCTCTCCTCTCAGCACTCTGGTGAACGCCTCGCCTTGGAGCACACTGTTGACCTTTTGCATTCACCTGGTTATACAATGCTCATTGTCACCGTCAGTGCTGATCAACAGTTCTTAGTACACATCCTGCCTGTATTAGTTCATTTTCACCTGGTTATACGGTGCTCATTTTCACCATCAGTGCTGACCAACAGTTCTTAGTACACATCCTATCTGTATCAGTCCGTTTTCACCTGGTTATACGGTGCTCATTGTCACCGTCAGTGCTGACCAACAGTTCTTAGTACACATCCTATCTGTATCAGTCCGTTCTCACCTGGTTATACAGTGCTCATTGTCACCGTCAGTGCTGACCAACAGTTCTTAGTACACATCCTATCTGTATCAGTCCGTTCTCACCTGGTTATACAGTGCTCATGGTCACCGTCAGTGCTGACCAACAGTTCTTAGTACAGTCCGTTCTCACCTGGTTATACAGTGCTCATGGTCACCGTCAGTGCTGACCAACAGTTCTTAGTACACATCCTACCTGTATTAGTCAGTTTTCAACTGGTTATACAGTGCTCATGGCCACCGTCAGTGCTGGCCAACAGTTCTTAGTACACATCCTATCTGTATCAGTCTGTTTTCATGCTGCTGATAAAGACATACCTGAGACTGGGCAATTTACAAAATAAAGAGGTTTAATGAACTTACGGTTCCGTGTGGCTGGGGAGGCCTCACAGTCATGGTGAAACGTGAAAGGCATAACTCACATGGTGGCAGACAAGAGAAGAGAGCTAAAACCATCAGATCTTGTGAGATTTATTTACTATCACAAGTACAGCATGGAAAAGACCTGCCTCCATCAGTCAATTACCTCCCACCGGGTCTCTCCCATAACACATGGGAATTCAAGATGAGATTTGGATGGGGACACAATCAAACCAGACCACTATCCGTTCCTGAGCTACATGGCTACAGTATTCTACATCTAAGCCTCTTTTACAGCCAGAGAGAAATACTTACCTATAATTTGTAAGACCATGCACAATAGAAGAAACAGGGCACCTGTGCATGTCTACAGATAAATAGATATCCTTTCTTTACATACAGAAATACACATAATAAAGGACACAGAATTTCCATGTCTGTCAACACAGAGAACAAACAAAACCCTAGAATAGATAGTTAGCCTCCTCTGCTAAATTGACACTGCCCTCCTGCCACCACCACATCCATGTCACAGACATCGAACACTTAGAAGGCGATTTTCAACCTGTGACTCCTTTCTAGTGAATGCTTGACAGTTTTGTAAGGCGGAGAATGAGGATTTGGGGAAGGAAACTGTATTTGTTTAGGTAATGCTAGCCACTATAACAGAAAAACAGTGACATCTCAGTGGCCTAATACAACAGAAATTTCTTCCTTATTCTTGCATAGTCTAATCAGCAGAGAGTGGGGAAGATTCTGCTCCAGGCAGTCATGCAGGAACCCAGGCTGCCAGAGGTTCTACCCTCTTCAACACTAACTTTCAAGATCACCAGGGGTCTCCACATATAGCTGGCATATGAGGAAAAAAGAGAGTGTAGGATTACACACTGGAGGTTTATCATGGGTCACATAAAACAGTACATGCCACTTCTCCCTATATTCCATTAACCAGACTGCAGTCACAGGGCTAAGTATAATTGCAAGGTAAGCTGGGGCATGTAGTGTAGCTTCAGAGGAAGGGGATCTGGGCTCTGTACCTGGCAATTCTCTTTGCCACAGGAGGATAATTTTGCGGGCTATCATTATCTATCTGTTAATTTTTTTCCTTCTTATTTTTCCAATAGGGAATAGAGTCACTTCTTTTTCTCATTAGGGTTTTATTTTCCCCAGATAGCCCTCCAATAACCTTGTTGCCCACTCAGCCCACCCACACTTGTTTCTGGGAAAATTTTGAACCACAGTGGTGATAATACCCATGCAATGGATAAGGCATTCCAATACGCATAACCACCTTCGGTGATGTAGTTATCACAGCAGTCAGCTAAGGACTTTTGAAAATCAGGTTCCCCAGGCCGCAAGGAAAACCCTACAGTGGAAACAGTAGACGTCAGCATTTCCCAGATACTGATTAAGGCTCTAGAACAATAGGAGGGAGATCGATTCTGTCCTCCAGGATCCAGGGAAGGTAAGCCTGGAAGACAAGGAGCTCATCTGAAGGTGGACAAGCCCATGCTGTAATCCATGGGGCTGTGGGTGATGAAGGGGGAAATGCGTGCTGTATAGGGTAGTGTCACCCTGAACAGCTGCCAGGCTCAACCCCGGGGACTTAATATACCTTCCTTAGTAGAGAACCATAACCTTGGTCATCATAATTCCAGCTTTGCACAGAGCTGTGTAGTGTACAAAGCCCTTTGCTGTTAACTGAGAGTGTGTTATTTTCTTCCTTCAATAATATAAGACAGGTATTAAGTTTATGCCTTCCTCTCCATCTCTACTCTCTCTTCTGCTACCACTGCCTTACTTCAGGCCTGCATCATTTCTCAGTGGACCCTTAGGACAGCCTCCTAACAGGTCTCTTGGCTCCAATTTGCCTCCCTCTAATCCATTCTCTACACTGTAGCAAGAGTAATCTCTCAAAGAAAGCAGTCCCCCTTCTTCCCCTCCTAACACCCTTCAATAGCTTCTCTCGCAGTTTGGATAAAATCCATGTCATTAGCATGCTCATCAGGCCCTACCTGATATGGCTCCTGCCTGCCTCTCCTGTTTCATTTCTTTCCATTGCTCATGCTGAACTCTGTAGCCACAGCAACACTGAATGGCATATGGTTTCCGCAAACCCAGTGAGCTTCCTCACCTTTGGATCATAACTTTGATGACCCCTCTCTCTGTAATGCCACATGCCCTCCCTTTCATTTGCTAACTTCTCTTTAACCCTTAAGTGTCACTTCTTTCCTGAGAATGCTTTTCCAATGGCCACACACACACATACTTGGCTGATGCACGAGCTATGCTGTGCAAACTCTCTCATCGTCACACTGTACTGCTGTGATGTATTGTTGTGCCTGCCTGTCTCACTAAGCTGTGAGCTTTCATAGGGAAGGTCCATTACATACTCATCTTGATACCCAGTCACCTAGCATTGCACCTGGCATCCAGCAGGTGCTCAACAAATGACTGTTGAAGTGTTTTATCAACAAACCTGCATTTTACACTCAGTAAACTACTGCTTAGAGGGCTTAAGGGGTTTGTCCAGGATGTAAACTAACTCACGGGAGAAATGAGGTACCTCAGTCTTTCTGAAGCCTCAAATACTTCACACTATGTCACATGATCTTCAAAGGGAGACAGATAATTATGTTGGCTGAAAAAGTTATATCTCTCAAAGAAATGCTTTGTTTTGTTTTACTTCTTTTTAAATCTTAAGTCCTTTTGAGAATCTCAGGAAAGTTATGGATTTTTCCCCCAGAAAAATGTATACACACATCAAATTTTTAATGCAATGTAAGAGTGTGTTAAAAGTATATTGGTCAGAATGGGGTAGGTATTGTTGCAGCAGCATATAAACCACCAAATGCCAATGACATAGCACAACAAAAATTGAATTCTAACTCACATGAAGTCCTTTATGGGTCAGCAACGGCTCTCCTCCATCCAGTGACTCAGGGGTTTAGTCTTCCTTCACTGTAAGACAGTGTTCTGTCAACACATGCTTCCAAATCTACAGGACAGAAGACAGAAATGGAGAGGGCACACTGGCTCTTAAGTGGTTCAGACCGAAAGTGTCACATGTCTGTGATAAATTGCCGAATGTCCACGAATTCCTTCCAAAATCGTAGGCATGCCCCTTTGTAAAGTGACTCTGCTGTTCCTTCCATCAACCAGTATAAGCTCTGTCTCCAGCTCTTGAATATGGGCTTGGCCATTGCTTCAGCCAAGAAGACAGTAAGAAACCTCAGGCAAGCAGAGGTTTGGAAAGCACTTGTGCATTGGGGCTTGTCTTTTCTTGCTGCTTTTTGAAACCGTTAGATCACCCTGAGATCAAGCCTGAGTTAGCCTATTTGGAGTCATGTGGCCCATGTACTTCATCACTTCAGCCAACAGCCAACACTAACTGACAGGCAGAATGAATCGTCAGGCAGGTGAGTAAGGCCATCCTGGACCAAGCAGGCTCCTGCTGACCTACCAGTTGGTTGAACCAAGGCAAGGCCGGCACCCGTCTTAGTCTAGGCCTATTTGATGACCTAAGGAATTGTGAGCTGATAAATGATGATTATTTTAATCTACAATTTTGGGATTATTTGTTATGCAGCAAAAGCTAATACAAAAATAGGTACCAGGAGTGGAGTGCTGCCATAGCAGACACATGAAAAGTGGCATTGACTGTGGAACTGGGTGGAGGCTGGAAAATCAGTTAACAAAAGTTGGAAAAACAACAAACTGTTAGTGGATCCGTAGACCTAGAGTTACAAATTGCTACATATAGTTTAAAGGCCTAGAGACATATGATCAGTTTCAAGGTTCTCCCATGGTCAGAGATGAGATCTATAGCCCTGAGTAAGAGCAGCTAGACCAGAAGAGTGGTGTGGTGTGATAACTGTAGTAGACTTAAAGCAGTGCTGGCACATCCTAAGGGCAAGGGGAAGCTTCAGAATTAGAAAAAGGAGGGTTTAGGAGTCAGAAAAAAAAAATAAAAAAGTGTGTCTAGCCATAGATTTCCTACTAACCAGCTGTGGAGACAGCTGTGAAACCCCGTCTCAGAGGCTTGGAAGATTATACTAAGTTTCTTGGCTTATTGTCAAAATCAAATAAGATGATGTATGGGGAAACCGTTAAATTGCTAAGAACCGTCCCTGAAAAATATGTGTATTATTATCACTACAGCCTGACGCTGCCGTCCTCCAGGCAGGATCTCAGGTGAGCTGCACTGGGAAACCACCAGGGGGCGCAATGAGGTTGGGACTCCAGGAGACAGGAGAGCCTGGAGCGGAAGAAGCCCAGGAGAATCTATCGGGAAGGCTTTCTTGAACAAATGACATTAATATAAAATTTGAATAATGAGTCGTATTTAGCTAAGTGGCACATACTCTGGACAGAGGGAACGGCATGCAAAAATCTTGGAGGTGAGAGAGCTCAGGATTCACTCGTGTAACTGTCCTCTGTAAGCCTGCAGGCTCCTCCGTGAGTACCTCAGGTTGAGGAGGGCAAAGGTCAAAGGGGAGCCCTGTCTTCTAAGGGTTTGGTTTCTCTGAAAGGCAGGCAGATAGGAGACAGGACATGGATCTTTCTTGAAACACAATTTTCTGCTTGTTTACGAATGATTAACCACCACAATCAATTGTGTCAAAGTTCAGGTCAGTTGCATCCTTTGAGACAACGGTGACATGTTGCCTTGTACTTAGGCTTACGACAACTGGAATGCACCCTGGGTGATCTAGCAGAGAACTTGTGTTCTGTGTTTTGGACGCAATGTGAGAAGACTACCATCTTCTGTGGCTTTCCCATCCATCCCCTCACTATACTTCCTTATTTGATTCTCCAACCCCAACCCAGCTACTCTGCAGGGATGGCAGGAGGGGGAGGCTTACCATTTTGTATGTTCAAACCCAAAATAAACTTATCAAGTAGGCAGTAATGAATCATTATCCCCATTTCACAGATGAGAAAACGGAGTCTTAGAGAAACTCTGTAACTGTGTTTAAAGAAAACAAATCCAGTCTGTGTTCTTTCTACTAGCCCAGCCTCATACCTTGCAAGCTGCCTCTCCTATGTGAGGTTCCTCACCCACATTGGAATAGCAAAAGCAACAGGACCGCCATTCAACACATGGACTCAGCACTTTATGTGTTGCAGGTTGGTTTTGTAAATGCCAGGTTGGTGCAGTTTGGACTTTAATATGTTGATTCTGGGGAGTCAGGGTTGGTTTTCAGGAAGGTAGGTTGGAGAATCTCAGTCATTTGCATCTTTTGGGATACAAGCAATAACAACAACACATATATATTTAGATAATTATTTTCATGTAGTTATTTCTTTTTTCTTTTTCTTTTTTTTTCTTTTTTTTTTTTTTGAGATGCTGTCTCACTCTGTCGCCCAGGCTGGAGTGAAGTGACACTATCTCGGCTCACTGCAAGGTCCACCTCCCTGGTTCACGCCATTCTCCTGCCTCAGCCTCCCGAGTAGCTAGGACTACAGGTGCCCGCCACCACACCCAGCTAATTTTTTTTGCATTTTTAGTAGAGACAGGATTTCACGATGTTAGCCAGTATGGTCTCGATCTCCTGACCTCGTGATCCACCTGCTGCGGCCTCCCAAAATATCATGTAGTTATTTCTATAATGCCTATTTGTTCAACATTTACATATTTGGTATTTGGTCTGACTCTCCCAACTGTGAGTGGTAAGTCGGCATAGTCCTCCTAATTTTACATATGAGGAAATAGAATCAGAGACAGTCAATAAAAGTATCAACTCACTTATAGAGAGAGCACATAGAATGTGCCAGGCAATGCTCAACATGTTTTGAATACTTCGATTCATTTAATCTTCACAACAACCCGGTAAGGTTGGAACTATTACTATCCCTGTTTTATAGATGAAGGAACTTAGGCCCAGAAAGGGTTAGGAATTTTCTCTGGCCACACAGCTGGTGAATCACACAGAAGCAATTTGAACTCAGGCAGATGGATTCTAGAGCCCTACAGCCTCTTACTGACTTGCTCAAAATCACGTAACTGGAAAGAGGCAAACATGGAATTCAAACCTTGGCCTGTCTGACTCCAAAGCCTGAATTCTACTAAGTAACAATAGCTTACATATCTGAGCAGCCAACATAGGCCTCTTCTAATCATTTCCTTATATTAATTTGTTTAATTCTCACCACTTTGCAATAAGGAAAATGAGGCACAGAAGTAAAGCAACTTGCCCATAGCCCAAAGCTATTAGGTTGGTGCAAAAGTAATTGTGGCTTTTGCCATTTAAAGCAATGACAAAAACCGCAATTACTTTTGCACTAATCTGGTCAGTGACAGAGAATGTACTTGAACGCAGGCTGTCTGGACCTAGAGCCCACAGTCCTTGCAGCCTCACTAATAGCCTGTCCGCTTAGCAGCTTACCCCAAAGTTATAAAGGAATAAACACCATGCTGCTACAGATTTTTCATTATTCTGGTTGGTTTCCAGAGTGACAGGTAAGTTTTTGGTCTGTGCAAAGTCTGAGTTTCCAGTCACAAGTGGCTTTCTGTTTACTTTGCAGAGCTATTTGCTCTTGGGGACAGAAGCTGACAGTGCACTCACAGCACAGACTTGTCATGGGTCTAGCAGCCTCTGTGGCATCTCCTGTCACATTGGGAAAATGAAGAATTCCAGGACATCGGCGTGGAGGGTGCTGGTGGAGCTATTTCTTCTCTGTGCTGCCCTAGGCTGTCTCAGTTTGCCTGGCTCCAGGTACGTGACAGTTACCAATAATTCACTGATCAATAATATGACAGGGAAGGTGCAGCCATATGATGCTGACCATCTTTTTGTTGCATGTCTATTGAATGAGGAACGTCTCTTGAGGCAATTTGCATGCATCTGTTAACATACTATCATCAACTCTCTTCAAATTATTGTGGAACCAAGCGACTGATTTCAACAAAAGTTCCTGTAAGAAACTGGCATGTTTAAATGTATTTTGTCATGCTGAGAAGAATAGGATATTTGTTCTGTATTCTGAACAAAACCTCCATGTGATTCTTTATGAAAAAAAAGTTTGTTACGTACAGAGGAAAAAAGAGCCAATTCATGAGATGATTTTAATAAATGAGATTGACCCACTCTACCTACTCATCAACCTCAAATCTTCAGATTCTCAGGTTCTTTCCCACCCTCCTCTTACACACACATTCTCTCTCTCCCCACCCCCCACAATGTTCCCAGCAGTTAAATGCTAACTGATTTGTTTCATTATTGTTAGTCTCCATTAATAGGGTGCAAAACAAGCTAAAAAAAATGTCTTAGTGGGAGCTCAGACTTGGGCTCCAGTGATAGAAGAGCCAGTGACGTAGCAATCTGGGGACGCTCCATGTGCATGAGAAACCCTACCATGAGATGCTGAAGCATGCATGTGTCCCCGGCCTCCACGTAAACACTCCTGTGGGAAGAGGGACTGTAATTCCATTCCTTTTACTTAGTCCAAAAATGAGATCTGAACAAACCTTTCACTTTGTGTGAGGAGTACCTCCTACCCATGGGACACAGCCTCGGGTCTCAGTTCTGTTGAGTTGCCATTAGGAACCACAGCATGATGAGCATTCATTCACTATCCATTGGCCACTCAATAAGTAACAGCTATTAGGATGATCAAGAATCTCCATTTAGCCCAGAGAAACTAAGCTGCCAAAACCTTCCTTGTGTGTACTGTGTGTACACAGAGAAGCATTCAAGACCCAAGAAACTGTCTCTGGAATGGAGGACTTAAGGGAACTGTAGCAAACCTATCTATAGCACTGTGCCCCGGGGGGAGATTTCTGTTGGGCTGTGAGGATACAGAGATGAGCCTATGTTCTCACAAAGAATGCCGACATGTGAGCACATGCTGTGTGTACCGTTGCAAGAGATGCCACAGGGGCAGCCAGCAAACAAGGAGGGAATGATCAGCTCTGCGGGGCATGGAGCCTGGAAAGGCTTTGAGAAGAGAGAGTGCTAGGACTGAATCTCTACAGGTGAGTGGGTGTTTGCCGAATGGCTAAGGGACTGAAAGGTGTGCCAGGTAGAGGGAGCAGCACAGGCAACTGTGCATGAGTGTGAGAGAGCTGGCTTGCTCCTGAAGCTTCCAGACACTACAGTGGGCCTTGAGCACAGGTCCCAGCAGGGAGTTGAGAGGGATGAGATAGAGTAGGAGTGAGCAGGCATCAGGTCATGGGCAGAGTTAGGGGATGCAGGAGTACCGGCTGAGGAGCGTGAACCGTATCCTCGCCGCAATGCAATGGGAGGACATTGAAGGGTTGAAGCAAAGGAGTGACACGATCAAATTTATATATTAGGAAGTTCACTCTGAGGTAGGGAGTGGAGGGGCAAATGGTTGATTAGGCTGCAGCCTGAGAAATTGTATTTAATCACCACCACAACGTCATGAGGTGGCTGTAATCGCTCCTTCTTGCTATGTAGGAGAACAAACTGATCCTCAGTGACAAAAAAAGATTCATGCATGTGTGGTGAGTCTCAAACCCTTACCTGAATCCAGGTGTAGTTCTGACATCCACTCGTAATGCCCATGAGGCAGTCTTGAACATGGCAGGTATTGGAATTCCATCCACGAAGTAAAAGAATAGTCTTTGGTTCTGGGACAGAAAATGCTGAGACCACCTTCGTATTGGCCAAGAGAGTTTTTTGCTTTTACTTACTCTTGTAATCAAGTCAGATAATGAAATCATAATCACTGTGTCATAAGACCTATCATTTATATATTGCCACTCTGTATCAGCCACTTGGAAACATTAGCTATAATCCTCACAGCTATTCCAGGTAAGTGCTACTGTTTACCACTTCACAGAGAGGGAAACAGAAAACGTAAGTGTCCCAAGGCTACCCACTTAACAAATAGCTGACTATGGATTCAAATCCAGTTTTGTTCAGGTCTCAAAACCCCTGCACTCTCTCTGCATCCTTCTGCTTCTCACTAATGCATTGTCCCCTCCCCGCCCCAACGTACCCTCCAACCCCCACATTGTGTATCTGACTTGCTGGCCTCCCGTGCCATTTCTCCATCTCTGGGCCACACATTTGTTGCCTTGAGATGTTGCTTTAAATTTCATGTCTACCACAGCAAACAACAGAAAGAAGAGAAACTGCAAACCTGCCACCCAGAAGCTGCCCCTTCTAGCAAAGAAAAAGGATGCTGTTTGCAAAGGGGATGCAGCTGCTTAACAAATTGTGTGTGACAAGAAAGTTGTTGTGTCAGGGCATTTCTACCGAAAGCCAAAACATATTGATGCACCCCATCTATATAAGTTGATGGCTTGCAATTTACTGCTGACCCAATCCTGCTGTACTGGATGGATCCATCTTTATTTTGATCAGAGACGCCTGTTAGGAAGAGAGTAGGAGACCTGGACCCAGTGAAATGTGTCCTAATGCTGGCTACAGCATTTTCTGCATCCCCAGGAAAGACACCTCCTTGCCAGTCCTTAAGTAGAGGGGGCCCATGTTCAAGGACCTGAGCAAGGGTGTTTACTGTAGCTCTATTTGCAATCGCAAAACATTAGGAAAATATAAATGTTCCTCAAAAGGAAAAGGAATAAAATAAATGCAATGCGTGTCATATAATAGAACACCAGAAAAAAGAAATGAACTAGATCTCTTTATGAATCAACATGGATAGGCTTCAGAAATGCAATGTCGATTAACAAAAGCAAGTTGTAGAATCATATGTGTAAGTATGAATAAAGCACACACAAGCAATACTATAGATAGTCTATAGATGTCAAATTATTTAAAAGAGACTGGAAGGAAACACATCAAATTCATGGCAATAGCTCCTCTAGGGGTAAGGTGGGGGGAGCAAAATTGAGACTGCTGTAAAATGCAGATGTCAAAATTAAAGATTAAAAAAAAGACTTGAAGCAAGTGTACCAAAGTATGAACAGTTGCCAATCTGGATGTGAGTCCATGGGTGTTTATTATATTACTTCTTGTACTTCTCTCGGCCTGTTTAATTTTTCAATGTTAAAAGCATACAGATGATTTTTAACAACAGAAGTTTAGTCAGTAGGTCAAAATGTCCATCAGGTTTGTTTCTATAGAAATTCGTAGGGTTGAAAGGCTTGTGTTGTTCCCACACACAGAGGCCCTGATGGAGCCTAGAATTTATGTGGCTCCTCATTAGTCCCAGGAATTAAAGATGTGATTTAATGCTAGCCTTTCTTTCAGATTTGCATTTTGTAGTACTAATAAACCGCACACATTTCATCCAATGTAATTTACAAACATACTATTTATTCAGCTGATTACTTCATTATATTGCCACCTTCCATAATGAAAATTGGGTGCAAAAATGAGAGATGTGGTGGATATAACTGCTTTTTACCAAGTTCTTTCTGTAAGTGATCATCTTGCCCATTAATAGGCTTTCAAATCTCAGAGAGGAAAATAATTGTGACTCTTAATAGCTAGTGTTACATTACTTATCCGCTCAGTCTCAACTGTGGCTCTGGAGTTGTCTTGGTTGCTAAAAACACAATGTAACTGTTTTGTAGTTGAAATAGGAAGAGGGTACCCTGCAGAGCTGTCAAATACATACTTAGGAGAAGCCAAATCACAGACAATATTGTTTTGTCAAACCTGGTCAAATTAGTAGATAAGAACACATTCTGAAGCCCCCCACTGGTGTGCAGCATCCTGCCTCAAGTAACCATTTTAAAGTATCCACCTGTGGTTTCCAGTATCTTTGACCTTTCATTAAAGATCCAACTTTACTAGGCAATTGATTTTTGCTGGTCTCTGGGGCGGTCATGGACACGGATTTCACTGTAGTTAATATTATCCTCTTTTTAGGACTTTTGCCAAGTGAGAACGTATTGTTAATGACCTTGTCGGGAGTGACATCCTGTGTATATGAGACGGTGAAAACTATGTGATGCTCTTCTCCCTAATGACTCAATCCTGGATATGGGAATGAAAGAGGCCTTACATAGAGGTTGGAAGAGATTGGTGGAGTCAATGCTGGCCCTGTTTCCTTCCAGGCAGCATGGGGCAACGGAAAAAGCCCACATATACTCTAGAGATTAACAGACCTTGGCTCAGATCCTATCACCACTGCATGCCAGCTGCATGATGGTGGACGTGTCACTGTCTCTCTGGGCCGCTTCCCTCATCTGCCCAGGCGGCAGTGCTCCACAGCTGCCTTCCAGCATTGCTGTGAAAATAGAAGGAGGTAGCATGGGTGATGCTGGGCCATTGAGCACAGCCTTGACATGTCTGTCATAGGTGCTCAGCAAAACCTCTATTCCTTTTGTCTTCCCATCTCCTTTTGTGCCTTGGAAAGGAACACAAATTACAAAGAATCTTACAGTGTAATGCACTCTTTCATTTGTAAGAAAAAATAAGAATCATCATACACTCTTCATATTATAGAGGAAGAAACTGAAGGCCCAGGCAAGTTAATTAGCATCCTCATTCATTCACTCATAACCCAATGTGCTCCAGGAAATGAACAAAAAGAATTGCCTTCTCTCTGCTGGTGGTGCTGAGGTTTCCAAGAATAACTATCCTTTGCTCACTTCTCTCAAGAACCATCTCTTCCTCTTCCATAGCTTTTCATGATCAGATCTGTACTTAGCACAAATCTCTCATCCTGAGATCCAAGCCCATATAGGAACTATTTACTAAATGAGTCTCTATAGGTGTTTCATGGCACCTGGAACTCAGTATGCCCCACCTGAAACTCACATCTTCCCCATTAAGTTTTATCTTCTGCTGTGTTTCCCACCACCCACACACTCAAATGGGAAACCAGCATCCATTTAAAAGGCCTTCCTTTAACACCCTACCTCCACCATCCAATTATCCATCACTTTCCATCCATTCCACATGAGAAATATCTCATATGTTGGTTCTCCCCATCCTCTCTCCCCAACCATTGCCATGATTCAGGCTTATACCACTCGATGGGACTGCTGCTGCCAGCCTCCTCCTTGTTTCCCTACCACCAGGCTCTCCTGACTCCCACTGGACCTGCACAGCTCCAGCCATGCGGCCTGCATGCTGGAAATCCTTGCCCTCTGGATAAATTCCCATAGAGCTAGGACGTGAGACATGTTTCTCTTTTCCTACTCTGAGATAAACTGTGACTTCCAGAAGTCTTATATCTCTAGGTATTCCCTGTAGGACAATACCCTGAGTTAGTCCTCAGCAAATGTTTCATAGACTCTTAACATGAACAGATACCTTAAAGACAATCTAGTACAAACCTCTGATTTTCCAGAGGATGAAACAGAGGCCCAGAGATGGGGAGTAAATTGCTTAAGATCATGTATCTAGCTGTGGCTGTGTTCCTTGCATAGCTGTAGCATTTTAGAGTTTATAGTGTTTTCCCATGTGCTATCATTTTTAATCCTAAAAATAGCCTTCGTGGCAGGTTTGATTATCCTCATTATATAGATGAGAAAAGTGAAGCTCATACAGGTTATAAAACCAGACCACAACCAGTCAGCTGCTAATGGACTGTCTTCTGATCCAAGTTCAATACTCTTTTGACGAGAGCTAGCCATAATGTTAGGTGCTTACTACATATTCAATAAATATTTGTTGGATTAATTAACCTATCCTGGAATGATAAACTAATAGCCTTGCACAAGTGAGCAAATATATATTTATTGAATGTACAAATAGATGGTTGGATGTATACTTAATTCCCTTCTGACATGTGACTCTCTTCTCTCCTGGTGACTTTTAGAGGTGAAAGGCTACATTCCTTTGAGTCAAATGCAGTCAACAAGAGCTTTGCTAAGAGCAGACAGACGCGGAGTGTGGATGTTACCCTGATGCCCATTGATTGTGAGCTGTCTAGTTGGTCCTCTTGGACCACATGTGACCCCTGTCAGAAGAAAAGGGTAAGCAACCAGGCCTGGGACAGCTCTAAGCCTCCAGGAGCCTTTGTCCCCAGCAAGATTGGCTGAGCCATTATTAACAGTATCTGGCACATAGTTGGCTCTCAATAAATGTCAGCTAACTTAATTAAAGCATCCTTTCCTTCCGTGCTTCCAAGCAGCAATAAGTTCTTTCCTTTGGTTCTCTAGTGTTTTCCAAGCACACCCAGCCTTTCTCACTCTACCAGCTTCGTAATTAGACTCTCTGCCTTGAACCTGTTCTTTCAATCAATCTTTCACCATGAAACAGGGGAAGCAATCACAGTGTATGTCTGAGTTGTCTTTGCCCACTTGGAAACCATTCACAGTCTACCGATGATACTTAGGATCACGTTCAGGATCATGGTTTTCAAGGATCCCTATGACCTAGCTTATATCTTCAGCACACTGTACCTTTGTATGACTCTGGCCTTCACTCTCTCTGGGCATTTCTTCATGCTGCTTTCTCAGGTGGGGTGACTTTTCCCACTTCCTTCACTAGCTAACACCTATTCACAATTTGAAACTCTACTCAGGAGCTGCCTCTTTTGAGAAAGCTTTTTGACTTTTCCTCAGCCCTACATCCAGTTGGATAAAGCAATCTTTTGTGAGGTTCAATAGCTCCTTATTACTCTTGTATCCTAGCATTTATCACATCACGCTGCTTATTTTTCACCTTCACTAGACAGTGAACTTGTGAAGGCTGATTCAATTCTGTATCTTCAGTGTGTAGACCAATCTCTGGCACAGAATAGGTTTTTCATAAATGTGTGGTGTTTGATCTTGTTCTGTTTTCTGATAGCTCTATAGGGAAGGGAAGGTTGTTGTTACACTTTCTGTTAAACAGATAGATAAACAGGAAATCAGAGCAGGTAAGTGGCTTCTTGGGTTCACCTAGTAGTAAATGCAGGCCTCGAACTCAGGCCACTGTCCAGTGTTCCTTGTCTAGGGTCCTACCAGTGAACACATTCAGTTTCTGCAATATCTGTCATTCAGCCTCCTTTGTCATAGAAGGGCTGACCCAGGATCCTAGTTCTGAGAACAATAGATATGCCAGAGAAAAGAGAATGGTGCTATTTCACCAGATCCTTGGGAAACCAAATCAGCATGGGCTTAGACTCTAAAGAGGCTGCGGAAGTAGGCCCAGGACAATCACACAGTTAATTGGATCAATGGAGAGAGCCAAGCAAGATCATTCAGTTCCCAAAGTAGGTTTTATTGCTGAAGTTATCAGCATTGATCCAATTATCTGGATAATTGCTTCATCCGCACCATAAACTAGGAAGACTCAGCATGAGTCAGCCTGGCAGCCAGAGCTCCTCTCTCAGAAACTGCTGCAGACGTTCCCTCAGCTGGTCATCATCGCTGTCTGCAGGGTCACTGCCTGGGGGCTCAGCAAGGCCTCTCAAGTCAGATTGGGTGATGTATTTCCTCCATCGCTTCCACACTCCTCCAGCCCACTTTGCCTTTGGAGCCTGGAGCTTTTTAATCTTTTTTTTTTTTTTTTTTTTTTTCCCACAGTGTTCTCTGCAAGCCTTGTCCCTGTCCTGACAGGCTCTGCCTTCCAGAAAGAATGACCCTCTGCAAGTACAAAGGGCTCGGGTGAATGGTTATCTACATTTCTTTTTTTGGATTTCCAAGGGCCAAGTATAGACGTCATACAAGTAATAACTATGCCTCATTAATGTCATCCTGCAAAGCAGGGGCTGCTATCCTGGCTTGCCTCCTGTGCTCTTTTGTTTACTAAAATCTTGACTGCACCTAACATTTGGAAATCACCCAAATCTGATCACTTTCTTCCTCTGAAGCAGTTTCTCATTGCCCCAGGAAAAAATCCTGTAATCACTTTCCCAAGGACTGGAGGGCCCTGTGTTATCTGCTCTTGTCTATGTCTCCCTCCCACTCTGGCCACTCTCCTACTTGTGCTTTTCTATCCAGCCACAATGAATCTTTTTAATGTTTTGTGGAACATGGGATGCCTTCTCTAGTCCTCTCAGCTTTGGTCTAGGAATTTCCTCCACCCATATCACTCTTCTGTGCCCCACTCTCACCAGTTCTTCACACCTGCCAGACATTCCTACTCAACCGTCAAGTTTCAGCTGAGGTGTCACTTAGTTCTTCCAAAGCCTTCCACTTGGGCTTCTCCTAAGTTTGCATGAGGGACTCCCAATGAGCGTACGGAGCACTCTGCCTCCCTGTCATGGCACTCATTGCACTGTGCCGCAACTGCCTGGGACCCAACTCCAGCGTCTGTGACCTCCTTGAGAACAGGCTAGGGGATACGATTACCAGTAAAACTGACCAAACAAGCAAGCAACAATAACACCTACCTTTTTCAACACTGGGTGGCTTAATCATTTTGGAATAAATGAATAAGATGGTAGAGATATAGCAATATTGACTGCTAAAAAGCAATAGTAAAGAAAAACAAGTCCAAGAAATTGAATGCCTGCTATATATCCAACAACATAGATTATATAATTTAAACTTCATAACTGAACATTTAGATAATTCATGATCCCTATTTTACAGATGGGTAAATTGAGATTCATAAAGATTAAGTAATTTGCCCAATATCACATAACTATAAAGTATCAGAGTCAGTTGTAGCTCCACAGCCCATGTTTTTGCATTTATAATATACTGATGTCTTCAGGAATAAAGGGGAATACTT
This sequence comes from Colobus angolensis palliatus, assembly GCF_000951035.1. Classification (NCBI taxonomy): domain Eukaryota; kingdom Metazoa; phylum Chordata; class Mammalia; order Primates; family Cercopithecidae; genus Colobus; species Colobus angolensis. The sequence continues at coordinate 8,810,167 of NW_012111142.1, forward strand.
GAATCAACCCAGTAGAGTAATTAAGCTGAGAGATAATTTATTTTGTGTTATTGAACTGGCTACATGAGTCCATTTACTAATCTTTGACTCCAGAGCCCATGGAGTCAGCATGGGCTGACTTTCCCATATTCAGCAAATCTTGACTGATCACTGCAGAAGCAGAGATCAAGGCCAAGGTCCCTGCCCTCAGAGAACTCATAGACTAATTGAAGAAACCATCCGGCAAACAGCCAATCACAACATAGCTCCTTAAGTGTATATAATGGGGGGAGCACAAGGGGCTGGGGGAATGATAATCAGACATTTCAATGCTCTTGTGGAGCCCAAATCCTGGCTCAAGACCCATTTACATAGAGTATCCCTCAGCTCCTGGGATCTGAGGCTCTGCTCTTGGTTCACCTGGCTCCTCTCTACTACAGTACAGGTATGCTTACTTGCTCCGGCCCTCTCAGTTCCATGGGGAACCGTGCAACTTCTCTGACAAGGAAGCTGAAGACTGTGTTACCAACAGACCATGCAGAAGTCAAGTGCGATGTGAAGGCTTTGTGTGTGCACAGACAGGTATAAATCAATGTAGGAGTAAGAGGGGAATACCTGAAATGAGATAGTGGTTCTTGATGACCAAGGGACAGGCCATGTCTAGTGATCAAGATCAGGGTCATGGGGCAGCTCAGGAGGCCTCCTTGTCCTACAATCTCTGACCTCCTTTCACATGTATTATGTTGTTAAAATCACCTTATAATGTAGGTGTTATGATTATCCTCGTTATACACCTTAAACATCGAGACTTGGAGAGGTTACTTCTTCATATAGCAGGTAAGTGGAAAAGCTTCTATTGGCAATTTGAGAATTCAGATTACATTCATTGACATTAAAGACACAAAAATTATGTGTGCTGGAGTCAGAAATCTTGGGTCGAGTCGTATTTTGACTTTGTGACTAGGAGAAGTCCCTTAACCTTTCTGCATTTTGGCTCCTTCAACTGAAAATTAGGGGTGATGTGAATACCTTACAAGTCTGTTATAAGCATCAGGTGACATCATAGCTATGAGAGCTCTTTGTAGACTGTTGGCTCCCCTGGCTCTCTCAGAGGTCTGGGGTTAAGCAGAATGTGACAAAATCCAGAACAGTTACATAGGGCAGTTAGCGTCATTTATCTCTGATAAATCTTTAGAAGGATATTTCCTGTCATTTGCATTTCTGCATCACTAAGTCCAAGATGATCCCTAATCCATGATAAACCCAGTACAAATTATTGTTTATAAAAAGGAAGAAAAGAAAAAAGGACAGATGGATAGATTGACAGAAGGAAGGAAGGTAGGAAGAAAGGAGTACACAAATGAATAATCACCTGCTGCAAAACTAAATAAACACAACTTTTCAGCTCATTCAGAGAATCCAAGCAAACAGATGCTTCTCTGTTTCTCTGTCTCCAGCAAAAATGAGAGTATTTTGACCCACATTTTCTAGACGGGAGTTGCAATTCTCTACATTTACTGTACCCATGTGGACTGTGCATGGGGATTTTTCAAGAAAGAGTTAGAGATTCTTAGAGCAATTTCGAGGGGCTATTGCAAATGCAAAATTCTATCCAGTAAATCTGAAAGACTTTTTTACAGTGTATCCATGGACTCATTATGGCCAGTGTTCCATGATTCTGACCAAAGCCATAATGGTTACTCGGGCAGGCTTTAGTTTAAATGCCTGGTAAGAAACATTTGAAGGCCAGATAGTTACTTTTCTGCTTTTAACACTCCAAGAACATTGGTTTAAAATGACCAGACATATCTGAGGAAATAGGACTACCTGTCTTATGGGCTTTATCTCCCAACAATATACTAATAAGAAAGGAAATCAATCAGGAAAAAAAAAAAAGTTTAAAGGAAGCAAAAGGGATGCAAATAATTTTTCATAATCCAAATGACTACGTTGTTGAAGGCAGTGTGGTTTAGTGGGAAGAACTGTGATTAGACAGTTAAATGTTTCCATCCCACTGCAAATATTTACTAGTTAATGTGCACTTGGCCCTCAAAAACACGAATAGTACTGATAACAGTTATACAGCATTTCCTGGGAGTCAGTATTGTTTTATCTACTCATTTAGATTTTGAACAACCTTATGGGATAGGTATGATGACTTTTCTATTTTACAGGTGAGTACATTGAGGCAGAGAGGTTACAAGTGAGGGTGGCCCAGCTCACACAACTTACAGGACCCACCCATCTCACCCCCTCTTTCCAGCCCCAGGGAGAGAGAATCCAGACTGTCCTGCTGCTTTCTGGAATACAACCCTGACTTCTTCTGCTGAGGGAGGTGGCAATAGAGGAATAAACTGTTAGTGCCATAACCAATCTATCTGGATACGGGATGACTAATTAAAACAGGGCAGCATGCAAGGCCTGACAAAAGGTCTGGCACCTAGTAGGTGCTTATACTCTGTTAGTTCCTTTCTTGCCAACCATGTGGCTATGGGTAATACTCTTTCTCCATCCTAGGAAGGTGTGTAAACCGCAGACTTCTTTGCAATGGGGACAATGACTGTGGAGACCAGTCAGATGAGGCAAACTGTAGAAGGATTTATAAAAAATGTCAGCATGAAATGGACCAATACTGGGGAATTGGCAGTTTGGCCAGTGGGTAAGTGACCATTTTTCTGTGGTGGTGATGGGAAGGCACAGCATTAAATGGAATTCTGGAGGATAGAGAATGAGAGAGCTGATATAAACAGAGTTCCCCGCTCACCTTTCTGAGAAAAGCCTGTATTGTAAGTGACGCTTCTAGTTGCTCTCTGAGGGAAGTTCCAAGTTGCTCCAGGAACACATCCCACAGACAGACCTAGGCATCAGGAGGGCTGGTTTGGAACACTGGGACAGAGCTGTGCATGTGTGGAAACCACGCAGGCTGCTCTGCGAGGGCTGGGGTGAAGAGGGAGCCTTTTTTTTTTTTTTTTTTAATGAGCAACAAGGTAATTAAAAGTATTGGTGAATGTGTTGATATAGTTTGAATGTATGTCCCTGCCTAAATCTCATGTTGAAATGTAATCCCCAATCTTAGAGGCGGGGCCTGGTGGGAGATGTTTGGATCATGGGGACAGATTCCTCATGAATGGCTTGGGCCATCTCCTTAGTGATAAGTGAACTCTTGCACTGAGTTCATACAAGATCTGTGCCTTTGGTCTGGCACTGTGGCTCACACCTGTAATCCCAGCACTCTGGGAGGCCAAGGTGGGCAGATCATTTGAGGTCAGGAGTTCGAGACCAGCTTAGCCAACATGGTGAAACCCCATCTCCACTGAAAACACAAAAATTGGTCAGGCGTGGTGGTGGGTGCCTGTAATCCCAGCTACTCAGGAGGCTGAGGCAAGAGAATCACTTGAACGCAGGGGTGGGGAGGGTGGGGGAGGTTACCACTACACTCCAGCCTGAGCGATAGAGTGAGACTCCATATCAAAAACAAACAAACAAAAACAAAAAACAAACAAAAAAACAGATCTGTTGGTTTAAAAGTGTGTGGTAGTGCTGGACGCGGTGGCTCACACCTGTAATCCCAGCACTTTGGGAGGCCGAGGCAGGTGGATCACCTGAGGTCAGAGTTC
>NW_012111142.1:8813973-8815587 GCF_000951035.1 Colobus angolensis palliatus
GAAGAGGGAGCCTTTTTTTTTTTTTTTTAACACCTGCAGTGTGACCATGTTAGGTGCTTTGTAAGCCTTATGTCTTGGATCCTATTGACAATTTGGCAGGTAGGTTTTTTCCAGGTCTCTCCCTATCTCCCAGCATTAGTCCCTCCAAGAAGAGAGGTCTCTAGTTAGACAGTGAAGGGATGGATTTCCAGGGCTTCTGGGGATCTCTGAGTTGGTCCAGTCCTCTGGCAAGGACAGAGGAGCAAGGTCAGAAAGGGCCACACTGGCCTGGCATGCACCTTACTTTCTTGCCATATTTTTTGCAGCTTCTCAGCCTGCAGGTGAAAAAGGGAGACCTTCCCCTCATATGCTTTAGGAATCATCATATGAGACACAGATTGGGGAGGGGAACAGTGACCCTGAATGGGATTTACCTTCTTTCTAAAAAAACCCATCAAATCTCAATTTTTAAAGTTGTCACTAGAGACTCTTCACGTGGGAGACTTCTCTCAGGACTACCTTATAAGCCAGTTATTACAATCCCCACCTTGCAGATAAGGAAACTGAGGCCCAGGAAAGTTGAGTGAGTTCCAGGGTCACCCGGCTACAGTGTGGGATAGCAGACATTCAAAGCCAGCAGTAGGGTCTGACAGGACCCTGTAGGAGGGAACAGAAGGAGTGGTTCACCGGCCAGGGCACCTCAGGCAAGGTACTTATCTACGTGGAACTTTAGTTTTATCATCTGCAGGAGGAAGTTAATAACATGTTTCTTTCAAAGTACTGTGAAGATTGAACAAGCGAATGTGACTAATATAAGAGGTGCTGGGCAGCTCGTGTGGTGGGAAGAATACAGACTCTGTTCTTGCTCCACTGTCAGTTTTCAAAGTCCAGCCCACCCATTGCTCCTCGCAGGGAGACTCTGGGTTAGTCAGTTACCCTCATGTTTCTCGTCTGCAAAGTGGGGATAATAATAATACTTACCGAGGGCGGAGCAAGATGGCCAAATAGGAACAGCTCCAGTCTCCAACTCCCAGTGCCAGCGACACAGAAGACGGGTGATTTCTGCATTTTCAACTGAGGTACTGGGTTCATCTCACTAGGGAGTGCCGGACAATCGGTGCTGGTTAGTGCTGCAGCCCGACCAGCAAGAGCTGAACCAGGGCGAGGCATCGCCTCACCTGGGAACCGCAAGGGGGAAGGGAATCCCTTTTCCTAGCCAGGGGAACTGAGACACACAACACCTGGAAAATCAGGTAACTCCCATCCCAATACTGCGCTTTAAGCAAACGGGCACACCAGAAGGTTATATCCCACACCTGGACGGGAGGGTCCCACGGCCACAGAGCCTCCCTCATTGCTAGCACAGCAGTCTGCAATCTAACTGCAAGGCAGCAGTGAGGCTGGGGGAGGGGTGCCAGCCATTGCTGAGGCTTAAGTAGGTAAACAAAGCCGGTGGGAAGCTCAAACTGGGTGGAGCTCACAGCAGCTCAAGGAAGCCTGCCTGTCTCTGTAGACTCCACCTCTGGGGAGAGGGCACAGCTAAACAACAACAACAACAACAACAAAAAGCAGCAGAAACCTCTGCAGACACAAACGACTCTGACAGCTTTGAAGAGAGCAGTGGATCTCCCAACA
>NW_012111142.1:8822547-8934402 GCF_000951035.1 Colobus angolensis palliatus
CAACACGGCACAAGTATACATATGTAACAAACCTGCACGTTATGCACATGTACCCTAGAACTTAAAGTATAATAATAATAAAAAAATAAAAAATAAAAAATATAAAAGGAGGGGGAGGGCAACATTGCAACTATCAGACCAGGACTGCATATGACTCCTGGCTCTGATTGCCAAATATATTTCAGGACACCCAGTTACATTTGAGTTTCAGATGAACAACCAATGTCTTCTGTATATGTACATCTTTAATATTTCACGGAATATACTAATATAAAATTGTTCATTGTTTACATAAAATTAAAATGTATCTGGTATTCTGTAAAATAATAATAATAATAATAATAATACTTACCTCCTAATGACTAATCCTCATAAGGATTAAATGAGCCCTTGTGTGTAAATTGGTTAGGATCATGCCTCCACAAAGTCAGCACCACATTATAGTTGTTAAAGAAAATAAACATGTATACATTATTTTGATACATGGAATATGTCATGGGAAAGAGACCCCAGACAATTCTGGTAAGGAACAGAACCAAGGCCAGTAAGTGGAAGCTGATAGGAGACAGAGACTCTTAATAACAACAGAAATTTCAGTAGTTAGAGATGGTCAAGAACGGAGGCTTGCCCTAGGAGGCAGTGACAAATAATGTCTAAAGAGGGGCTGGATTCTTTCCCTCTCTAAAATGGAGACAACATCTGTTGCACAGAGTTGCAGGGACACTAATGAGATGATGCATGTAGCTACCCACTGCTGTGTTTGTCACCAGTTACACCCTCAGTAAACAGTAATTATTGTGAATAATATTGTAAATGGGTTGTGATGAGGGTGGTACAGAAATTAAGAAAACTGCCACTTCAAACAGCACACAGTATAGTGAGGGTGACAAATACATACATAGCACATTTATCATGGACCAAGCAATGTTTTAAGGACTTCATAAACTTGACATATGTGATCCTCACAACATCCCCATGAGGCAGTATTTTCATGGTCCCCATTTGCATACGAGCAGACTGAGGCACAGAGGTAGTAAGTAGCCACCCAAGGTTTAATTGGCTTGCCCAAGGTCACCTGGGCAGCAAGGGGCAGAACAGAGATTAGGTCTCAGCCATCTGGCTCCAAAGTCCACACACTTACCTACTATGCTACCCAACTCTCGCAAGGCAACTGTAGCCATACACGACAACAAACGCACAACGGTGCGAGCACAGGGTGTTATGAGGGCCCCTAACCCAGCTGGGCTGCGGGCTTCAAGCGCCACAGGTGTTAGTGAAACCTCTCACCACAGTGGCAAAGGAGCTCAATCTTGACAGACAAGTCAGATAAAACAGTGACTGGGCGGAAGGGCATTCTGGGTGCAGGGAACAGTTCTTATCACGGAAGGAGCTGAGTAGACTGGAGCAAGAGCAAGTCTCTTCACACGGCTGGGGACTAGGGCACGTGGCTGTGGTTAAGAGTGGCCAGAGATGAAGCTGGAAAGCTGGTTTGGACCAGGTATCAAGAGCCTTGAAGGCTGTGCCAAGGAATTTTTGTTTTCGTTCAGTAGGGTCTGACAATCAAGATTAAGCAACCCCAAACCCCAACCTCTTCGCCTTCTCTGTCTCTTCCTTACAGGATAAATTTGTTCACAAATAGTTTGGAAGGCTCAGTTCTTGACCACAGGTATTATGCAGGTGGATGCTCCCCACATTACATCCTGAACACCAGGTTTAGGAAGCCCTACAATGTGGAAAGCTACACGCCACAGGTAAGGGACAACCAGGTAGCAACGGAGGGAACCCCAGCTGAGCACCCAGTTAGCAGGGTCCATGGTCCGGCCAGACAGCCTGCTAGCTGTGTGACATTAGACACATCCCCTTTTCTCTTAGAGCCTCAGTTTCTTCATATGTAAAAATGGGCAGTTCCTTCCTTTAGACCTTGCGTAGAAGATGACATGCTGTATATAGTAACAGGAGGGCGATTGTAGAGCAGTGATAGTAGAAACCATAATATCAAAAGCTACCTTGAAGGTAGAAATAAAGCTTAGGATTTGGGGTCACACTGACTTGGTGGCTCTGCCGCTTACCATCCATACAATCCTAAAGGCTAAGAGCCTCTGTTTTCCTATCTTTAAATTGGGAGTTATGGAGGTTCTACTCTGCAGGGAGAGGATTAGTGAGATGATGTGTGTAAGTATTTAGCACAGCGCCTGGCTTAATGGTGAGTCCACAGAAAATGTTAACTCTGTTGCTGCTGTTACTGCATTCTTATCAAATCCCTGCCTATTAAAAGCAGGCATTGCTCTAAGCATTTTATGAAGTGCTCTACCAATGTAAGTCCCTATTATGATTAATGTACAAACTTAGAAACACATCTCACAGACAGTGGGGTTTAGAATAGCCCGTAGGACACACACACTTGAGATCTGATGGGAGGGAACACACTGGGTGCCAGGACTGGCTCTGCCACAGGTCCCAATTTTACCTTAGGTTAAATTCCTTTTCCACTCTGGGCCTCAGTTTTCTCATCTGTGAAACTGGTGGATGGAACTAGAGGATTTTGACAGTAATTTCCACTTCCAAAATTGCATGCTGTTTTCTAGCCGGGTGTGGTGGTGCATGTCTATAGTCCCAGCCACTCAGGAGGCTGAAGCAGGAGGATCGCTTGAGCCCAGGAGGTTGAGGCTACAGCGAGTCAAGGTTGTACCACTGCACTCCAGCTTGGTGACAAAGCAAGATCCTGTCTTTAAAATGTATATATTGCACCATGTTGAAGGCTAGCTCCTTCTTACTCCTCCTTCCCTTCCTCCCCAACACACTTTTTAGCCAAGAAAGAACAAATTTAGTTTAGCGCCAAACACACCTCTCCATCAGGGTGTCCAGTGCCATCCACAAAACTTCTACTTTCAAGGGAGGATTTCAGAGCAGCCATTACCATCCAGGTAAAAGTGGATCCCAACTCAGGCAGGACATACATGGTAAACTCTCCACTCTCCATACCAACATTCTTTGAGTGCTGTGCCAGGTGTCGTGCTGTGATTTACCAGTATAAGCCCAATCCTCAGAACAAGCCTGATGAAAGGGACCATTATCGCCTCCATTTTACACATGAAGAAACTGAGGCATGGAGAGGTCAAGGCAATTGTCCAAAGTCATCCGACTAGGAAAGAGCAGAGATGCAGTGCATCTCAGCAGCCACTCTGCAGACCATGTCTGAACTGCTCCTCCTTCCCCTTGTAGCAGCTGAGCTGTTGCATCCTCCTCTGGGAATTGCAGGCATCCAGAAGCCGATGGGAGCTGTGGGCAGGGAAGTGACTTGAGACGGGTCACTCCAGGGCCCCCGAGGCAGTACCCTTGGCAGTTCCCCTGCACACAAAGCCATGAACACTGGTTTTCGAGCAAAGGGCTCTCCTAAGTTCTCTCTAAGGCACTTTCCTGTCTTTGTCACTTGATCCTCCAGCCACTGCCTTAGACCAGACCCTCATCACCCATCACCTGCACTGCTCATACAGCCTCCTCATGGATTTGTCTCTCTGACTCCAAAATTTTCCCTTCCAATCCAACCACCAGGCTGGCCCAAATCGTCTTCCTGAGGCTTGATCTACTTCCTCTGCTGGGTCGTATTTGAATTAAGCCCAGATTTCAGGACAAGTAATTCAAAAGCCTATTTTGACACCAGAACATCCTCTCGCAATATCCCCCTTTCCTCCTCACTGTTTCAACTTCTCATTGAACTGTACTGCTATCCTTGCAGTTCCTGGGGCACACCCTGCCCTTTCCCACCTCCATGCTTTTAATTAAGCTGAGCCTACAGCCCACAATGTTCCCCTGCATTTTTGCCAGTTGTAATCCAAATCAAAAACCAACCTCTAAGTTTCCACCCAAGGTATTGATCAGGTCTGTCTGTACTACTGAACCAAGAGCCCTGAGGTGGGGACACAAATTGGCCCTGGTTTTTCTGTATCCAGAGCATCTAATTCAGTATCCAGCACATAGTAGGAGTAGAGTGGCTGTCTGCTCACTGATATTGAATTGATTTGAGTCAAATGAAATAAAAAACACTTTCTTTTTCTTCTTTAGACCCAAGGCAAATACGAATTTACATTGAAAGAATATGAATCGTACTCAGATTTTGAACACAATGTCATAGAGAAAGCGGCAAGCAGTTCTGGTTTCAGTTTTGGTTTCAAAATATCTGGAATATTTGAACTTGGTATCAGCAGGCAAAGTGATCGAGGCAAACATTATATTAGGAGAACTAAACGATTCTCTCATACTGTAAGTATGTCTTTGTTGCTTTTAAACGTATATGTTGTCTTACTCCATTTTCTGCTGCTGTGACAGAACACCACAGAATGAATAATTTATAAAGAAAAGACATTTACTTGGCTGGCAGTTCTGGAGGCTGGGAAGTCCAAGATCAAGGGGCCACATCTGTTGAGGGCATTCTTGCTGCATCGTAACATGGTAGAAGGCATCACATGGTGAGGAAGTACATAAGGGGGCTGAACTTCGTTCTTTTATCAGGAGCCCACTCCCACGATAACTAGCCCTCTCCTGAAACAACAGCATTAATCTATTCATGAGGGCAGAACCCTCATGACATAATAACCTCATAAAGGTACCTCCTTTCAAAACTGTTACAATGGCAATTAAATTTCAACATGAGTTTTGGAGGGGACATTCCAGCTATAGCCTATGGATCCTTTTGAAATGACATGCTCTCCGATGTGTCTATATTCCACATTACTACTAGCCCTAACAACCGATTATCTTTCTGTTGTCTTGAAATCTTCTCAAAAAAATAGCTAACTTACTTTTTAAAGAGACCAAGCAGAGATAACCTTGTATAATTATTTTCTTTCATTTTCTAATATACTTTTCCCTTAGGTTTTCAATAAGCTTAAGATGTACCTTTGAAGACCAGAACTTCTCTGGAGACTTTTCAACCCACAGGAATTTGACTTTTATCCCAGACATCTGACTGAAATTCCTCTCTGGAATGTCACCCAAGACCTCTTCTCTGACTTCTTCGGGTGCTTGGTGGAGATGACCAAACCATTGCTCTCCTGTTTCTCCTGCTTTCTTTCTGCTCCTTATCAGCTTCCTTTCTGGGTCTAACATTCCCATCTGTCCTTTATTTAATTCATGGCCCTCTTCTCTATGTACTCTCCAATATCCCCTGGGTGCCATCTTCAACTCACTTCCTCTTTTACAGGGACAAGCTATGAGCCTTCATCACTGCTTCTAACCTCTCAGTTAAACTTCAGACCTTCCCTAACCACTCTTCTGAGCATCTTACCTGGGCATTGTGCTGACACTCCAAGGCAATGTCTTCTTCCTAAATTTTCAATGGATGTTAATGGCATATTCCTCTCTACTTTTCCAGGCAAAGAACTGAGCCAGAATCATATCTGGCTCTCACTTCTGCTTCATGTCCACATCTGTTGATTACCAAATCCTTCAGTATTACTCTTCAACATTTGTTTACACTAACTCCTATTACTTCTTAGTTAATCCAGGTTCTTTTATCTCTTACTGTGCCCAACTAAATAGTTTCTCTGTCTCCTAGCTTGCCACTTCACATGCATGAAGAAATGTTTCTGTGATGCTAATCTGATCATATCATCTGCTTCCTATTGCTTACTCCCACCCCTTTTCCTTCTCTCCTTCTCTGCCTTCCAGCTCCCTGATTCAAATTGCCAGTTATAGGATGCTAACATTGGGCCAGGCACTATCCTAACGACAGACTAGGGATCTGTAGTCTCTAGGATAATATTCTTGCCTTCATGTTCACAGTATAGTAGGAGCAGCAAACATGAAAGCCAGTGTATTCTTTTTTTTTTTTTTGGAGACAGAGTCTCGCTCTGTCACCCAGGCTGGAGTGCAGTGGCATGATCTCGGCTCACTTCAACCTCCACCTCCCAGGTTCAAGTGATTCTCCTGCCTCAGCCTCCGGAGCAGCTGGGACTACAGGCATGTGCCACCTGCTTGGCTAATTTTGTTGTATTTTTAGTGGAGACAGGGTTTCACCATGTTAGTCAGGATGGTCTTGATCTCCTGACCTTGTGATCTGCCTGCCTTGGCCTCCCAAAGTGCTGGGATTACAGGCGTCAGCCACTGCTCCCGGCCGTATTATTCTTAATTATATCAGTTATAATACAACATGGCATATGCTATAAAGGAAATACAAGCAAGTACAATGCAATCTTAGAAAAGGGAGTGCCAGGATGTGTCTGGGACCTTCAGGTTGGTATCAAATTGGAGGCAATGGCAAAGCAGAGATTTAAAAGATAAGTAGTTATGTATCAGGCAGAAAAGGGAGAAAATAACATTTCAGGGAGAAGGAACAGCATGTGCAAAATAATATGAAAGAGAATGGCAGGCTTGGGGAACAGTGAAAATTGGATGAATGCTGACATACGTGGTTGGTAGAAAGTAGCAAAGTATGGAGAGGAAAACTTCAGGGGTGTAGAAGCTGAAGCCAGAGAGGCTACTGGAGGACAAATTGTGATGGTCTTACACTCAGAGTAAGGGAGCTGATTTTATTCTGAAGGCAACAGCAAGCCATGCAAGATTTTGCTTTAAGCTAAGAGAAGCATTGTCATAATACGATCTGAATTTTAGGGTGTCAGCTCTGATTGGGGCATTGAAGGAGGCTAGAGAAAGGAAGGAGATTAGGGAGGAGGCTTTTATAATAATGCAAGCAAAAGGAGATGCAACCTAAAATATTCAGAAAAATAATGAACAGAGTACCTAGTGACTGCTTATTTAGGAAGGGTAAGGGAGAAGGAAGAGGGTCATAGGTCACTGAGGCAGGACTAGAATGGGGCAAGAGCAAGCTAGGAGACAAAATGAGGCCCCAGGGCAATAGGCACCAGCAGAGTTGGCACGGCTTTGTAGAGCTGAAGGATTTAGGATTAGGCAGAACATATCTCATAGGCATTTGCCACCTTCCTCTTTTTCTCTTCCTGTACAGTAGTATAGGGAATGCTCACCTAGGGTTGTACTAACACTTTCTAGATGTTTATACTTCATCAGGCATCACCAACTTTCAGTCCATTCCATACACGGAGAGTCACCAAACTTTTTCTGTAAAGGGCCAGATAATAAATTATTTTAGGCTTTGTGAGACTGCAAGGTCTCTGTTGCAACTATTCAACGCTGCCATTGGAGTGTGACACCAGTTGTAAACCATATGTAAATAAATGGATGCAGTTGTGTTCCAATAAAACTTTATTTACAAGTACAGGCACTGGGTTTGGTATGAGGCTTGTATTTTGCTGACTCCTGCCATACGCTGTCATTGCTGGTTTTCCTAAAGCAGCACTTTTACTCTTTCTTGTGTGGCTTTTTTTCAGAGTTTACAAGGTATCAACAAAGCGGGCACTTTTGCAGGTTAGCAAATCCTATGTCCCATCAGAGAGGTCCCATCAGAGAGGTCCCATGCCCTCCAGCTGCTCCCTGCCATGCCTGCTTCTGTTACCCTTCCCAGTCCTTATTCTCTACAGTAAAGAGGTGAGTTAAGAGCAAGCTCTTCCAAGCTGAACAGGATGTCAGAATATTTATGAGCATTGAAAGCTTGTCAAAGAGGCTGTCTTCTCTCAAGTATCCTAAAGGAATCATAAGAGTGATGACCCCGGGCCAAGAACATCGGATGGTATTTGTAAAGTTCATCTTCTCGTTCCAGATTCCTAACTTTAAAGGTCTGGTTTTCCCATGTTGGTATTTCATTTAGAAAAGCGTATTTCTGCATGCACGCTCTGACCTTGAAGTAGCACATTACAAGCTGAAACCCAGAAGCCTCATGCTCCATTACGAGTTCCTTCAGAGAGTTAAGCAGCTGCCCCTGGAGTACAGCTACGGGGAATACAGAGATCTCTTCCATGATTTTGGGACCCACTACATCACAGAGGCCGTGCTTGGGGGCATTTATGAATACACCCTCGTTATGAACAAAGAGGCCATGGAGAGAGGAGGTACACTGCCCAAGGGACCATGGCTTTCCTAAAAGCTGGGGAAAGCGTCCTAAGTTGAACTTGTAGTTTTCTTTCTACCTTCCTGGCTACACCTTCACAGTGTCATTTGCAGATTTCTCTTCCTCCTCTGTTTGATTGACAATGTCAGTCCTCTTCTGCCTAACTCCTTAGGCCATTCTCCTTTCTACAGCTCTTCTCTCTATGAAGTTGTATCCAATCCCATGGTTCTAAATACCTTCAGCATGCAGATAACTCCTGGATCTCTTCCTGGATCCATCCTGGATCTCTTCCTGCACCCAAGAGTTTATGTTGAAATGTTTCATTGATGTCTCCATGTGAATGTGTAACAACCCTCACCAGCTGAACATGTGCCCAAAGAGAACTTTTGACTTTCTTTCTCCAATACGTTTCTTCTTTAGTCATCTACATTTCAGAAATGGTTCTACCATCCAACCAGTGGCTCTAGTCATAAAACTAGCAGTCAACCTTGATTATTTTTCCTTTCTTCAAATCTATTGTTTTTTCTTTTCTTAAAATCCATCAGCTCTACCTCCAAATTATATTTCCTATTTTTCCTATTACCACCGTAGCCTCATCCCATGACCAGACCTTCACATTCAAAGTTTAATGTGAATGTGAATCAAGTATGAATCTTGGAGGAGGTAGATTCTGATTCGGTGGGTTTGGAGTAAGACCTGAGAGTGCATTTCTAACAAGCTTTGGAGTGATCCTGATGTTGCTGGCTGGTAGACCATACTTTACATAGCAAGGTCTCAGATTATTACTGTGGTCTCCAAACTAATATTCCACCCCCACCCCTCCCCTATAATTCATCTTCATACAGATATCCCAGCTCTTTCCAACTCCAATCAACTACAAGTCTGCTGCTTTCCAACCCAATATCCTTTCCTATGACATGGCACTTGTTGGGTTAAGTGAACTGCTGTAGGTCACACAGATTGCAGTGTCAGAGCCAGGGCTTGATTACCAGCCCATGTACTTGCAAGACGACTCATGGTACATAATGTAAATTTATACAGTGTGGCCTCAGTCTTGTCAAAATCAGAGGTACTTTCCTGCATAAAAATGATCTCAAAAGTGCTTTCCACTGTTCCTCAAATTGCTTCCCATAAAAGGGCTTAATAATTAAATAAGTTGGGAAAACACATAATAGATTCCACTCTCAAAGTTTCACAAATGTACTCCAATAAAATGACCTCTCCACCTATTTTGATATAACATCTGTCACACTTTCTTGACCACAGAAGTTCCTTTTCTCATAACATCTGCTACCATCTCATGGGATTCATGTTTCAAGAAATGCACTTTGGGAAAAACTGATCTACACCAACATTGCTAGACAGCCCTGGTGGTCAAAGTTGCTCTTTTCTCCCTGAACTGGCCTCAAAGTGCTCAGAGAGGTGCTTATAAGTCATGTCTGGAATTTCAGCAAGACCAGGGGAGGAGGATGCCTCAGGGAGAATTAGGGAGGAAGAAGTAGGAAATAGTCCAAAAATGAAGAAGAAATCAGGGAAATTTGCTCCTCCTCTTTGCCAGATACTATGCCTTACTTTTTATATGCATTTTCTCAACTAATTAACTAACACACTTTTTCTACTTTATCAAAGATTGGAGAAGAGTGGGTCAGGGAGGGCAGGCAGATTGTAACAGTCTCTGTACTCACTGGATCTATCCCTACAGAATCAATAAGATTGAATTTTTAGAAAATGACTCTGAGCACTTCCCCTCTTTCAAAGTCAGCAAAAATCCTCAGAGAGCATTGCGGGGAGGCTGAAAGGGGAAGTTGGGTCTGAGCTCTACGAGGTCTCTGCCCTGGTGCCAGTTGCTGCCTGCATTTCTTGTTATCAGACTGGTGATATTTGAACCCGAGTTCAAATATCAGATCAGACTGACCTATTTATTTGAACCCGAGTCCTTGTGACATCCAACAAGGGCTAGGCCTCTGGATTCGATCATATGGAAAGGGACAGAATGAATTACGTTTTATGTCATGGTCTTTTTTCCTTGCTTTCTTCAGATTATACTCTTAACAACGTCCATGCCTGTGCCAAAAATGATTTTAAAATTGGTGGTGCCATTGAAGAGGTCTATGTCAAGTTGGGTGTGTCCACAGGCAAATGCAGAGGTATTCTGAATGAAATAAAAGGTGAGTGACAGGGGCTTGTGACTTCCACATTTACAATGTTTACCCTCCTAGTGCTTCCAGTGATTACATCTCCCTCCCTTTTTGAGACAAATACTATCCCAACTTCTATGCCAAGGATGTCCTTCTGTTTTTTATAGTTTTACCACCTAAAACATATCACCAACTAACATGACTTAGCGTTGCTTATTTTTGAACTTTATATGGATGGACTATAATCCTTCCAGTCCTGTGTTTTCCATTCAACATAATGTTTTTGTGTATAACTATAGTTAGTTCACTTCTATCACGGCAGACTATTTTGTTGAATATACCACTTTTTCTTTGTCCATTCTACTATTGATGAACACTTGTTTTGTCTCCTCTTTCAAGCAATTATAATCAATGCTGCTCTGAACATCTTACATAGTTATCTGGTACACATGTACAAGTCTCTTTCCAGGGAGCACACATAGGACTGGAACTGCTGGGTTTTAGAGGGTGCGCTTTTTCAATTTGACTAGATAATGCTAAGCTGTTTTCTAAAATGGCTGCACCAGTTTATATTCCTGTTGGCCATAGATGAGGACTCCTCCCCTTCCCCTCCCCCAGCTTTTTTTTTTTTTTTTTTTTTTTTTTGAGACAGAGTCTTACTCTGTTGCCCAGGCTGGAGTGCAATGGTGTGATCTCAGCTCACTGCAGTCTCCACCTTCTGGGCTCAGGCAATCCTCTCACCTCAGCCTCCTGAGTAGCTGGGACTACAGGTGCATGCCACCATGCTCGGCTAATTATTATTATTATTATTATTATTATTTTATTTTTTATAGAGACGGGTTTTGCCATGTTGCCCAGGCTGGTCTCAAACTCTTGGGCTTAAGACATCTACAAGCCTTGGCACCCCAAAGTGCTGAAATTACAGGCACGAACCACCATGCCTGGTGGAGACGCCCCCTACTTTTTAATGCTGCTCAGGTGTTGCAGGCTCAGACTTGAGGAGCTGTTTTACACCAGTTCTTTTTTTGTTTGTTTTTTGAGATGGAGTCTCACTCTGTCACCCAGGCTGGAGTACAGTGGCATGATCTCAGCTCACTGCAACCTCCGCCTCCTGGGTTCAAGGGATTCTTCTGCCTCAGTCTCCCAAAAGCTGGGACTACAGGCGCCCACCATCATGCCTGGCTAATATTTGTATTTCTAGTAGAGACAGGGTTTCACCATGTTGGCCAGGCTGATCTCAAACTCCTGACCTCAAGTGATCTGCCCACCTTGGCCTCCCAAAGTGCTGGGATTACAGGTGTGAGCTACCACGCTGGGCTGTTTTACATCAGTTCTTTTGGCACTGGGGACATAGACACATTAGAATGGAAATAACTCACTGATATGATTGAGGGCTTTCTGGGCAACTCTATAAGTCAAAATAATAATTGCTTTATCATGGCCACTGTTGAGTAAGTATCTACTACATGCTTAGCACAGACTTTATAAATTTTCCCATAATTGTCATCTCACACAAAGAAGTGAGACAACGTAAGGCCTGGACAGGACTGTCTGGTAAGTACCTTCATCTCTCCCCGATTTCTTATCTGCACAGTGAGGATTATATAGCTACTATTTTGTAGTGAAGATTAAATGCATTCATACATGTACAGCACTTAGATTAGTGACTGACAAATAATCAATAATTATTAGCTGTTAATATACCATCTATTCTTTACATGGATGCAGAGTATCCACTTTGCAGATGAGAACAAAAAAGAAATCTCATACTGTATAAATAATTTGTCCAAAACCACAAGGCTAGACAAAGTCATAGCTGGACTCATGCCTGGTTAAGGTGTGTAGGGTGAGTGGAGGAGAGGATGAACTCAGTTTCCCCCAGGTGAGTTCCACTACACTCTACCTGCAGGAGTCAGTTTGGGGAGAGGAAAGTTATTTGACCAAGGAACAGTGGCTATAAAACCAGACAAACCTTGTTTAAAATTTATCTTTATCAGCTACTAGCTGTGTGGGCCTTGGCAAGTCACTTAACAATTCCAGGTATGAGTTTCATAATTTGTGAAGTAGAGCTAATAATGCTGGGCTCCTAAAATTGCTGTCTGGTAAAAGAAAATATCATACCCTATCTCTCTATCTAACCATCTACCTCTCTGTGTGTCTCTCTATTATCTATCTATCTATCTACTATCTGTTATCTATCTATCTATCTATCTATCTTTCTATCTATCTTTCTACCAATCTATTATCTCCTATGACCTATCTACCTACTTATCTATCATCTCTCTTCCTATCTACTCTCCTATCTACCTACCTATTTGCCAGTCTATTATCTACCTACCTACCTATTATCTCTTCATTTATCTATCTAGTCTAGCTATCATCTATCTTCCATAAACTTACTCAGTAACTAGCACTTACAGTTGCTCAAGATAAATGTCTTTTTCTTGTCCTGCCCTCAATTTGTGTTGCCTATGGATGGGTGAGTTTCCCTTTGCCCCATGCACCATGACTGCCCTGTGGGCAAGGAAGTGTCTGGTCTACCCACATCTCTCAGACAAGCTCAGTGAATATGATGTACCCAAATTGTTGGTTGGGTTGCAGTAAATTCTAGGGGGCAGAGGGGTATCCTCTGTGACCTGCTAGCTCTCTGTGTCCATTCCAGACAGAAACAAGAGGGACACCATGGTGGAGGACTTGGTGGTCCTGGTACGAGGAGGGGCAAGTGAACACATCACCACCCTGGCGTACCAGGAGCTGCCGACAGCGGACCTGATGCAGGAGTGGGGAGATGCTGTGCAGTACAACCCAGCCATCATCAAAGTTAAGGTACACAATGCTGCTCTACCATCCTTTCCTCCACCCGGAAAATAGCTTCTGAGGACCTACTATGAGCCAAGGTATAAAATGCAGAGATCACTAAGACCCAGGCCCTGATTTTGAGACATATATACGATAGTAGAAAATATATTTTAAATAAATAAATTATGACACATTGCTCAGTACTACCTAGAGACCTTTGACTCCCTCTCACTTGGGCCCCAAGTTGCTAAAAGAAACTAACAATCAGCTTCTAATTCTAGCTTGCTCCTTCGTCTTCTTCTTTTTCAGAGACAGGGTCTTGCTCTGTTGCCCAGGCTGGGCTTCAGTGGTATGATCTTGGCTGACTGCAGCCTCCAACTCCTGGGCTCAAGTGATCCTCCTGCCTCAACCTCCCAAGTAGCCGGGGTTACAGGTGCATGTCACCACACCTGGCTAATTTAAATTTTTTTTTGTTAGAGATGGGGTCTTGCTATGCTGCCCAGGTTGGTCTTGAACTCCTGACCTCAAGTGATCCTCCCACTTTTGCCTCCCAAAGTGCTGGGATTACAGGTGTGAGCCATTGTGCCTGGCCTCTAGCCTCTCTAGTGAAATAAAAGAAATATTAATTTCATTAAAATATAATCAATTAAATTAATGTTCCTTTTATTTCAGTAGAGAATCACTCATTTAATTATTTATTCATTAAACATTATGCATTCAACCCACAAATAGTTGCTAAATTCCTGCTATGCTACAGGAACTAAGGTACTAGGGAAAAATAGAGGAAGATGCAAGGATAAAACATACAATCTATGAGGGACAGTAAGATACACACACACATAACTATCTTACAGGACAGGATAAGACATCACAACAACTAACATGTCTTGAGCACCTAATATATTCATGACCCTCTTTATAAATGCTTTTTCATCTAACATTTAAAAATGTTATTTTGTTTAATCCCCACACTGGTCTGCAAATTAATTATTCTTATCTCCATGTTGTGATTGACAAAAATCAAGGGCTAGGGAGGTTGTATCCATTTTTGGCTGCTCAAGAGTCTATTCGGTTCAAACAAAAGACTGACTTCTTCCCTCCCCTCTAGACTTTCCTGTCGGTTTGATGAATAAAAAATAATGATCTTAACCACTTGTCACTCAAACTAGAGAGTTTTACAATGTTAAATTAAAAAGATGTTTGTTAGACCAGGACTGTCATACATATCAGTGATGGTAGGTCCTTGCCTGTGGGGACTTCTGCACGGTGCCCATAGCACAACTTAACACCATGCTCTTCTTGCCAGTGTCTGTACAGTCATTATGTGCTAGTACCCACCCGCTGGGGATCCCACCTTGCAGTCAAGGTAGAGGGTTGAGGGGCTGGACCTCTGATGAGAGACTCTGAAGTCTCTAGTCTGGGAGATTTCTTTATTTGCATGTCAAATGCATAGCTTCTGCGGAACAAGAAGGCTGCCATTCAAACCCTCTCCTTTGCACTTATTCAGCGGTGGCTCTTAGGGTACAGTTGCTGGCAAACATGAGAAGGATAAAATCAGCTGAGCTGCAGGAGCTCCTGAGAAATCTGAGCTTGGCTGATGCCATGGTGACATTGGTGGGCATCACAGCTCATCATGGGAGAGAACAGAGTTTAAGGGAAAATAGATCTCTAGCCTTTATTTCTTTTTCCTGAAATATATTCCCTGAATCTTTTTTAAAAAACTGAGAACCAAAGGAATGCCCTGGTTACTCAGATCAGTTGAATGTGCCTGTTTGGGCCCTGGGAATGTCAAATGCCAAGCATGTGATGTGATGTGGGATGTGTTAGAGAATCAGAGATGTTTTGGGTGTGTCGCAAGAGTGGAGGAGACAAGAGTGTTGAAGGTTTTCACACACCTCTGTACCTTCTCACCCTGAGTTGGAAATATACACTCTGTGCATCCCACTCTCACATGCATTTTTTTCTGGCAAAAGAAAACTGCAGATGGCTTCACATTATGTCAGAATAATTCTTCTCCACAAAGCCAGCTTACCAGGTAGCTGGAGTGGCAATTGATTTCAGAACAGCAGAGCCCAGTAGACAAGCAATTTCTAGATGCAATAGTTTCAGCCAAGGCTTAATTATGTAAACCAGTCTTCAAGACCAAGGCCTAAAACATAATTTCTATAGAAGCAGGTAGGCAGAGAAGGAGACCACAGAGGAATCCATTCTTAATATTTAGTGGTAAACTTTACACATAGTTAGCTCTTTGTTCAAAGAAGACTTAAGAGGCAGCAATGAACATATAAAGATATTTTTGAACACAAAAGATTGAAATTATGTTCATGATATAGGAAATCATGATGTCTAAAAAACCAGAAAAATAGAAGTAAATTTTAGAATACATTTTCTGTGATTATCATAAAATTCAAGGAAAAGAAGAATTTATGAAATAAACGTTGAGGTGTTTGGACACTAATCAGGTGAAAAAGCAAGTGACTGAATGCAGGAAACCAAACATACAATAGCAGAATTAAAGCCCACATTGGAAGCTATAAAGGACAGAACTGACATTGCAGAAAATTGAGACAGTGATGTGGAAGGTGTTATAAACATGTGCTTACAATGCAGAAGCAAGAGACAGGGAGATTAAAACAATGGCAGGAAAGAAATATGATGGACAGAGAGTACAGGAGTAGAAAGCTTAAAACACAGAGACTTCTTCCTAACAATGAGACAAGATTAAATGTGAAAACACATTAATCAAAAACATAAGAAGAGCATCTTCCCTGAGCTGATAATGCAGAATGAACAGCTCATTGAAAACTAAGCCAAAGTACTGAAAACAAAACAAAACTGAAACACATCCTGGTGAAAATGTTTACTTTTAGGAACAAATATATCCTAAAGGAATAAAAGTCAAACTGGCCCTAGAATTCTTTGCAGTGTGAAATGCTTGAAGAAAATGGAGCAACAACTGTGGCGTCTTGAAGGAAAAACTTGTGGCCTAGTGAAATAGTCATTAATGGGTGAAGAATTCCAAAGAGATTTTAGATAGTAAAAGAGTCATATAAAAGGTTGCTAGATTTCGCAAATGAAAACACAGAAAGTTCAGTTCAATTTGAATTTCAGATAAATAAGGAATAATTTTTTAGTGTAAGTATCTCCCAAATATCACATGGGGTATACTTAAACTAAATATATATATATATATATTTGTTTTTTAATCTCATATTAAAATATAACTCAATGTCCTGTCTTTAACTGGTAATCCTACTCACAAAGTCTGTCATCCACGTACATTTCTATGCTAGTCAGGATAGTTAGGTTGTGGGCTGGGTCCTATGCTGGTGGAGAAGCCATTGTGTGAATCACCGGCATCACCCAGTGCAGAAGGGAAAAAATATGGTAATGAATGGTGCTCACACAGAGATCAGGATAGCCTAGGTCATGATGCAGAGAAACAATCTCCACATTTCAGTAGCTTGGTACCACAAAGCTTGTTTCTCAATCACATATGTCCAAAGTGTGTTGGCAAGGGGCATTTGCTCCATGTAGTTGCTCACAGATCCAGATGATGGGGGCTGCATCTTGCCATGTGCTCCCAAGATCACCATAGCAGTGATAATAAAAGAGTGGGACAAGTCACCTCACTCTGTTTGGAAAGCCTCGACCTTGAAGTGACACTCTCTTCTCACCTGTCACTGGTTAAAACAAATCACATTGCAAACCTGCCTTCAAAGAGAGCAAAAGTGGCAGCCTTACCATGTGCCCAGAAAGAAAAGAAGCTAAAGAATTTAATAAACTGTAGTAATGACCCTCATACCTTTCTCAAAGCAAATTATTCAAAGATTTTCTCAAAGCAAATTACTCTGGTCCAGAGAGCACTTAAAATATAAATGTTGTGGCAGCATATGCCTGGAAAGACAATGTTGGATTTGGACCGACAAAGCTCACCTGCAAAAATAAATTCTGAATTTCAAAAAGGAAAATCCAGCAGGTGCGGTGGTTCACACCTGTAATCCCAGCACTGTGAGAGGCCAAGGAGGGTGGATGACATGAGGTCAGGAGTTCAAGATCAACCTGGCCAACATGGTGAAAACTATTTCTACTAAAAATAGAAAAGTTAGCTGGGTTTGGTGGCAGGCGCATGTAATCCAGCTACTTGGGAGGCTGAGGCAGGAGAATCTCTTGAACCCGGGAGGTGGAGGTTGCAGTGAGCTGAGATGGTGCCATTGCACTCCAGCCTGGGTGACAGAGTAAGACTCTGTCTCCAGAAAAAAAAGGAAAAAGGAAAAGAAAAAACAAAGAAAACCCTCGAATATAACTAAACGGCTGATAACATATCAAAAAAAATTTTACCACAAATGAGATCCTTAACATGTAAGGAAAGATAGTTTTGAAGAAAGAGACATCTCAAAGGAGATGAACACTTCTCAGTTGGTTTATAAAGATACAAAATGTTTAACTTCTGTAGTCATAAAAAATAAAGATTAAAGTAACTACAATATTATATTCTACCTATTAAATGGACAGCGATTAAAAGTCTACAATACTCACTGGCATTGACTGTGATGAGATGGATATTTCTGTCAAATAGGATGGGAATATAATTTGATACAATTCTTTAGGAACAGAATTTAAGCGGATATATCCAATACATTAAAAATGCTTATAGCTTTTCATCCAACAACCCCCAATGCAAAAATGTACTAAAGAAATAATTTGACAAGTTGGTAAAGGTGTATGTGTAAAGGCATGTCTTCGTTTGTTATCTGAAGTAGCAAAGCGGAAAAGAAAGAAAGGAAACTCTCGAGTCCTAAAGGCTCAAGAACAGATGAAGAGTTGAATACATTGTGGCTCACCCATATAGAAGGATACTCTGAAGCTGTGAGAAGCCATTTTATCAAAGACGATGGAATCGTGTGGGAAAATGCTCACATTCTGATGATAAGTGAAGAAAGTGAGATATAAAATTGCCCTTTTGCCACTAATTTGGTGTAAATAGTTACCTATTCATCCTTTGGATAGGTCCATCTACCTCCCCAAAAATACACACTGAAAGGAACAGACTACAGTGTTAACAGGTCACATCCTTTTTCCACTACTCACTAGCTTTGTGACTTTTGTGAATCTACTTAATGTCTCTGTGCCTCAGCTTTTTCACCTGTACAAGAAGGAAACAAAAGACTAATGACCTCATAAGATTGCTGTAAAGATTAAGTTAGATAATGTATGTGAAGTATTTAATTCAGCACCTAATAAATGCTAGCTATGGTAATAATTATTTGTTATTGCTAAGAACACCAAGGTTTAGTATAGAAACTTGTGTAGAGTTTAGTTGGTGCTCACCAGTTCTTTGCAGCAATATGATAAAAGAAAATTTTCACAAGGGCAGGTGTGTTAAGGATTCAATGATCAATGTGAATGATTAGAATTGTGTATTTGGGGGAGAGGTGGGAAAGAAAGAGAAAGAGAAAAGGAGGACAAAAGGTAAGGAGGGAGGAGCAAAAGGAGAGAAGAAAAAAAGACAGGAAAAAATGAGGAGCAAATCAAAGAACAGATGAATGTGCTATATTAAGTTTAAAAAGGAAATTTGGAGTCTTGAGGAGTTGCTGTTAAACTGCAAGTCAAATCATAGCTTGCAAAATTTGGAGAAGCCTAGGAGGGAGATTGTAAATGGGAATAATCAAGCCATTTTTATCAATAATCACAGTGAAGTAGGAGGAAAAACACAGGTTTGGGAACCGAATTCTGGTAATACCATATTGTGAACTGATCAAATTACTTAGCCTCACCTGAAAATGGGGCTGATAATTGCTAGTTTGTGAGGACAAAGTAGGATCATATTTGTAGACCTCCACACAGCTCCCAGGACACAGTACATATGGAAGATTCATTCCAGTTTGGCCTCTGATTTCCTCTGTCTCCTGCAGCAAATCTCAGTGCTGGTAGGGAAATGCCTTTGTGGTTAATGGCAGCCTTTTAAGGTGCTTCAGGAGCAAAATCAGATTATTGGAGGAGCTCTTCACTGGTGTAAAGCAAGCTCCCCTCTTTCTGTCTCCAAACTCCCACCCCCACCCCTTGTGTGGCCAGCAGGTTGGATGGTTCTGCAAACAGTCCCTGGATCAATTCATTGACCACAAAATGGTAAGACAATGGGACCACCAAGGGGCCTTGCTTTGCCCACTGGAGCGAAGGTCAGCGTCAGATGCATTAAGAAATGGAAGCAATTTTCTTCCCAAGGGAGGCTTCTATTAGTCATGATTGCCTGCATTTAGACATACCCTAAACTCTCCAGGGCAGGATTAGGGCAGAATCACAAGCAAAACCTGGAGAGGAACCTGGCCCTGGAGTTGCAACTTGAGTCAAGAGGAATAGAACATTTTAAACTATCTATTTGGACTGTCTGTGCCTCTGGTTTTTCTAACCCACAAACAATGCCACATCTATCTGTGACATCTCCCTCTCAAACACGGCCATGCCCACCGAGTGAACAGCATCTGCTGATTCTTCCTCTATGCTTCTGACAGCCAAATCCTCTCATCCATGCCTCCTGCCATCACCTTAATGAGGCCTTCCATCCCCCTACATCCATCCAGCCACTATATTCACTTAGCTGGGGGCTGGACTCTCGAAACACAGAGCTGAGACGTTGCCCTGATCTCCAGGAGCTTACAATCTATTCAGAAAAGAAAAAAGAAAAAAAAAAGGAACTCTGCACATAAAAAAAGAAAAAAAAAAAAAACAGTATTGACTATAAAGGAGCAGTGAAAAACCTGGGATTTGTTTCAGATGAGTAGTGCAGACAGTACCTTGAGTGATTAATGGAGGGAAGGTGTCCTGTGAGCTTTGGAGCTCTGGAAGGTTCCTGATGGTGACTCTTGCAGGATGGGCATGATTTTGATAGGTTTGGAGGGCATAGTGATGCTGGGACGGTGCTCCTATAATCCTTCCAGAGAGCTGCTGGAAAATCACCTTCTCTGCCCCACCAAAGATAGATGAACCATCCACTCCTTTCTGCTCTCACCTGCTTCTTTCTGCAAGTTTCTGCTCTTGCCTGTAACCACCATGTGGTAACCATCTGTTGGTATGTTTGTCTCTGTCTCTCTCGATTCTGAGTTCCTTGACAGCAGGGATTTTATCTTACTTTTTTTTTTTTTTTGCTTAATGCCTAGCACTTAGTAAGCATTCTCAGTGTTTGTTGACCTGAACTTGAGTAAGCTAATTTGTGTATATCGGGTAAGGGGAAGCAGAGAGAAGATGGGGGATCTATCTAGTTTCATAGGAACCCACATGTGGTCTCTGTGCACTGATCCCGGTCCATTCCTTTGTAGTTTTTTTTACACTTCTACTTGATAAATGTTTTTCTCTTTAAATAAATGCCCTTTTCTCTTTCCAGGTGGAGCCTCTGTACGAACTAGTGACAGCCACAGATTTTGCCTATTCGAGCACAGTGAAGCAGAACATGAAGCAGGCGCTGGAGGAGTTCCAGAAGGAAGTTAGTTCCTGCCACTGTGCTCCCTGTCAAGGGAATGGAGTCCCTGTCCTGAAAGGTACCACTTTCAGGCAGCCAGTGTCCCTGGTAGAAGCCATAATCTGAAGCAGACTGGGGGCCAGCCATTTGCCTGCTTCTATTTACCAAGAAGTCAGAATTTAGTCCACCGGGAGAAACTACTCTGGCTGTCAGTATACCTGGGTTCTAGCCCCAAGGGTTACTGTGGGTGACAGCATCATTAAGCTGAAGACAGGAGTAGGCTGAGACCCTGTGGTCCACAGCAAGGAGTGGGAATAGACTCAGAGTATCTCTACCCAGAAGATGGCCTGGGCTGAGTAGGAGAAGCCCTTTGTGCATGTCCTGACTAATATGTAATAAGATTTGTGGGTAGCAGCAAGGATGAGCCACTAGAACTTGATTGTTAAACTCAAGAGACATGCCTGGGGTCACTGCAGTGGGCAGGGCAGACTGCGAGGGGTGAAAGCCTGGGATCTTATGCTCCTGTTGTGATAGGTTAGCAAGACTCTAAAAAAGAGCCCAGCCCAGCACACAAAACAGGGCATCAGGAGCAACTGGTTACAGCAAGTCCCAGCCCAGGAACCAGCTGGAGTCAAGGCAGAGCCCATGTGAATGAAGTTAGCTCAATGGAAGGCACAAAGAAGAAGGCATATTCTCAGGCAGAAAGAGTCCAGTTGCCAGACTGGGATTAAGGAATATGTCTCTAGCTCTTTGGACAGGATGGACATGAGCAGAGAAGACATAAGTGAGAGCATACGGCCTAAAAGTTCTGCTATCAGCACAAGGACCCCTATGTAAGGGTTAGTTCTACAGCAAGTGGAATCAGCTCATCAGCTCAAGATTTTAATCTAGGGTTGCTGAACTCTCCCTTGCCTTGTGTGAAATTTGGACCCAGAAACTTGGACCCACCTGAGGCTATAGAGTGAAGGTGAGGGAGAATATGGAGCCAGAGACTGGGGTGCTTGCAGGGCCTGACCTATGGTGGGCAATCCTGTAAAGAGATTTCTTGTGATTCAGATGAGAAGTTCCTTGACAGATTGCAAATTCACATAGGGAATTACTTCCAAGGAGTCAGAACTGGCCAAAAGTCAGATGAGACATCTAAGAGTAAGGAGTTCCCCATCCTTGAGGTATTCAAGCCTAGGCTAGGCAATTATTTGGGATGAAGTTGAACGTCAATGACAATTGGCCTCAGTGACTGCTAATGTAGCTTCCCACACTGAAAGCATTTAAGAATGGGTCAAATGTCAGCTAATGAGTTATTGTCCTCAACAACTTTATGTATTCCCAGGGATGGCAATAAACACACCTTCATGGCAAAGGCCCTCAGGAAAGAGGTAGGTATTCCTGGCACTGAACCTGCCCTTAGCAAGCTATTTAACTAAATATGTGCTGTGTTTTAACCTGATGGAACTGCAGTGATGTGCAGGGCTGAGCTCCAGGAGTTCTTTGCTCCACCTGGCATGATTCACACTTTCTCTGCCTTGTCTTCTCAGGATCACGCTGTGACTGCATCTGTCCTGTTGGATCCCAAGGCCTAGCCTGTGAGGTCTCCTATCGGAAGAGTAAGTTGATTGGAAAAGGAACTCTGGGGAGGTACAGCGAATAATTCACCAGAACAAGAGCAAGGTGCGGGTGTGGAGTGTGAGGCTGGATACTAGGAAACCTGAGATCCATCCTGCTTAAACTCAGCTTGGGTTGAAATTCTATCTCCATCATTTAATAACTGATGCATTGATTGTTACTCATTTCATTATTTTTACAACACAGAGTGCTGCATGTTAGAGAAATATCAATGTGTGGCTTTTGTAAGCCATCTCTTTGGATCATTCTGGAATGCTTACCCTCTTTTTCTGCTTAGGATGCTCCTATTCAGCCCTCAAATTCCAGCATGGATGCCCCCTCCTCCATAAAAAATTCCTCTGATCCCCAAAGAATTAGCTAATTCCTCCTGCTGGCTCCCGCGGGACTTTGAACATGTATCTATTATAGCTCTTTGTGCATTGTACTTTGGGTTGATGTGTCTATCTAGCTCCCCTGCACCTGTGAGTAGGGACCATATCCCATTTACCTCTGTGTCTCAGTAGCCAGGCACAGCTGCTGCTCAGTGATCATAGTTGAATTAACAAATGAAAGACTTGGCTCTCATTAAGATCCCTTCCAGCTCTCAAATTCTTTGGCCAATTTAACACATAAGAGTTCTCAACCTTTCACTCCTCTCTCACTTTTATTCCTTTCTGTGACTTTTTGGTGATACTGTTCAATATGGAAATGGCACATGTAAAACAAACAACGAACATTTACTGGACACTTTACTATATACTAGACACCTTGCTGAGTGCTTGAATTCAGCTTGGGTTGAAATTCCATCTCCATCATTTAATAACTGACCTTGAGCAAGATGCTCAGCCTCTTTATGCCTCAGTTTCTGTGTCTGTACGATGAATATGATCATATTAACTACCTCATAGAGTTGTCTTGAGTTTGTAACGAGGCATATAAAGCATTTGGAATGATACCTTACACATTGTAAAAGCAAGATAACATTGGTTACTTTTTAAAGAGCACATTGTTACTTTGTATCTTATATATATTAAATTCTTTAATCCTCACAACAACCCCATGAAGTAGATATTATTGATATTCCCATTTTATGGATGAAGAAACTGAGGTTCAATGGGTCACTCACTAACATGCCCAATAGTCACGCAGTTAGGAAGTATAGAAACTGAGGTTCAGGTCCAGTGGGTCTGCCCCCACAGCCTTTGATTGTAACTACTGCCTGCACTCTTATGTTCCCAGTGAAACACTCAAGGTTGTCCACCTTCTCATCTTGCACTTCAACCATGCCCGTAGCAGTCGTCTTCCCAGTGAGTCTGCAGTCACACAACCACAGGGTTCTTATTGGCTGGAGGAGCCCTTGGGAACCATGCACTCCAGCTCTCTTATTTTTCAAATGGAGAGGCCCAGAGTTATTTAAGTAATTTACCCAGAATTACACTGTGAGGCAGTGGCATAGCTGGACACACGATACATCATGATGGAAGTGATTGATGACTTGCCAGTCTCACCAACAATCAAAAATCCTCAAGTGAAAGCAAAGTGTCAGGGTGTGGAAAGCACTGGCGTCTGTTGTCACCTCATCTACAACATCCATTGCTCACAGTAGATAACACAGCTCCATTATATAGGTTGAGAAGAAGGTAACTGTCCAGCATCCTATAGCTGGGATCTGTCTAAGCTGGAAACCATTCATTCATTTATTTATTCGTCCATTCATCCATTCAACACATGTTTAGCAAGGGCCTCCTGTGTGCCAGCTTAGCTGCTGGGTGAGCAAATCAGATATAGCCCCTGTCACAGTGGAGACTTTGCTTTGGAAAGGAAGGCCAATATCATTTGAATTGTCCCATAAAGTTCTTTAAAGTTTAAATTGTAACAACTGCTACAAAATGCTCAGAGAACTTAAAATATGGGAACTGATGGAAAGTTAGGAGTCACAGGGAACTGATAGGGAGCTGGGGAGTCAGATAAGCTTTTCCCAAGGAAATAACACTTTTACTAAGATCTGAGGGGTGAATTGGATTGACCAGGTGAGTAGAGGAGGGAAGAGTGTTCTGGGCAAGGGGGGAAAGCCTATGCAAAGGCCCTGTGGTAGGCAGGAGCATGACAAGTACGATGGCCAGGAAGATGGCCAGTCAACTGCAGCAGGAAGCTTAGAGATTCAGACTCCCAAAGCCTTTTGGCTTACATAACTCACCTAACCCCAGTAAGGCACCAGAATATAAGAAGGGCTAATTGATATTTGTTGACCTTCTTTCTTATAGATATCCCCATTGATGGGAAGTGGAATTGCTGGTCAAGTTGGTCTTCATGCTCTGGAGGACGTAAGACAAGACAAAGGCAGTGTAACAATCCACCTCCTCAAAATGGGGGCAGCCGCTGCTCAGGCCCTGCTTCAGAAACACTTGACTGCTCCTAGCAGATAATACCGCAGTGGGCTACATACAGTGAGAGGTCTGAGCCCTCAAATACTCAGGCCAGCTCACCCCTACACCAGTTTCCAGCTGGGATTCATGCAAGGACAAAAGGCAGTGCCATGCAGGCTGTTTAAAATAGAGATATTAGCTTGTAAAATGCCAGTTGATTTAAATAAATACTGAGTTAAAGGCTTAAGTATCTTTGTAATCCTCACCTTACTCACTCTACAACTTTATTTCACTCATATTGACTACCAGCCAGGAATTGTGTTGGAAGTTGTTCACATTTCACTTCCACTTTCTATCTGCGACTGGCATATAGCAGGTGGTTAATAATGAATCGATGAATGAATATTAATGTGTACTTTCCTTGATGAGTACAAGGTCTTGTTCAATAATAATAGTAGTTCCTGTTTATTGGATGACTACTATACGTCAGCCATGGATTCTGTATATTAATTCCTTCCATCCTCATGACAGTCTTATAAAGCAGATGCCAGAACAGCTGGGGGAACTGAGGCTTACAGCACTTAAGCAATTTGTCCATTGTTACACAGTTAGAAAGCGGCAGACCTGGGCTGCAAATTCAGGCTCTAGAATTTTAAATTCTTAACTATGATGCTCTCTTACCTGTCAGTAAACGAGTATCTGATTAACAAGGAGATTTTCATGAAATAAAATGCAGCAGAAATTACTGTGTCTGTGTGTGTGTGTGTGTGTGTGTGAGTGTGTGTGTGTGTGTGTGTGAGATTGACAAATCTCCAGCCACTCCCTTCTGAGGAGAGAGGATCCTGGTCCCCCAGCTCACTTTGATGCTGCGTATAGGAAGGGTGTGATTGTACATGTTGGAAGCAGGAGTTCTGGGGCAGAGTGGAATTGTTGTGCTTAATAAAGGCGTGGCAAGGTGGGTTCCCAGGGAAGATCCTGAGCTGGAGACAAGAGCCAGGGAAACTGATCCCTGAAGGAGAGAAGGTTGAAAAAGGAGAGAAAGTTGAAAAAGAAGAGAAGATCATGGTGGCTGGAAGAGGAAACACGTGAAAGAGAATTTTAAGTTGATGGTTGTGGGGTAATGTGCAAAGTAAACTGTTCCCTACCTCCCCCATGAAACTGTCTGTACATTCTACTTTGCTCACTTATGCTTTTGTGCAAATACCATTTTGGGGGTAGGGCAGAAGGCTTGAAGAAGAGAATAAGAAGACAATTTTTCTCTGGGCTACCAGAAATAAAATTTTAATTTTCTAGGTTGTCAAGTGAGCATTTAAGCTTTATTTCTCTCATTCATTCCATCATATTAAAACATCCTGTAAGATTTTCTTTGCTCTTGGGTCCCTCCTGTCTGATTTAAGTACTTCAGGTGAATTTGTTGAAATAAAGTTGGTGGAGTAAAAAGCAGTTGGTTAAAGGTGAATTGGTTCATCCTATTGATTCAACCCATTGATTTTCAGCCAAACCATTTGCTTGGAGTTTACCACTGGGTTTGATGCTGGGGCCTGAGACCTTAACATATGACACCAAGCTTTGGTTACTGGCACACAGCAATCTCACCCAACCAGCTGTCGGGAATTGAGTCCATAGAACAGCCATCAGAAGGAGCTTCTATTGTACTGCTAGGGGTTCTTCCAGCAAGTGTGGTGATCCTGCCTGCCTTCCTGCATCCCCATGGCCCCTGCAATTCAGCTGACGGGTCTGGGCCCTTGTTTGGTTTAATATTATTGCTTTGCCGTCTGCTGTTATTTCAACAGGATAATCCAATAATGTTTTATCTCTTTCATTATACTGAAGCCGTATAATTTTCTTGAGTTATAATCTATCTTCTTTTAAGATTCCCTCGAGACAGGGAAGAGCGGTTCTGTCTTTGCTTGATGGGAGGCTCCCATGAAGCTGACACTAGCACGCTGAAGTGAGCGCTGCCAAATTAAATTCTGAATCTCAATCACAGCCACTGTTTCTAATGGGAAATTTGAGTTGATTATGGAGATGACAGCCCAGGTTCACATTTATTGCATATAGCAGAAATTGTTTATCCTATTAAATACGGTCTTGAAGGAGCGACAATTGAATTTTGGAGCACGAGTGAATACTCGGGTGACGCCCAGGCATTGCTAAACTGCGTAATAATTATATTCTTATTTGTGGGCTGAACTTCCCCACGTGGCTCTTTCTGCAAACAAACGCATTTTGGAGGAGGCTGAAACATAATGCAAGAATTAAACAAAATAAATGCAAACTGTGCTTTTGGAAAATCTTGGCACCTGTGGCTTTCACTAGTGTACCAGTGAAGGAGCTGCAGCATTCAAGGGGCAGAGTCCAGGCAGGACAGTTTGGCTGTGGTCCTGGAAGCTTGAACACAGCACAAGATGCCTGGATGTGGGAGATTTTTGCATCCCAGAACATAAATCTTTGAAATGCTTTTAGCTCCATGTGCTTAATGTCCAAGTGGGAGGCTTTTCGTGTGACCTTGGACTAATAACATAACTTCTGTGGGAATAATAATTATTATAATTAGTTTAACAATAGTAATAATAATAATAGCTGCCAATTATAGAGTGCTTCCCAGTTTATGAAGTCTTTTAACCTATGTTATGTTATTTAATCTTCATCTGAATTTCATAAGGTAGATATTAATACGATCATTGGATGACAGGTAGAGAAAGCTTCAAATGGAAACTCGATCCTTATGACTAATGAGTCAACTATAGAAGTCAGGATGGGATACAGAGGTCAGGAGAAAGAGCACTTGCTGGCAGAAAATCCAGATAGAAGGAAAAGTCATCTCTGTCTTAAAGAAGAGGACTCTGGCCTGCTCCCAAGTACTTATAAAGGTCAGGAGAAAGTGGTCCTGGCACAGAAAGCCCTTGGGGACATCAGCCTGGTGACCTTCACGATCTGCACCTTGGTGGAAAAACATACTGGTCATAGGATCTTGCACACAGCAGCCCCACCACTCGCCCTCCTGTTGAGGCCAATTCCTCACTCATCCTCCCAGTCTCAGCTATCTCTTCTTTCCTACAGCCTTCCTTGCTTCCATTAGGTTAAGAGAGAGATGTCTACTCTCTCTGTTTTCATTTCACTCTGTACTTCCGCCATCATAATAGAAGTAAGTCTGAAAGTCTGAACATAGAGATGATATTTCGTTTTACAGATTGAAGATGTCCTTAATGACATCATGTCTACTCACCAATGTTTCTAGACTTTGCAGACATTGCATAATTTACTTGCTGCTTATTCTTTCTCAAATATGGCATCCATGAAGGCAGGGACAGTATCTACTGTGCTAATATATCCCAACTTCTAAGTTTAGTGACTGGCATAAGTAGACCATCAATAAATAATTGTGTAACTAACGAATTAATGGAAGGAATAAGTAGGGCCTAGGGAAGAACTTTCTCATGCTGGTGAGAACCTTTAGTGAATTTGTGGTACATGATAGTGGTATCATGAGAGTAGGGGCAAAGCAACCCCTGTGATAGGAGCTTATCACATATAGTAGTGAAGGACAGGCACTTTCAACTGGCTTTGTGGGCAGCAGTGCAAGAGCAAAGTGAAATAAAAGGGAAGAGAAAACAGCTGATGTCATGAAGGGACTGATAATACCTGTTTGGAGGTGGTATTGTTGACATCTCCTGGGGACAGCCAGGAATCCCCAAGGAAGCTTTGCCAAGGAAGGGAACAAAATCTCCGCAATTCTTGGTGGAGTAAACCTGAGAAGCACATTGACAGGTTGATGAGAAAACCAAGGCTCAAGAGATTTTAAAAGGCCTGCCTACTATGTGGCAGAGGTAGGAAAGAGGAACTGAAAAAAATCATCTTGCAGCATTCTGCTTTACCCTCAGTGTTCTCATCTCAACATTAGTTTTAAACCTAGAATGGCCACAAAAAACCTAATGGCAACACATTAGCATAGTGCATATTAGGTCTTTGAGATTCCCTGTTTATTGAATGTTGGAACAAATCAGATTTTTCTATGTTGTATTTTCTTCTTTGAGTTATCATTCTTAAATATTAGGCCAGATTCCAATAATGAGGTATTCAGAAACTCAGGGATCTGTTTATGGAGATACTGGGGGTGTTGTCACAACCTCTTAGACAAAACTGGAAGGACAGCATAGAGAGAGGCCAAACAGCATAGTGCTTGGAAGCCAGACTGCTGACGTTTGAAGTCTGGCTCTGTGACTTAATACCTTGTGGCCTTATACAAGTTATGTACCTGTCTGTGTCTCCATCTCCTCATTTGTAAGATGGGGATGGTGGCAGTGTCAGCCTCCTAGGGTGTTGTGAACATTATGTGAATTACTGCATTTAGGAGAGCACCCTGAACCTAGTAAGCATTCCATAATTAGCTATGTCATTACTATCATCATTTCCAGGGATTTTCAAAACATCAACAAGAACCACAGGTTGGTTATTTTTTAAGTCATTTAAAACTGCTTTACAGACATTTCAGTGTAAAACCCACTATATCATACAAGAACAAAAAGACATAAAATAGCTTAGCTCCTGGGGAATGTCTTAATAAAGGACATGGATGCTTTTTATATCCCAAGCTCTGGGTTATTAAGAAAAAATGTATCAGCATAACAACTAATATTTGCAGAGGGCATTACCAGTTACAAAGAACTTTCACATACCTAATCCAGCTTAATCCTCTCAATGCCTGCAACAGGAAGGATTTATTATCTGCCTTTGACAGGTGATGAGACAGAGCCTCGGAGAACCTGAGTGATTTGCCCAAGACCACACAGCTTGAAAGCAGCAGAGCTCAGTCCAAGAGCTGCAGCCTCTGTCCTCATGTCTCCCACAACAGCAGAGGTAAATCCAGCTTCATCCGTAGGCCAAATGCCCACCTGCCTGCTTACATAGCAGGGGCAGAGAAAGGCCCTTCATCTGACATCCCTGCAGCAGAGAAACTGAGCAGGTTTGGAAGGTTTTGCAATAGACAGACAGGTGTAACACCCAACGCCATTACTTCCTAGCTATGTGGTTTGAATCAAGTCACTTTTCCTTTCTTGGCCTCAGTGTCCTCATCAGAAAATGAGGCTGTCAATCTTCAGGGCACAAGTATGAGGATTAACATTCTTGGGTGCTGAACAAAACAGTCCTGCCTAACTTCTGCCTCTTTTTACCCTGCCTAGCATCTGTCTCTTTGGGCAGGTGGATGCATTTCACCAAAAGAAGAACGAAAAGAAATAGTGATTGCATTTGCAGTGAGGAATTCTCGGAGGATTGTCAAAGGGAGTCAAGTGGCTAGTCTGACATTCGCCTCTGTGTGGGAGGCCATGCTGGAGCCTGGGTACTTCCATTATCGCTATTGGCTGTATCCACCAGTTATCTCGAGTCTACACCTTGCAACCCCAGGTGTTCCTTCATCCATCATTGGCCATTGTTTATATTCACTCCTCCTTCCCTCACCACCTCCTGCCAGATGACTCCTTGTTAATAAGCCAGTTTTCTCACATCCTGAAAACTATCTGATTCTGGCCTCTTTTATCCCAAACACCGCCCATCCATCAAATGCTTGCTCCACATGCTTGGTTAGGAAAATGGGAACCAGGGAGGGAGACAAATCATAGATAAAACTTTTTAGCTGCTATCTCTAAAGAAATAGAATGGATAAATAGATCTGTCAGACATGTATCATGCCACTGGTCAGCAGAGTTCATTTGTTATAAACAGGTTAGGACGGGAGGATTTATCTCACATTTTAGGCTGTTAATATAGAAGGGAAACATATTTTCCTTTATCTCTCCCAGGGGAAATCCTAAGACCGTGAATGAGGAATTTTTAACTCAATTTGATGGACTTCCCTTCACTAAGGTGAAAAAGGTGGGCTCTGTCTTGAATTTGTGCAGCCTTCAGGAATGGTGTGGGCTCTGCTGTCCTCTGACATACCAAGAAGGTTGCAGGACTCAGGAGTCCTGTGGAAGTGTCTTTCATTAGGTTTCCTCTCACAAGTTTCTGCAGGCTAGACACTAAAACCGTTCTAGAGTCTTTGCCTCCAGCACAGAGAAACCAGAGACAACAGCAGCCAACAAACTTTCCCTGGAAAATTCCTATGTACCAAGTATGATGCTAGGTGCTAGGGCTTCAACGGTAAATAGGATTCCCCACTTGCCCTGCAAGAAATCACTGGGTGGGGTAGACACACAACTAGGCTACAGGAATGGAGCATGGAAAGTGCTGGAATACAGAGCTGTGTGAGGGAGGAGGACCTGATGAAGTGTGGGGTAATGGAAGCAGTCATGGTTGGTTTTCTGGATGAATGGACGCCTAACCTACACCCAGGAAAGTGCTGGTGACGGGCTAGAAGAAGATGAGAGCTGAGAAGTGGGAGTGGGGTAGTTCTTCCAGGAGTAGTATGTGCAAAAGCTGGAGGCAACAGAAGGCCTGACCTATTTGGGGAACTAAATTGGAAATAGTTCTTAAATTCAATAAATGTTTACTGAATCCCTACTAAGGCTAAATACTATTTGATACTGGGGATCTAACCATGAAAAAGCTTTCTTAATAATGGGGGGAGTCATACTGTCTTAGTCATTTCAGACTGCTATAGAAGAAGACAATAAACTGGATGGCTTAAACAACAGACATTTATTTCTCACAGTTCTGGAGACTGGCAATTCCAAGAGCAAGGTGCCAGCCCATTCAGTGTCTGATGAGTCACTCTTTCTGGTTTGCAGACCACTACCTTCTTGTTGTATCCCTCACATGGCAGATTGCAGACAGAAGCAAGCTCTTTGGTGTCTCTCCTTATAAGGGCACTAATCACATCATGAGGACTCCATCTTCATGACCTAAGCACTCCCAAAGGCCCCACCTCCTAATACCATCCCATTAGGGATTAGGATTTCCACATAGGAATTTGGGGGTACACAAACATGCAGTCCATAACACATGAGAAGAAAAAAAGAACAAATAAACAAATCTATAATGTCAGGTAATAGTAATTCTGTATGAGAAAAATAAATGAAAAGGGTGAGCCTCTTTACACAGGGTGGACAGATAATGTCTTTGCAGAGGTGACACTTGAGCAAAGACTTGAATGAAATGAGGAAGTGAGCTGTGGATGAGCTCATTTAGATGGTGAGCATCTCAGGCAGAGAGGACAGCAGGTGCAAAGGTCCTGAGGAGGGGAGGGCCTGGTGTACATGAGGAATGGCAAAAGGGCCTGCATGACTGGAGCAGCATCACTGAGAGAAGAACTGAAGGGAAGGAAATGAGAGGGAGCCAAGGGCTAGTTACACAGATCTTTGTTCCTCACGTCAGGTGCAATAGATTTCTAGCACAATTGGCTCATGGAGTCTGAACAGGGAGGTAAAGGTGGAGGGGTACAACAGCCTCAGAGATGTGCTTTATGAATCCAGTTTGAAATTCGTGGCCTTTATAACAATAGCTGTGGGCTTGCTGAAAGCCCAAGAGTAGCCCAGGGTAATCAGGAAAGGGGCTGTCTGTAGGAATCTCCCTGGGACCGAGCACTGGCTGCCCTCAGGAAAGGCCCAGTGACCAAACTGGAATTCCAAACTCAGTCATCTCCAGCCTGACAAACTCCAGCACCATTACCCAAAGAGCTGAGCAAAAATTGTCCCACACTCTATCTCCTGGTTTTCCAGCTCTGTCACTTGGCACCATTCCCCTGCACAATCGGGCCCCTCCTTCTGCTTTCTGTGATGCTCCAACTCTCATTGTGTCTGAGATTCTGCTGGCCATATCCTGGCTGCCTGCCCTGCTCCCACAGCTGGTCATCCCCGACAGGTCCCTGGACTTCCTGCTGCCTGGGACCTATTGCCATTGTTCACAGTTCTCCTTTACCAGACTGCATTCTTCCAGGGATGGGACCATGTCTGATCCTTTTCTGAACCTCCAGCACCCAGCATGGGGCCTGCACAAGAGATCTCCAGAGAGTATTTTGCCCATTTCTGAAGTGAAGGAGTAGCACCATAAATTTTCTTCATGCCATTGCTCTAATCCATATCACATCCCCTTCCTCTCACGGCACTCAATGGCTTCACTTTGCCATCTCTCATTTCTGCAATGTGGCTTTTGAAGCCTACGCTTTCTCTCTGTCCATTTTCTTCACCCTAAAGGCATATAGTTCAGAAGAGATTCATTGAGTGCTGAACTCTTTAGATCTTCCTTTCTCACAAAGAAGAAAAAAAAAAGAAAAAAGCCTCTCCTTATTGCTTTTTATTCTGTCATTAATTTACTTTTCAAAAGACACCTTGTCAAGCTGAAGATTATATCTTTAAACCATGTATTTACACCCACTACCTATAAAACCTTAGATTATAGATCTTCTTAAAAGACCTAAGGGAAAATGCATTGGATGAGCTTTATGCTTTTTGCTTTGTGAGAGCCATTCTTGAAGAGGGAAAGCTGCTGATGTAGTAAAGGGTTGCTATGCTTGAAACTGCCACTGTATTTTAATTTTTAAAGCTCCTGGGGATGTAGCATCCTCAGAGGAGTGGGACAGGTGCTGGCTTGGGTTCTCTGGCTCAGAAGATAGGAAGATGGCATTGCTCAGCTGGTGGTTTTGGCTCACAGACGATTCAGGCAATTACTTAATCTCAAAGTTCTCATCTTTTGCCCAGATTACTCCACTTACCTCCTGATGAGCCTCCCTGCCTCTGGTTTCTTTCCCTCCCCTGTGCCCCACACACTATTCTCCAAATCCCTCCACCGACAGACAAGAGGAAAGGGTGGGTGGAGGAAATGGAAGCATGTGTTGGATGCATTCAAGCCCATGAGGCTCAACCTTGCTGAGATTCAGTTTATTGGCTGCACAATAGGCACAGAAAACTAACCTTAAGAGATCTTGCATAGGACTAGTTAAAATAGCACAAATAACTTTGCTGTCTCTGCCTTTTTGTTTTGTCACAGACCCCATTCCCCATGCCCATATAATGATTCCTCCACTCTCAGGAGCCTCAACCTTGGCTGCACTTGGAATCACCTGGGGAACTTTTAAAACTAAGGATGTCAGGCCAGGTACAGTGGCTCACGTCTGTAATCCCAGCACTCTAGGAGGCCGAGGCGGGTGGATCACCTGAAGTCAGGAGTTCGAGACCAGCCTGACCAGTATGGTGAAACCTCATCTCTACTAAAAATACAAAAATTAGCTGGGCATCATGGTGGCGTGCACCTGCAGTCCCAGCTACTGAGGAGGCTGAGTCAAGAGAATCGCTTGAATCCCGAAGGCAGAGGTTGCAGTGAGCCAAGATTACACCATTGTACTCCAGCCTGGAGACTCTGTCTCAAAACAAACAAACAACACCAACAAAAGAAAACCCAAAAAACTACAGATGTCTGGTCCCTACCCCCAGTGATTAAGATTTAATTGGTTTGGGGTG
This sequence comes from Colobus angolensis palliatus, assembly GCF_000951035.1. Lineage (NCBI taxonomy): Eukaryota > Metazoa > Chordata > Mammalia > Primates > Cercopithecidae > Colobus > Colobus angolensis. The sequence continues at coordinate 8,856,264 of NW_012111142.1, forward strand.
CAGCCTGTAGACATCAGGGTTTTAAAAACTCCTCAGGTGATTGTAACATACAACCAAGTTTAAGAACCACTGTTTTTAGGTCAAGATCGAATGCTCTCTTTAAAGTGCTCACGTGGCCTGGTCAATTTGGCCCTTGGTCACTTTCTAGCATGAAACTGCCACTACTCAGTAAATAATGAATGTAGGTTAATTATTAATATAAGTTAAAAAGTAAAAAGCAAATTAATGACAGGACGGAAGGCAATAAGAGAGTCTTTTTTCTTTTTTCAGACAGAAGATCTAAAGAGTTCAGCAATCAACTTCTAAATCACATTCTTTAATAGTCTTAATAATGATGATGATAAGGGTGAGGCTAATAATGTCCTGTATGACAGGCATGGTGCCAAGTGTTTTATATGCCTTATTTTATTTACATGCATTATTTTCCCCACTCCCCATTCCTGACACATACGCACCTGCACACACCCCTAATTGTCTTTCTCACTTTCAGACTTTGTCTCATGCTGAATTTCTGTTTGAGAGATCTCCTCCCTCTTTGCCTACTTGAAAAGTCCTTCAGGGCCTGGGGCAAGCCCCATGCCATCCACAATATACACACTCATGGAAAGGTAAGTCTCTCTCCCACCTGGCCTCCTTCAGCACTTATTTTGTGTGCTACATATTTTAGCATTAACTCAACAATTAATTTCCCTAAAGCCTCCTCTAGTTGTTTTATATACATAATTCTTATTCTTACTTTAACAAGATTGAGGACTCTGGAATGACTTGAAGCATCAATATATATGTTAGTCATCAGGCGTTTCTTGAGTACCTACTATGCACTAGGATTGTAGATTTGGCCTTCAAGGAGCTCACAATCTAACACAGGAAACTGACGGATAAACAGAAAATTCAGTGCTACCTAAAATGTTCTCTATTTGAGGCATGACTGGAGTGCTGTGGGATTCTGACGCTGGCTGGTGTGATTGACCACCCCTAGAGATGGGTCAGAGAAGGTGAATTGATAGTCACTAGTTGGCCTCTTCAAATCCACTCTCCACTCTGGGAGGCTGACCAATGTGCTCCTCATCTATGAATTGACTCTTCAATTCATTCACTTATTTAATCACAGCTACTTACTAAGTCCCTGCTACATTTAAGGCAAAGCCTGACCTCCGGGGCTACAGTGCTAAACAAAACAAACTTGACTTCTGCCCTCAAGATTATTATCTCTTAGGAAGAGATAGATCTTAAATAGTCACAGGAGATGTGGGGTTAAATATATATGCTATGATCTGAACATGGTCCCTTCAAAATTCAAATGTTGAAATCCTAACCCCAAAGTGATGGCATGAGGAGGTGGGACATTCAGAAAGTGACTAGGTCATGAGAATGGAGCCCTCATGAATGGGATTAGTGACCTTAAAGAAGGGACCTAAGAGACTGCCTAGCCTCTTCTACCATGTAAGGACACAGCAGTAAGACAGTCCTGTAAAAACTAAGAAGTGGGCCCTTACCAGACACTGAATCTTCCTTGATCTTGGACTTCCCAGCCTCCAGAACTGTGAGAAATAAATATCTGTTGTTTATAAGCCACCTAGTTTAAGGCTTTTTGTTAGAGCAGCCCAAAGAGACTAAGATAATATAATTACTAGTTATGAAAATTGCAATGAAGGAAAAGAAGTGTTCCATGAGAAAATAATTAGAAGAAATGTCACATTTGTGGTAAGAACTTAAGGGAACTAGAGAGATTAATTGAATTAATAAATGAGTTCAAATGAAGGAAAATTGAAATAACTCAAGTCAATTTTTAATATTTTTCTCATTATTTCAGAGTGTCTGCTTACCCTACCAATTAATAATGTTTCCATGAAAGAACAAATATTGTTATCAAAGAACTAAGAGAATTCTCATCCTACTTTGTTTAATTGGGCGTTGATTGTTTCAGGTGTCTGCTTGCTTTGTCTCTAACATCCTGTAAGTTCTCTCTGGTCATGGATTGAGTTTTCTCAGTTTTCTATTTTACTTTATTTTTTTGATGATTCAAGGTGCTGTGAGCAGGACAGAGCTTTTAGTTAACAGTCAACATCCAGTTGCTGAATAAAATGATTGAGTTTCGTAAGTAATAGAATAGTTGGCTGTAGATAGCAAAACCTAGTCTTAGGCCTGGAAGCTGGCAGAACAAAGAAAAAAGTGTGCTGATTTGCATTGTCTCTCAGTTGAAAGAAGTCTTTATCCAATAGTCAGTGCAGGGGCGATCCACAGCATCTGGTCCAGCCTGTGCTCAGAGGCCCTCAGCAAGCCTGCGTTTGTACTTTCCGCCCTGGACACGAGGCCCCTCCATTCTGAGGCGCAGGATTGTCACACTCTCTTCTCCTTTCCTGGGTGCCTGTTCTGCACACAGACCAGGAGCTCCAGCAACTCCAGCTCCCATCTGCTTTGGCTCCTGTGGAGGAAGTTTCCCAGGGAGGAGGAGGTTAGCATATGGTTAAGAAGGAAGTGCCTGTCTGGTGACGAACAGGGAGGGGTGGGTGGGACCCTTGGGAGATGGACTGGCCTCCCCTCCTTTGGTTGACTGCAGCTTGTTGGAGGTACCTACGGATAAGGCACATAGGGTCTTTGCTTCTTTGCTAGTCCGAATGTAGCAAGGGCAGTTTCACTGTGGAGACCATGGCAGACAGGCTTTTAATTGTCCCTGGGGGCACTGTCCAGGGGGTTGCAGAGCTGCTACTGAGGAGGGAGGGTTATCCTGTTGCCTGAAAGTTGTCTGCAATCCCTCCTTGGGGAAATGCCTTCAGGTAGCAAACCAAGACGTCTGTGCTCACTGCCGTGCACTTAATTTGAAACTGGATGGAGTGAGAAGAGGCCACTGGGAGCCCATCTCATGGAATTGGAATCCGCCGTTCCATGGAAGATGGATAGCGGAGGGAGGCAGAAGGTGTGCTCCGTTGGAAGAATGACACAGAGTCACTGGAGGGTGTGGAGAACGGGGAGGACCGCCCGGCTGGGGAGTCAGAGAAAAGGTTTGGCCGGGCACCTCCCTGGAGAGGATTGCTAAGCTTTTGTATGAGGATCTGCAAATCAAACCCCCTCAGACTCTGGCAACAGAGGCACAGAGGGTGACTGCCTCTCTGCACAGAGCATCTGAACACATGCACTGACCATGGACTATCTGAAAATCTAGCTCAGAGAATTGCCTAGCCTGGGGCTTGGCCTGAGTTTTGGACGTTATCATATGAGAAGGATGGACTAATCCAGTGGGTATTTTTCAATCATTATTTTTCTCATCACAATTTCATTTTTCCTAAATGAAATCTTACGTGGACCCCAACCTCGAAGTCAGATGAAAGTGGAGCTGCTCTATTTGAAGCTGGATGTCTGTCAGGCTCGCCCTCCTCCACTGGGGCAGCTCTGAGACCCCAAGGCTCCTCAGATCACAGTGTGAATATCATTGGATTGGATTATCTCCAAGTTCCTTCCAGCTCTGTAATTATACTCCCTGATGGGGCAGCCACAGCAAGGCTCTCTGTCTCTTTCTCCCACCTCTGTGCCTTGGTCCCCATAGGCAAAGGTTTGCTGGGAAAATTCCCAGGGACTGTAATGGGCCTCCATGGAATTTGACTGCCCTGCCTCAGACTTCCTTGCCAGCCCAGTCTCCATCAGGCTGAAAGTTCAGTATGATAGCCCCAAGGCCACCTGATGTCCACACCTTGCTTGGAACCAGGTTGATGGAGTGCCATGAGCTGCCTGCAATGAACTAAGTGCACTGCCTGCAACTGAATGCAGGAGGAATGGAACCTTGGGAGCAGCCCTCTGTCTCATCCCTTCCTGCAGATCATTATGTAATGCCCACACCTTCTCTGATGCCCACCACGTGTGCAGGTGTCTCCGCCTGCCTGCCACTGAGCCTGCCACTGGACCATGGAGAGGCACGTCTGGGTAGCCCACACTCCCTCTTCTCCTTGTCTCTATCCTGTGTGGACGGGGATCCTAGCAAGTCACTGGTTCTGAGGGCCCTTGAGGTGCTATAATTAAATTACTCTGGCAAGGCTCACATGTGTTCCTTTAAGCCAGGCCAGGTTGATAACCAGGAACTGGTATATACCCCACTTTCCACTCCCCAAGATGACACTTACTGAAGTTGTCTCAGATCCTCTACTCTCATTCCCCAAATTTCCTCACTCTTAGGATGTGACTCAGTAGGGTGTAATGGTTAAGAGATTGGGTCCTGGGTCCAAATCCTTGCTCTTTCATTCCCCAGCTAGGTGACCTTGAGCAAATTATCCAACCTTCCTTCTGCCCTGGTTTCCTCATCTGTAAATTGGGACTCATAATAGCATTTATGTCATAAGGTTGTTGGGAAAATAAATGAGTTCATATACATGCTGCTATAATGGTTGTTACCAATAAGGCTTAGTTATTTTGTCTGTTTATTGATCTTTGGTCCCCTTGGGAATGCTGCCTGGCCAATGGGAAAATGGTGGCTGCAACCCAGTCCATACCCTGCTTGGGAAGTCAGGAAAGCCCTGGACCCTTGAGCTGTGCTGTATCAGTCCAGAGTGGTTTTCTTTTTCTCTCCCAATTCACCCACCTACCAGGCAGTGCCTTTTTTCCAGTTCTCACAAGGAAACTGGAATCTGCAGTTCCATGGAAGATGGAACTGGCCCTGGGAGTTGGTCTCCTTGGTTTGTATTCTCTGCAGGCTCCTTCTTAAGGTCTTTGGCTTTCACTCAGCCTCTTGGCTTATCTCCCACAGGACACAGGCAGCTCAGATTCTATTCCCTTTTGCCACCAAAGGAGGAATTTGAAGAAGTAACAACCCAGAACAATCCTCTACCAATGAAACATCCCACATGAAGCTGTCTCATCTTTTTCTTATTATAATAGAGCCTACCATGAGTGTTAACTAGTTTAATCCTCAACACAATCTTTGAGAAGGTTCCAGTATAATCTCATTTTAGAGGGTATGCCCAGATGGAAATCGGCAGCTTAGCAATTAAAGATCTGGGCTGAATGTGGTGGCTCACGCCTATAATCCCAGCACCTTGGGAGGCTGAGGCGGGCAGATCACTTGAGGCCAGGAGTTCGAGACCAGCCTGGCCAACATGGCAAAACTCCATCTCTAGTAAAAAATACAAAAATTAGCCAGGCATGGTGGCGCATGCCTGTAGTCCCAGCTACTCAGGGTGGGGGTGGGGGAGTGCGGGCTGACGTGGGAGAATTGCTTGAACCTGGGAGGTGGAGGTTGTAGTGAGCCAAGATCACACCATTGCACTCCAGCCTGGGTGACAGAGTGAGACTCCATCTCAAAACAAAAACAAAAACAAAAAACGAAAGATCTGTTTGATACCTGAGCTATGCTATCCTGCCTCCTACTTAGAACTACTCTCCCAAAGAGGAAATAATAACTCACCATGATCTCATTTTAAAACCAGGTCTACTGCATAAAGATCCCCTTGTATCCTAAAGAAGTTGGTATTTGTAGTTTGAAGCTTAAAATATTTAAATTCAATTTTGCATTTAAAGATTTTAAGCTTCAAACTACCGACTGCTCACCATGTTGCTATCCCTTGTTTGGGTCAGAGACTCAGAGATTCTGGGGGTAGGAAGGACCTTGAGGCTGTCTTGCCCAATCATCCCTTGGAAGAATGAATCTCTTTCATTACAATTCCCTGAAAAGTGGTCATCTGTCCCATTCCCGCACTCCTGCCACAGTACATGCAGAAGAAAGTCCTCCCTCATTAAGCCCTCATCCCTTTGCTATAGCTTCTCTCCTTTAGTCCTACAACCTAATCTCAGGGGCCATAGAAAACATGTCCTCCCATGTGGTGGTTTATATGAGACTTGTCCCTCCTCAGTCTTTCTTCTTCATGCCAAAAGTTCCCAATCTCTCCAGATCTTCTTAGTACATAGGTTTGAGCCTTCCCACTTCCCTGGGTTGCCTGCTTTGCTTTGCCAGTATCTGGTGAAATGTGACACCAAGAACAAAGATCTTGGTATGCCAGAGAAGAATCTTATCCTGGACTCTTGACTTCTGTTAACCCATCTTTCACTATGGGGCCGTCTGTATCAGGCTCCCACTAACTGAACTGGGACTAATGGTTGGCCTGTTTCTTTCACGTGGCCGTTGGGCCACATGGCTTCAGCTCCCTCCACCCTGTGCTTCAACTGTTTGTTTACTGGAGTCAATTGTAATACCTTGGGTTTGCCCAGCCAGACTTCTTTGTTTTTCCCTTTGTGTTTTCTTCATTGCAATAGCCAATTTAGGTTAATGTATATATTGATTAGGTAGCTGATACATTTTGCCATCATTTTCATATAAACAGTTTCATATGCCTGAAAAATTGGGAGCTTAGGAACTGGAACATGCATAGAGACTCTTGGGGCTAAAAGGGAACATAGATGAGAAAGCTAAGCCCCAGAAAGACGTGAATAATCAGTGTCTCACAGTGACTTAGTAAAGTGTCTGGGATGCACATCCACATCCTCAGACTTCTTCATTTTTAAGTGATGGACTTTTAATGCTTGTTTGATGACTTTCTTCCCTGGTACAAGTTGGTTCATATTGCAGCTATCTGCGTTTAAACTTTCCTTGCCCAAACCTTGTTTTTAGTCACAACTCCTTACACTGAAATGACAACTACCTATCTCTTTTAGTGAGTTGAATTGTGCTTCCCCAAAAGATACGTTGAAGGCAAACCCTTGTTACCTGTGAACATGATATTATTTGGAAATAGGATCTTTGCAGATGAAATCACATTAAAATGAGGTCCTGCTGGATTAGGGTGGGCTCTAACCCAATGACTGGTGGTTCTTATAAGAAGAGAAACAGAGTTATAGAGGTAAGAATGCCACATGAAGACAGAGGCAGAGACTGGAGTGATGCATCTACAAGCCCAGAAATGCCAAGGATTGCTGACAACCACCAAAAGGTAGGAGAGGGGCATGGACCACACACTCCCTCAGTCTCTGGCAGGAACCAACCTAGCCAACACACCTGACTTTGGACTTCTAGCTTCCAGAAGTCTGAAACAATATACTTCTGTTGTTGTAAGCCACCTAATTTGTGATGAATAAACTAGGAAACTAGTTTATTCCTCCATAAATAAATCCTGGTATCCATAAACATCTTGGTGAAAAACAGTTCTTATCTGAGAAAAGTCTTGATGGCAAGGACAAAGCACAAGAACTATTAAGTGTGATGGATGATGAATAGAACTCTCAAGGGTGGCTCCTGGGTAATGGCTAGGAGGGCTCAGAAAGGAGGGCCTGGGAACCCCAAAAGTCCTTTCTGCACTGGCCCCTTTGAGCTGGGCCAGGCTGGAACTGGGTGGGGATGCACAGAGCTTACCTTCTGTCTGTATTTGCTCACAGGCAGGGCCCAGGCGACCCAGGCGGCACTGGCACCTGCAGCTGGTGCCCTCGAGAATGGGCACCCCATTGTTGAAGCAGGGCCCACATCGGCAGGCATTGAATTCCATCAGATACTGGTCCAAGGCGTGGCGCAGGTTCTGGCGCTTGGCCTCCAGAGGCCCCAGGCTTGTGTGCCGCAGCACCTCATGAATAGGCTGCATCTGTGGGCACAGAAAGAACACAGCGCCCCTCCCTGGGCTCTGTCTACTTTCCCAGAGCCTAAGAACCGAACATCAAGCTTCTGGAAGGCCTGATACATGCCAGGCACAGACACAGACACAGACACTCAACTTATCCCACCACCTTGGATCCTCACAGCCGCTCTCTGACATAGGCACTAAACAAACTCCTCAGCTCCCAGCAGAAGAGACGGAGACTCAGAGTGTGTAAGTGACCGGCTCAGAAACACACAATTATTAAGAAATAATAATGAAGATCAGGTTTAGAGAGGGGCAGCTAAAAGTCCAAGGTCACACAGCTAGGACGTGAGACACATTTACTTAGCTTTTACCTTGTGACAGGCCTTTCCCCTATGTCATCTCCCTTAATCCTCACAATAATTCTGGAGCAATGTGTACATTCCCCACGAGAATCACCTACTTAACTCTGAAACCTGTGCACTCCCAATCCCAAGTGAGCTTAGAAGTTATTTGTGCCAACTCATCTGCCCCATCTACAATGTTTAGGAAGCAGGAAAAGTATGTTTTGATTGTCAGCCTTCAATGAAGGAATTAATAAAATCCTTGACAGGTAGTGTTGTTGTCATTGCTGAGCAATTCCCGTAATGGTGTAACTGTGGCAGCTACATGTGGCTGGGTAGGGGTTATTTACAACTGATGCAACCCATTCCAGGCATGACCATAGTTCAGGGTTTCTCAACCTTGGCACTATTGCGTATCAAGTTGGATAATTCTTTATTGGCAGGAGTGGGCTGTCCTATGCATTGTAGGCTGTTTAGCAGAGTCCCTGTTCTCTACCCCCTACCTGCCAGCAGCCCCCTTCCAGTTGTGAAAATCAAAACTGCCTCCTGATATTGCCAAATATTCCTTGGGGAAAATAATTGCCTCAACTGAGAAGCAGTAGATGAAGCACAAGGAGCAATGAATCTGGAGCCAGAAAACCTGACTTCAAACCCCAGCTACCCTGCTTCCAATTGTGTGATCTTTGGCATATGACATACAGAGCCTCCTTCATCATCTGTAAAGGGAGAACAGTCATCGCACCTTCCAGGATTATTGTGAGGATTAAGGGAGATGATATAGGGGAAAGGCCTGTCACATGGTAAAAGCTAAGTAAATGTGGTTCACTTTCCAGTTATGTGGCCTAACTGTCCCTGTCTAAGTCTAAGCTTCATTATCTAGAAAATGGGAATAATACTTAATTTCCAGATTTCTTATGAGGATCTAAAGAAGTACTGAATGTGAGATACAACTGTACAAGGGACGAATGACAAAAAAATTAAGCACCATTTTTGTTAGCTGAATGTGATAATAGTAAACAAACAAAAAACAAACAAACAAAAAAAACCCCAAACTCTGTGTTTTTGAAATTGCATGTACATATGGTTATCTGCAGCATGCTTATAATGTTACACATTTTAATACACTCATAAAAGGAAGGAACTTCTCCAGATCTCTCATTTTAAGGAGAGGAACCTGAGGCCCCCCAAGGGGAAGTGATTTGCCAAGGTCACAGAGCAAGTCAACAGTAGGACTGAGCCACATTACGGTAGTCTCACTTCCCTGGAAACAGAAATCAACTAAGGGCACTGGCAATAGCTTTGACTGAGTTCCTGGAAGTGTGTACAGAAAGACCTGTGGCAAACAGACTTTGGCCTGTGGTCAGGGGCTGCGGTTGAGGTCAGCAGGCAGGTAATATCAGGACTGGTAGGGCCCCCAGCCAAGGGGAGAAAACCACTTACTGGAAGTTCAGGGAATTCAGTCCCATTGTTAGGAAGTCAGCGTAGAATACGCTGCCCTTTTGGCCTGGTCAAAGATGACTCTTAGTTCCAGGGAAGGCCAGGACCATTAAGCATGTGGAGGTCTCTTTGACTTTCCAGTGGAGCTCAGCACCCAGTTCCCTACCTCAGATCTCTCTCTCCCAGGAACCACAGGAAGAGAGAAACTACTCCATAGGGTGGACTGGTGGAGTTAAAGGAGGGGAGAGAGGTGGAGAAAAGGGGTCTTAGGACGTTAGAGCTTGAAAATGTATTGGCAATGATCTTGTTCCCGTTTTGCAGATGGGAAAAAAGACTCAGCTATCAAATGATACAAGATAGCAACACAAAATAACACACAGTAATATATCACACAACACAACATAGCAAAATAACATAACACAAACGTAACATAACAGGACTCCTACTTTCATGAACGTGCTATAAACAAGCACTGCTGAACTCTGGGAGATACGCAAGTGAATAAGACGCTGTTTCCACTCTGAACATCAGGCTCCAAATAACCCTTACCTGGTCCCCTTGTCTGTAATCTCTCTCTTCTTCAAATCATCCTTTATTTCCCCGTGAGCATTCTCTTTTTAAAGCACAGTGCTAGCTGTGTTACTTCCCTGCTGTAAAGCCTGCCCAAGGCTTAATGCATCGAGTCCAAACTTCTCAGGGGGCAACATGAGTTGTGAAGAGACTAAGGATGTTAGTGTCAGTCAAACATGACTCGAGTTGGACTCTATCATTTGCCAACTTTGAGATATTGTGCTGAACCTGTTTATTCAACTGACATTTACTAAGTAACTTCTGATCTCCTGAGTCTTGTGACGTTATCTCTATGTGATAGAGCAGGAAACTGAGGCTCACTGAAGGAAGTAACTTGTCAAAGGTCACACGTTGAAAAAGTGGCTGAGCTCTGACCTAAATTATGTCTTTCCCCTCCCTCCCACCCAACCCTGCCAAAGTCTGGGCTCTTTTTTCCAAAAGACTGTAGTGGTCTTCTCCAAATGATGACCCTCAGTCTTCCCAGGGAAGTTTTTCTCAAGGCAAACACCAAGTTCCCCTCTTGCCTGTGAAAGTTTATATATTACTCCTGATATCAATTTTACAGTTTTTGCTCAAATCACTAATAGCTTGATGATATCAATTTTCAAACTCTATGTGAATTACAGTTGCGTGAAAATGGTTTCTTACTTATTGAAGAAGAAATGAAATCAAGGTTAATCCATCTGACCTCTTTCTTCACAGAAACCAGGGTGTTAGAATAGACTTCAAGGTTTAACTATAGGTAACTACAGGTATATGTTTTAAGAGAAGGACTATATCCATATCTGGGATTTTAAATATACGTAGAAAAATAGAAAAGGGTAGGGAGAAAATGGATGAGAAAATGATCATCTTTTGCTTCAAAGTCTAAAATGCAGTCTTATTTTGAACGGACTACACCGCATATTGACAGAAGTAGTTTGGCAACAGCTAGAACAATTACCTCCTTTGTGGTTAGAATAGAGTTTTCCATACTTTGTGAAGTTAAGCATTTAAGGCAGAGTTTCTCAACTTTGGCATTATTGACACTTGAGGCCAGATACTTCTTTGCTGTGGGGTCTGTTCTGTGCATGGAAGGACGTTTAGCAGCATCCCAGGCCTCTGCCTCCTGGATGCCAGTAACACCTCCTTTGCCCCACTGTGGGTGGTGACAAGAATATCAAAAACATCTCCAGACATTGCTAAATTTCCTCTGTGGAGCAAAACTGCCCCTAGTAGTTGAGAGACACTTCTTCAAGGGAGGTGCTAGGACAGAGAGAAGTGAGAATTGGATATGAAGTCCAGAGGTCTGAAATCCAAGCATTGCCACCTCTGAGCTCTATGACCTCAAACATTTTCACTTGATTTTTCAGAGCCTGTTTCCTAAACTTTTTAATGGGAGGGAATAGTATCTATGCCAGAGGTTCCTGTAATGGGGAGATGAGATAACTTTGGAGCGTGGTAGCAAATTGCAGCCTGGGTCCAAGTCTAACCCACAGCTTATTTTTGTATGGCCTTTGAGCTAAGAATGACTTTTATCTTTTTAAAGAGATTTGATGAAGAAGAGAAAGAAGAAGAACTACTACTACTAATTTGTGTATCATAGATTGCATATGTCCCACAAAGCCTAAAATATTTACTCTCTGACATTTTACAGAAAAAGTTTGCCACCCCCTAATGTAGCCCATGTGATTTTTAAAGTCTTTTATGTATAAATAAAAATCACGATTTGCCTAATGTGAACTCATGCTGAGGAACTTCTGGGATGAGCAGTGTAAAACTGGGCACTGACCAGTTTCTGATCCCTGCTCTCCCGTGGCCTGGGTCTGAAGTTGTGCATTCCCTGGAGTCAGGCACAAGCAAGGCCACTAGTTCAGTGTGCCGTTACATTTAATCTTGTTCTTTGATGGGCTCATAATAAGAAATATGAAATGATCTGGTCTGCTTCACTTTCATTCCTCATGGACGTAGAGTTTCTTCAGCTGCGAAAAGACTTACCTCAAAATCGATAACAACAGGATTATACTTTAATGACCTCCCCCAGGAACGGTATGTAATGGTGCTCCTGTTCTGTGCCAAGCCACCACTCCTGCCAGAACTGCCACCTCGTACCCGAGAAATGATGTCTTCCACAGCCATGGCCTTCCTGGCCCTTTCTGCCGCCAAGAGGATAAACTGCATTAGCTCATTTCCCAAAAAGCCCAAGGACTGGTTGACAAATCCCACTAATGAGATTTGGAAGAAAGGTTACATGTTTTCTTTAGATGTTTACCATTTTTCTACTCTTCTTGGTTAGCTAGCAGGACAAGGCAAAAGGGAAGGACCAAGACTCAAGAAATAGTCCCATCCTCTGGAGTGGAGAAACACTGTGAGGACAGCCTGACCCACATGGAGGATAAGGGGGATAGGAAATGGGTGGTCATTCATTTATTCATTCATTCGCTAATTCATTCATATGTCAAATATTTACTCAGTACCTGCTATATGCGAAATAGGTTCAATCAAATATTATAGGTGCTATAGATGTTTCTATAGGACTCAATGGGGGCACAGCGAAAGAAACTAGTCAGCTATACAGTAGGAGGTGTGGGAGGCAATCAGGAAGAAAGGTGAGTTGTCTACAAAGGTAAGTGAGTATTTGCCAAGTAAATGAAGAGAGGATAGAAAGAGAGAGGAAACAATTTGACTTAAAGCCCGGAGTTACAGGTAACCTAACACAATGGGAATAGCTTGAATCTGTTTAATATCTATTCTACCTACTACATTATAAACTTCATCTTCCCTGTATCCTCTGTGTCTCCCACTTGGGGAAGAAAATCTCAATGCCTGTTTGAGGAATGGATGAGTAAATGAATACATGAACACCCAAACTGACTTGTTCAGAAAACGCCATAAAATATTCCTGTACAATCCCTCTCTAATAATTGTTCTTTGTGCTTGGACTCGGTAACCATATTCTCTCTCAACAGCCTTATTTCCTTCCTCTGAACTGTAATATGATGGGCCTTCATTTAAACAGCCCATTTTCCAGATGCCTTTCATTCTAGTTCTTACTTGGATCTTTGTCTAACACTTGAAATCTAGGAGGGTGCCCCATATAAAAGTAAATACTTCAAAGGTGATTTTAAACCCATGGTAGATTCAAAATAGAGCCACTGCGGGTCATTGGTTTGGGTCATTTAGCACCTATGCAGTCTGATCATTGAATACAATGAAATCAACTGGGAAAAAAACATAGCTTCCAAGTCCCAGTGTGTGTCCAAAGGAAAGCCTGGCTTCTCTTTTTGGGAGATCTATTGCTAAACACTTGCCAGTTTTGCCATCTCCAAATTTTTTACAATGGTCTCCTGATAAACCTCCATCAATATTTATTCCACCTTCATATTGAATGCCCAAGGAGCCTCCAAAACATGTCATGATATCTCTGCTGGTAATACCTGCAACAGGGACACAGAGAAACACAAAATGCTGAGTTATTAAAAGACACTTGACACGGTACAACTATGTCACAGTAGTAAAAGTTAGCTTCATGTTTGGAGTCCAAAAGGCCTGAGTTGAAAGCCTGGTTCTTTAATCCAGTTTCAGTTTTCTCTTCTGCATGGTTCCAACCAAAATAATTCTTGAAATGAGAAGAGATATGTGTTGCACATACTAGTTGGTAAAAAATGCTAGCACTCTTGCTTTTGACCATTCTTTATTGAGCCACCTTCAGGCAGTAATTCTATCTCATCCATCTGCATTTGCCCCCATGCCTACCTCAGCACCCGGGCCATGATAGGCACCATTACTCTGAACTTTTGAACATATTTGTCCCTACTATAAATGCCTCTCCTCCTCCCTTTCCATCATCTTTCCAAAGACTACTCTTCTACCCATCATCTCTCCAAAAGCTTTCATTCAAATGTCATTTACTCCATGAACCATTTTTAGATCTGAATAATTCCCTCTTTTTTCAGAGCTACCAATGTTCTCTGTGCCTGAGTGATCGTCTTCATCACAATTCTTTTTGTCCAGGTCGTCTTTGCACCCCAGAGAGGCCAAAGTCTTGCTAGAAGATGAATGGATCACCATGGGAAGTTTACCTGCCCTTCAGACCCCATAAAGACTGTCAGGCCCACATTAGCCATTATCTGTATTTGTCTACATCTGAGGACCCACTGAGGAACTGACTTTTGCAGATGAGGAAAATAATTCTTAAAGCAGTAAAGCCACATTGCTATGTAAATAGATAGAGCTGGGTTTCCAATCCTAGGTCTGCCTGGCAAGATAAAACTAGATAAATAGACTGGAGGGATATTGACCATGCTACAGAGTCCAACCTTTTCGGTAGCTAAAGGAGTTTGTATTTTGAGACATGACTCCTTTAAACTACAACTATACAAAGTAATTATTTCCAGTCATACTGTTATTCTATCAACCATAAAGGAAAAATAATTTAGACCTGTCATTCAATTGAGCTAAAGATTAGATTCACTATTTTCAAGGGAGTATTGAGCATCAAAGTTTATGTGCCTGTGTCCTCATTAAACAGCAAACTCTATGAGGTCAAGGACTTGCATCTAATTCACCATTGTCTTGCTAGCATAGCAATGTGGTGTGTGCCGTGTTCAGTAAGTACTTTCAGAATAAATGATTGATGAATTTTTAAAAAATGAGTAAATAAATGAATGCCCTGAGTCCTTTGATAAGGGTTTCTGATGGAAGGAAACTTAGAAGTCCTAAGTCCTAAATTCAAATTCCAGTCACTAACACCCTGTATGATCCTAGGAAAGGCCCATGATCCCAGTGGGCCTCCGTTTCCCATTTATGGAAAGAAGAGGTTGTCATCTCCAAGACCCCTTTCAGCTGCAGCCCTTTGTGACTCTTTGGATATCAGTTTCTGAGTCACTCCTGAGCTGAAAGTGCTTGTTGAAAGTGATGCTCTGAGCACCGGCACTCAACACTGAGCAAAGGGCTTCTTCTGCCATTTCCATTCAAACACTTTTAATTTAATGCATTGGGGGAATATTTAGCATATTTAATTGTTTTGATTAAAAAATGCTTCAACGGTGATAAACAAAAGTGGATGAAAAGAATTCACGGGTAGGAGCCAGAGTGATTATTTAGGTGGATGGTGGAGTGCTGCTGAATTAAAGCGACAGGATGGGCTGATTAATGGGGGCTGGAGGATGCCTGTGGTGTGATTATACTCATAAAAGATCTGGCAACAGCCTGCCACGTGCTGCTGGGAGAAGAAAATTCCAGCCTGACTTGAAAAGCACGACTTGACTGCAGAGATTTGCCATCTAAGGACCCCAAAGTGGGTCCCAGCCAGCAAGGGGAGTCTGTGACTTACAAAGAATCATAGAACCTGAGAGCCCAAGCACTCTGAGACACTTAGCTCATACTTTTCATTTATAGTTGAGATGCCTGAGGTTCATGAAGGTTAATTATATTGCCTAAGGCCATACAGTTAAGAAACGGTGAAGCCGAGATTCACGCTCAAGTCTGTCATGTTTAGAAGCCTGCGGTATTTTCACTAATCTCAGTTATTGCCTCAGACAAAAGAATTCTGCCATCTGAGAGGAAAATGTAGTAAGCACCTACTGTGTACCATCTCCAGCATATCGCATATTGGGCAATGTAGACACCTTGAGAATATAACTAATGTGAATATGATGTAAATCTGCAAAGCTAAGGTCCTGCCCTTGAGAAGTCAGCAGGTTAGGGGCCACGTCTTAAATGAAGACTAATCTATATCCCGAGAGTTTTTTGTTTCAATATGCCAGGGCTAGAAAGGAGTCTCTCAGAGGCTGTAAGAGATGCCAAAATCAGAGCTGTCTACAGAAAGCCTGTGGGAAAATGACACTAACAAGTTGGGGTCGGGGCAGAGGAAGTCAAACCTGGTACCAAATCCAGGAGTTGAAACTGGCGTTGGAAGCCAGGACTCAGAACCAGAGAGACAAACAGAAAGAGTTAGGGGTGGGGGTCTGAGGTGAAAGGAACAGAGAAAGGTCTGGAGCCATTGTAGAGAACTTGCCCAGATAGGTGTGTAGTGTGGATAGACTGACTATATTCATGGAACCAGGCAATCCTCTGCCATTGCTCCATCCCATCCCATCAGGCTGCACTCCTTAGGCTTAATTTTGGACCAGATCAAACTGCAGTTTGTTTGGGGCTTTTGAACTCAGTGAGCTCTGGAGTTGATCTGTCCCAACCCAGGCTATACACTGAGATCATCTGGAGTGCTTTTGAAAAATATAGGTAACTAGGCCCAACCTCTATCAATTCTAATTGTATATTTCTATGAAATCAGGAATGTGTATTTTGGACAAGTATCCCAGATGTTTCCTCTTCATTGGATCTTGGATCAGATGTTGAGCACGGTGGTCCTACAGAGTATCTCTGGTGGCTTGCCACAGGACTCTGGCATCCCGTCTCAGTTGATGCCTTTGTCAATGCCTTGGATATGGACTTAGTAGCCAGTTCCATCATATCTACTCAGAATAAGAACTACAAGAAGCCAAGGATAATTCAGTTAAAGAAACAGCATCCAAAAAGCCCTCAAAAGGCTGGGTGGATACACTGACCAAGTGTATTAGTCTGTTCTCATGCTGCTAATAAAGACATACCCACGACTGGGTGATTTTATAAAAGAAAGAAGTTTAATTGACTCACAGTGCAGCATGACTGGGGAAGCCTCAGGAAACTCACAATCATGGCAGAAGAGGAAGCAAATACGTCCTTCTTCACGTGGCACCAAGAAGAGTGCCAAGAAAAGGGGAAAAACCCCTTATAAAAACACCAGAACTCATGAGAACCCATCCATTATCATGAGAACCACAAGAGGGTAACCACCCCCATGATTAAATTATCTCCCGCCAGTTTCCTCCCATGACATGTGGGGATTATGGGAACTGCAATGCAAGATGAGATTTGGGTGGGGACACGGTCAAACCATATCACCAAGCATAGCAGAATGAGACTGAATTGGGAAAACTTTAACATCCTACCCTACAGACAAAACGCCAAATGAATAAGCACAGTAGCAAATAGACACAGCTTAGCAGGAGAACCAAAGAAAAGGCCTTAGAGTTTTAGATTACTCCCTGCTCAGTAGGGTAATGAAACCAGGGTACAAATTATAATTAGTAAAACGAAGGAGAAAATAATCTCACTCTCCTCTCCATAGGTTAGAGAAACGCAGAGCTGTGTGCAAAAACACTTTAAAAAAATGAAATAAGAAAATATGATTTTCTTCATTGAACATTATCCAGCCTTTAAAAAGAAGGAAACCCTGCCATATGTGACAATACGACTGAACCTTGAGGACATACTGCTATGTGAAATAAGCCAGTCACGGAAGGATAAAGACTGCCTGATTCCACTTATATTAGATATACCAAGAGTCAGATACATAGAATCAAAGGGTATCATGGTGGTTTCCAGAGGCTGAGGGCAAGAGGAAAGGTAGAATTACTAATACAACTATCTTATATAATCTCAATTATACAAGATAAGATATGAGAGCGACATGTCCCTATAATTAACAACACTGTATTGTACTGTTAAAATTGGCTAAGAGGGCAGATTTCATGATAAGTATTTTTACCATAATAAAATTTAAAAATAGGGAATTATCAGAGAAGAATAAGCATGAGGGTGAAGATGTTCAGAGCCACATCCTTTTGAAAATATTAGAGGTGACTAAGGATGTTTACCTGAAGAAAGGAAAAAAGATTTCTCTTTAAGAGAGACCAGTAGAACTGGATTAAACTCTCCAGAGAGTTGTCTTGAGGAAGAAGAATTAGGTTTATTTGTGTGGTTGCAAGGGCAAGAACTAGGACCCAAAGGCCAGAAGCTACAGGAAGGCAAGTTTAGGCTTAGCATAAGGTCGATCATTATCACAGTCAGAAGTCGAGCAGAGATGAGGTGTTCCAGCAGGCAGTGAGCTCTCACCATTGTAGGAGACAAAGCTGAGGCTGGCTGTTTGCCTGTGAGGGTACAGTAGGGTTTGAAGGGTAGAAAAGACCAGTGATCTTTTAAGGTGACCTCTAATGTCGTGATCCTGAGACTTTAAGAACACAGCGGAACACTTTAAGAACATTTGAGACAACTTTGATAAGTACCTAATGACGTTTTACTGTGTTAGAGCTAGCTGAGAAATAAGGAGGACTCAGGAGAGTGCTTGACCTCTGTAAGTTGAGAGTCAAGTGTGGGGAAATAGACAAGGAAACACACAATTATTGTAGTGTGAGGGGAGGACTCTGATACAGGGCAGCAGGGTCAGGGAAGGTGTCTGTGGGGGTCAGAAGAAGGAGCCAGAGACCAGTAGAACAAGTAGGGATTAGCCAGACAAAGCTAGGAGTATAATGGAAGATGAGGGAGACCCTGCAGAGGGCTTGTTTCCTCAGCAGCAAGATTCTACTCAGAAAAGCCAATGGGACTTGAACTCCAGAGTGGGAAAGAGAGAGAAGCAAATCAGGTGAGATGCCTAAGGAAGTACAGAGGTAGTGGGAGGCTGGGTTGCTTCTCAGTCTAGTCTGGTCTCAAGGTGAGCTGTTTCTGTGGCTACTTGCCAGGCTAGGAGCCCAAAGGATATGTGTCTGGCCACCATGTCTTCTACTTGGTTTCCACATGGTCTTGGCTGTGGTGCAGGTGGGAGAGCTGCCCTCACACCTCCATGGAGCTGCTGCATGTCTACAGCTCTCAGGCAGAACCAGGCAGCTTGATTTCCAAGGTGCCAGAACACAGCAAGTCTGTCATTCCTCAGATTAAAAGCATTAGGTGGAAAACAGCAGGTGTAGTGCATTATTTATCTCTTTGCAAAAAACAAATACCATTCATGTTGCTATGATTTATCTGCTACATTGCTTTGCTATATCGGTTGCCCCCAAAGACAGCCTCAGAAGGGGAAAGAGAATCTAATAGTCTATTTTCTATCATCACATTGGAAAGATGATTGGAGTCTGTGGCTGGGCTAGTTGGGAGGTGTCAGCTAACTTACCTGTCCCCTTTGTGTTTCTGTTTATTCATTAAAACTCACACTTCTTCCCAAACACCTGAGAATAAAATGAGTACCTCGGTGCCTTTGCAGGTGCTAGAAAATCCCTTTATCTCTTTCATTGAGCTTCTCCCACTCAGCTCCAGACAGCCTTTCCTTAATCCCCAAGGGCCCTATATCTAAGCCCTCAGTGTATCCCTGTGCTTCTCTCCAGCATAGTATTTAGCTCATTCTAGTAATTGTCAATTTCTTGGTCTGTTCTTCCTATAAGACTATAAGCTTCTAAGTCATCTCTTAGGTTTGCAAATCTCTGCATAGAGCCTGGCCTGTGCCAACCCCCCCAGGAGTGCTTGGGGATTGGCTGACTTTAGCCTACATAGACAATGCCTCTAAAACGTTTTAGGAGTCACAGATCTTTCTTTAATTGAAGATGCAAATCACAGCTTTGTAATATCTCATGCTAGATTAATATCTCATGCTATATTTTATAAAGCATGCTCAGCAGCATTATCTCACTGGAAACTCTCAACAGTATTCTGGAACAAGGGAGATTTACCCATCTTACAGGCTCACTAGGATTGGAAAAAGCAGGAGTTGTGGTGGTTAAGAGTGTAACCTCTGGGGTCAGAGTTCTACCATTCACTTTCTCTGTTAGTGACTTGAGTAACTCATTTAATGACTTTCTGCCTCATACTCCCAATCTTTAAAATGGGAATGATAATAGTTTCTCTAAGTGAATTCCTAAAAAGTGTCTGGCACAATTAGGTGTTCAACAAATATTAACTTTTATTGTTAGGTAACTTGCCAAAGTCACTCAAGACTAACAGGCCCAAGAATCAGGTCTTGAAGCAAGATATGCCATATTCAAACACAATGGATGCTCCATTTCATCATGCTACTGTTATTCTGCGGAGGAACATTCATCAGGCGTGGTGAGTAGCCAGTGGTAGTCCTGAAAGGAGCTTTCCAAACCCCTCGTTCCCTGACTACCTCATTCTGCAAAGAAGCTCAGAGAAAGGAAGCTAGGCAGAAGAAGGAGGCAATGTTGAGGCTGCAGTCCATGTCTTCGTCCTACTTGATAAGGGCTCTTCAGAGGCTCTGATTCTTCTACACGATTTCAGCCATCACAAGAGACAGCATAGCTGAAGGCCAGATTCTGAAACAGAGACTGCCTGAGCTGGAATTCCATCCCTGCCCAGTGACCATGTGGGCAAATTGTTTAACCTCTCTTGCCTCAGTTTTCCCATCTGTAAGATGGGGATTTTAATACTGTCTACCTCCTAGGGTTGTTGTGAGTGTCGAATGAGTTAATCCATGCCATGTAATGTGCTCAGGACAGTGCCTGGTTCAGAGCTAGCAATCGCAGTTAAGTGTTGCCATTACTACTGTTGCCAGAAATGTTGCAGCCTACACTGAGGCTTTTGGCTCCTGATTTGGAATCTGCAAAGTTAGAACAAGAGGGAGGCTGAGGAGTTTGTAAAATGAGGTTTTCTTAATGGGCATTTCTGCAGTATAAGTGGTTAGGCCAGGAGCAAGTGGGGAGGACAAGGGCACCCGGTGACTTCATAAGCACTATTATGTGCTGGGTGGAGATATTTCATGGGTTAGCTCACTCAGTGTTCACACATCATGCCACAATAGGATAATCAGTCCCATTTTAGAAAGGAGTAAGTTGAAATAGTTTAAACTTAACTTAGATAGTTTGTCACTTGCCCAGGTTATACACTAAGTAAATAACAGAATTGGGATTGAACCAAGGCCTGTGTCTAAAGCCCTGTTCTGTATGCCATATTATACTGCCTATGGGAAAGAGAGCTAAGGATGGCTCTGGGAAGAAGGTTGACACCATCTCAGCTTTTCTTCTTTAAGTAATAAGCTGTTTTCAGTGATATTAGAGGTGGAAATTCAAAATCAAGAAAAAATCAGAAAGATGGTGCTGAGAGTCTCAGTTCTATGTGTGTGCAGATGACTTAAGGGGGGTAGGGACAGAGCCAAGAAACTAGGAGTCTGTCAGTCAATCAATACCATCCATCACCATGAAGCCTGGTTGTCATGGTAACTGGGGATAAAGCCTGGAGCTTGTTAGAATCCAGTGACTGTCTGTTCGGGTGACTGGTTGGTTAGCAGGCACAAAAATTAATTAATTAATTAATTAAAAGATGTGCTGGGCTGTCCCAGAGTCCTTAGCCACAAACATAAGACCTTTCACAATAAGGTTCCTGCCCACCTCACCCTCCTCACTGTCCAATTCAGCTCAGAACTTTTAGGACACCACCCCCAACTCTGCAGAGTGTTAGGAAAGCTCTGGAGGCTGCACAGCATACATGGGCTTGGATTTGGACCCCAGCTAGAAGGATGCTGAGTCTCTGCTGTGGGTCAGGCTCAGTCAATGGGCAAGACTCTGGGATGCAACATTAACAGGATGCACGCTGGACACAAGCAGCTGCAATAGTGTGACACTCAGAGCTAAGTCCTGAGTACGCTGAAGCACCTAAAACAGGCTCCCAACCCAGACCTGGGGAGACAGAAAGACTGCCTGGAAGAGTCCTATTTGAGCTAAGCAGAGAACTGAGGACGAATAAGCATAAACCAAGTGAATAAGGGAGGGCAGAGGGAGAGGTGCAAAATTCCAGCTACAAGAAACAGCATATGCAAATCAAGGAGAAACAGTATGGTAAGTCCAGGGACCAGTACATTGCTCAGTATAGTGCACTCCAATGGTGAACAATGAGCTGGAGGTCTGCACCTGCTCATTGAAATGCTGGCCTTCTTTTCCAAATGCAGAGACCCTCTTGCTTTCAGTGTTCCCCTTGCATGATTCCTGCAGCTTGCCATCCTCTCTGTGGTTTCTGAGAGGCCAACACTGACTCTGGCCACTGTTATCATCACTATTCCTGGCACAATCCAGCCAAGATTGTTCTCATTTATGCCCTGGCCTCAGTAGCAAGCCCTTCCAAAACCGAGTCCAGCCTTTGGGTGAATCTGGACATTCATCTCCTTTTACTCATCCTTACCTACTTGCTGCCCCAGCCATTCCCATGCAACTCCCTTCTCTTCCAGGCAAACTTCTACTCCTAGTAATTTTGGAAGACGAGGTTTGAATATCTTTAGGGTCTAGGGTCTAGCAAGTGGGAGGGGCAGAAAAGGTTGCTGTTCCCTCCTTTGTACTTCTACTGTATTTGTTTCTATTTAAACATTTATCATATTATGTTCTTCTTGGCCCCCAACTGACTGCACATTTTTCCAGGGAAGGGATCTGTGTGTTTCACACCTGTGTTCCCAGAAATCATGGGTGCTCAGTGAGCATTTACTAAATGAGTGGATGAATGGATGAATGGAGATTAGGTTATGAGTATGGTTTTCCACTAAGATTGTTTCCTGTTTCCAACTTTGTGCAACAAGGGTAAATGCTCTACTCAGAATCGTCCTGAAAGGGAGTTATAATCAAACAATCAGCTATGATACATAAATGTGATGGTAATTTAAGGGAGTCTGATTAAATGTCTATCCCACCCCAATCACTCTCTGCACGTGGCTTAAACATCTGGGCTGACTTTGTCTTATTTTAATAACTGTATAGTAAATACACAGCCCAAGAGCCCTGTTGCCCTCAGTTCCCAGCCTCTGGCAGACATCACTAATTGATCATAGCACTTTCTGGCTGAGCCCGTATCTTGTGTTTCAATCTTCAACTCAGCAGTCTAGGTAGCATTTGCTATTAAGACCACTTGACATCCCTGGCTTAGACACTTCTTCTGACCTGCAAGTCTCTGAAGGTCACCTCTTTGGGTGTCACCAGCCAGCACACTGCTTGTTCCTGGCTCTGAGTCTGTACTTAAGTTTCAGAACAATCACGTGCTTGTCAGTTTAAACATTAACAATTCTCCCAGTTACAATTCCCCATCAATGGATCAAACTGACCCAACATTACCTTTAGAAATGGATATAGAAAATAATATTCCCTTAATTATTTTCAAAACCCAATTGACTCGCTTTCAAAGCTATCACAACAGTTTGATGCTCTTAGAAAGGAAAATAAATGAAAGAAAATACCTAGGTTTACTGTAAGAAACATTGCACTTGGAATTAGAAACCTGGTTTCAAACCTCACCCTGTCTCTGACCAGCTGCGTCACCTTGGACATGCCATCTTGCCTTTCAGTGCCTGGTGGTCCTCATCTGTAAAATGAGGACAGCCATAAAATAGAGCTCAAAGGGTTGCCACAAGGCTTGGATGAGATGATGTGCATCAGAGGGCTCAGTGTGCCACCTGCCACAGAATTAGAACCCAATGATGCTTATTCCTCTATTTCCAATGAGATAAACTCTTGGAACCATTTGATTCCATGAGACTTTCCAGACCTAGCTCCACAGTTGTTATTGACAACTGTTGCTTCCAGCTTTCCCACCTGTCTATCTTCCTGTGATGGTTAATTTCCTGCGTCAAGTTGACTGGGCTATGGAATGCCCAGGTATTTGATCAAACATTGTTCTGGGTGTTTCTGGGTGAGATTAACATTTAAAGTGCTGGACTTAATAAAGTAAACTGCCCTTTCTAACGCGCATGGGCCTCATGCAATCAATTGAAGGCCTGACTAGAACAAAAAGACTGACCCTCCTCTGAATAAGAGAAGATTCTTCCTTTCTTTAACCTGGAACATTGGCTTTTATTTCCTGCCCTTGGACTTGAATGGAAATGTCAGCTCTTCCAGGGTCTCAAGCCTGCTGGCCTTCTGGCTGGAAATACATCACTGGCTGTCCAGGTCCTCGGGCCTTCAGACTTGGACTGAAATGAAACCAGCAGCCCTCCTGGGTGTCCAGCTTGCCGACTGCAGATCTTGGGACTTGTCAGACTCCATATCACATGAACCAATTCATTGTAATCAATCTCTTTATATTATATATACATGTTACATAAAGATAGAGAGAGAGACAGGTATTCTAGTAGTTCTGTTTGTCTGGAGAATCTGATTAATACACGTTCCAATGCCTCCCTTAAGGCTATTGATGATTTTTCCTTTATTTAAAGTAATTAAATATGCTTTTATAGTTAGTGGAGCACACTGAGTTAAGACTGTGTTTTTAACACTTTGTTGACCACTCTCAACGTAAGAAATACATTTCACATCATGATCCAGTCTACACACAGTCATTTAAAAGAAGTATCTTTTCTTTTCTTTCTGAGACAGGGCCCCTCTCTGTCATCCAGGCTGGAGTGCGGTGGTGTGATCTTGGCTCGCTGCAACCTTGAGCTCCCAGGCTCAAGTGATCCTCCCACCTCAGCCTCCTAAGTCGCCAGGACTACAGGTGCATGTACCATGCCTGACTAGTTTTTTGTTTGTTTGTTTAAATTTTATAGAGATGTGGTCTCCCTATATTGCCCAGGCTGGTCTCAAACTCTTGGGCTCAAATGATCCTCCAGCCTTGGCCTCCAAAAATGCTAGGATTACAAGAAGTAGCCACTGTGCTTGGCTTAAAAGAAGTTTCGATGCTTAACTACACTTTGTGTGATATACTCTGATATTTTGCATTCTATTATATTTTATTTTTTAAATGCTGATCATGACCCACTAAATTTCTTTTACAATCTACTAATAATGGGTTATGGTCTACAGTTTGAAAAATCCTAGGTTAAGACCTCCTTGAGACATAATAGCACGTTGCTTAACATTACAGTTTCTTGAGTTTGACTTCACCAATTAATAGCTATGTGGCCTTGGGCAAGCTATTTAACAGAGAGTAACTGAGTCTCAGTTCTTCTTTTGTGAATTGGAGATTATACAATAGTGTCCTCTTCACAGGTCTCTCCTGAGAATTAAATGAGATGGTGCATTTAAAGTGTTTACCCCAGTGTCTACCACACAGTAAATACTCAGTAAATCTTGGCTGTCTTACTACCACTGCTAGAGCCCAAGCCTCTCGCATATAGTATCAGAATGAATGACAGAATGTATGGAAAAAGGGATGAGTACTTGGAAGACATACAGAATCTAAATCAGAAGACCTAGGTTCGATACTAAGTGAGTCACACTGAACCATTTACTTAAGCTCTTTGGATTTCAACTTTCTTTCTATAAAACTGGAGAAAATAATAATATTAATATAATTCCTCATAAAGTTATTATGAGGATGAATTTGAATGCCAGATGTAAATGTGTTATGCTCTACAAGTAGTAGATATTATATGTAAATACATTTTATTAAAACCAAATAGTGAACAAGAAAATAAATTGCTTGTTCACTTTGGGTGGTAACCAATTTGGCTGTCCACAGAGTAAATTATCCCTGATCATAATCAGATGATTATGACGAAGAGAAACCCCCTTACTTTCTATGAGACCCCAGATGAGAGGGACCATGTATTAAGCATCTTGGTATCTAGACAGTGTTTCCCATGTTATGTGTACTTTATAAATGTTTGCCACAGGAAAGGCTAAAGGAATAAATGAAATACAGGAAGGCAGGGAGGGAGGAGGAAGAGGATATAGAGCTATAATTGGCATTAACTTTAGTGAGGTTTTAAATTCTGTCCCTGTAGCTATTTAGACGTTGTGTGTTAGGTGGTAGACTGGCTGGTCCACAAGCCCTGACTGGAAGAAGATGATCAATAATGGGTTGGATGTATTGCACTCTTGCTGGAAGGGTCTTTCCCAGGGTCACTGTTATCTGGCATCAATCAGGGTCAGGGATGATGGAAAGCAGGCACTGATTTGAGCAGAGTTGTTAACACTTTGAAAGATAGTGATGAGAATTCAAAGTGACCTTGATAAATAGGAAGAGTGGTCCCTCCAACACTGGATGAAGCTTTCGAGACAGAAATGAATGACCTTGATCAAAGAAATGGGAAGGTGGAGGAGGAGGCATGATTGCTGAGGCTCCAAGTCCACAGCAAATGTACCAGCCACTGCAGGCTGGACATCATGATAATGATTTCCCTCCCGGTTGAGCAATGCTTCAGAGCTGAGTGATTGCAGAACCCTGGAAGACAGATCTTCCTCTTATCCCCACTTTACAGATGAGAGAACAGTTAACATTCCAGAGTTGATAACTGTAAATCTGGAAATAATAAAAATGTGGTAATAATAACACCAACATCGTACAGCAATAATAGGTAACATTTTCGAACTCGTACTCTGTGTCGGGCACTAAGCCACATGCTCACATAGATTGTTTCACTTCAAGTTTACAACAACCGTATGAAGTATGTACTGTCATTGACTCATTTAGAAGAAGAAACTGAGGCACAGCGAGGTTAACTACTTTGTCTATGGGTCACATGACTGATAAAGGCAGAGATAGGACTTGAATCAGGCAATCTGACTCAGAACCTACTTCAGCAAGTGAAATTTATTGAGTGCTTATTGGAATGTGGGTACAAAATAAGTTCACTTATTCCTCACAACCAACCACTCTATGAGGTAGATGACAGTATTTCTAGCTTGCAGGTGAGGAAATTGAAACTTAAGATGATTAAATTATCTGCCCATGACTACATAGTAAGTGGCAGAGTCCATGTTTCCAACCACTGTGCTATATTCATATCCTTCATTAAAGGGAATAAATATCTATTAAACACATCATGCAACATGTACATAGAATTATTCTCAACCAAACAAACCCTTGTTATCATTCTTATTTGGATCTTGAAGAAGCTGAGGCTCAGAGAAATTAAGTGTTGTTCCTCAATCAAAATCATACAGCTACTAAATGATAGAACCAAGATCCCCACCCAGATGTATCTGACTTCAAAGAGTAGACTCCTTGCTACCAAGTCACTGGCATGTTTCTTAATTTCACAGAGCTTGATCAAAATGGCTTTAGTACTTACTGACTCCACCTGAAATTATAATCCATAATAGTAAGTGCTGCTTGGACAGTATTTAAGGTATCACAGTGCTTTTCATGACTATCTTGGTTAATTCTCACAATAGACTTTTAAAGTAGTTATGACAATCTCTACCTTAGTCATGGAAAAACTGAGACTCAGAAATGTGATGTAACAGCTTCTGAATGGTAGAGCCTAGATTAAAAAAAAAGATATCTCAGGGAAAATAATTTTTTCCACTACGACACTGCCTGCCATCTTTGATGGGGCCTGCTGTCTTTGATAGGGTGGCAGAATGGCTACTGCTGTTTTTGTGAGCAAATCATCAACATAAGTCATTTTCTGTGAGGTCTTTGCAAAGCCCTTTCAATAAGGCCAAGAATCATGGCAGTTTAACTTTCTATTCTATGCAGGATTTCTATTACAGCATCCCTGATAGAGGTGTCCGATCAGACTCCCTGAGGTTCTTTAACTGGTAGGAAGTGTTCTACTTCATGTTGCATTTTGAGGGACCCAGGGCACAAAAGCTGAAACAAATGTGTCACGTCCTATCTACATGAGCCACCGAAGGGGTCTGGAGCAGACCACCACCAACTTTGTTCCAAAGGCATTTATGAAATACCCATTTAACCTCTGATACATTTCTCATTTCTGCATTCTGCATTCTATGAGTTCCCTCATAGCTGGAGGGAACCTGCAGAAAAAAATGGCATAGCATGGTCATCAGTGGTATCGGGAATGGTGAGAAAGGGATGGATTGTGGATACAGAGGAGGTGACTAATGAGATATGTAGGGGGAGAGAGGAGAGAGACAGAATTTTTCCCAGGTTGTGAGTCCCAATAAAGGCAACTGAGATGAAAAAGAAAGAACCCTGGATTTTAACTCACTTTGTATATTTTTCACTTATTAGTGATATGACTTTTTTGCCTTGTTTCCTCCATCTGTAAAAATGAGAAAACCATGCCTCCCTCACAGGATCATTGTCAGTCTTAGGTGAGGAGACTTGGTATGGAGCTTAGCACGCAATAAATAGTCAATTATTTTTCCACCTCTCTATGTCAAGTAAACTGGGAGGATGGTGGTGTCTCTATAGAGAAATAATTCGGGAAGAAATGCTTGAAGGGTTTGGGGTGAGAAGGAAATGAATGTTCTTGCCTGGAGGTGCCAGCTTCCTGGTGGAGATACCCACAGGCATACGAAAATATGGGTAGGGATTCTGGAGAAGAAAGAGGACTCTAGATGGAAATGTGGAGGTCATTCACATGATAGTAAGAGTTGGCGGAGTAGAAGCAGCAAGGGGAATGCAGCTCAATGAGTATTCATGGTGCACTACTGTGGTCTCAGGCTTGTGCTAGATTCACAAAGTACCCCAAGGACAACAGGCCTAGGACTTGTACGTCAAAGTTCATAGTCTGTGGAAGAGACAAATATATAATTGCAATTATTATCATATGCGTTTAAATATGTATGTATATTTAGAGTCCTTTCTTTGCCCCCAGAATGCCTACCATATTTCCAAATGCCTGCGGGCTGTCTTTACCACGAAGATGGCACCTTCAGGTAAGCACATCCTGTCCTTCTCACCTCAATGTGTGTATGTGTGCATGCACACACACTTGTGTGTCTATGATAAAAATTCAATTTAGAGAAAGGAGTAATTGATACCTCACAATCCACACCCAGTCTATCTATAAATTCCTTAAATTCTGCTTTAAAAATACACCCCAAATCTATCATATTCTTTCACATCCATTCTTTATTCCTTGCCTGGACATCAGCAATGCCCCTAACTGTTCTTCCTGAGTCCACTCCTGCTCCTCTAATCTGTGTTCTACATGGCAGTAGAATGATCTGCTACCCATTGATTAGACCCAGCACTGCCCTGTTGATGACCCTGCAGTAGTTTCTCTGTCACTGCAAATGTAGTCCATACTTCTTACTATGGCCAGAAAGACTCTCTGACGCCTCTTGGCTTCTTCCAACCTCAGTTTCTGCTATTATTCCCCTATTCCAAGGTTTCTGTCACACATGCCTTCTTTCCCTTCACAAACACGCCATGCTCTTTCCTCAGGTAGGGCCTTTGTACAAGCTGTCCACTCACCCTGAAGGCCTTCACCCTTGTCTTTCGCATTTCTTTATCCTTTGGATCTCATCTCAGTTTGGATTTCACTTCCTCAAAGAGACTTTCCCAGATCATCCCAAACTAAGTGAATATCCTCCCTCACCCCCTGAAGTTAGTCTCTATTTTTACAACCTGTTCATTTTCTACATGGTTTTTATCACAATTTGCAATTACATATTGATCAGTTAATTTACGAGTTATTAAGTCCCTACTATAGTCTAGGAAATGAATATGCAGCAATAAGGAAAAATGATTGGAATGAACATTCTAGAAAGAGGAGATTGACAATAAACAAATAAGTCTATGAGCATGGGGGCTACTGATTTGATGATAATTAAAATAGGGTGATATAACAAAGAGAAACTTAACTACATGGTCAGGAAAGGTCTCTCTGAAAAGGTGACACTTAAGGAGATCCAACTGATAAGAATACTGCTATACAAACATCAGAGGAAAAGGTGGTTCTGGCAAAGAAGACAGCTAATACAAAGACTCTAGACTGAAGTAAGCTTGGAGTGCCAGAGAGTTACAGGAACAACAATTACACAACACCTGTAACAACAACAACAACAAAGAAAGAGAATAAGAGACCACCATACTCTTGCAGTATCCAGGTGAGAGACAACAGTGGCTTGGACAAGTGAGACAGTAATAGAGGGAGAACAGGTGATGCATATGCTTTAGAAGTAAAGTCAACATATGTTGCTGATGCGGCCAGGAAGTAAAAGAGGACCAACGATGATATTTGGACTTTGGCTGTTTATTTTGTTTCCTCCACTGGATCGTAAGCTTTGCAAGAACAGGGACCATATTGATTTTGTTCTTTTCACACATGATACAAACTCAATGGACATGGCTGAATGAATGAATGTATAAACAAATGAAACTATGGGAGAAGGGGTGGAGCAACATCAGAGCAGGTTTCACAGAGGTAGGGATGCCCCTACAAGGTTCAGAAGGATGAGTTGAAGTTTATCAGGTTGGCAAGACAGGGAAGAGAGCATTGGGGGATGAGAGAACAGCATGTGCAAAGGAGGCCGGGAACATCCAACTGAACAGAACAATGGCATTGAAGTACTTGACCTGTCCAACATATATTGGCAGCTCTGTAACCAGAGAAGTCAGAATGCGGAATATACTATTTCTCTTCTATATACCTTGATACAAAGACAAATAATGAGAGCTCCAAAGAAGGAATGAAGGAGGGAAACAAAATCTAAATCCAGAAATTTAAGCCCCAAACTGTACTGATACCTGCAGAAGGTAGAAAGCTGTCAGTCACAGCCCTTGAGGAAATGTTAGGATCTCATTGAAGTCTGACATCACCTCCCTAACATCCAAGACTTCCCTTGATTTTTGATGCATGGTTTCATGCTGTCATTTGATCTAAAGGGCACATTAGAAGAAAACAGCCTCATGCATCCTCTGGGATGAACCCAGAGAGGATCTGAGCAAACCCAAGGACAAAAGATTCCCCCAGAGCAAACCAATGAGGATGTTCACTTAAATCATTCCATGCCAAGCTCAGGCCTTTGCAGACATGAATGTTCACCACACAGGATGTCTCTTAGAAACAACCACTTAATAGAATATACATTAACAGCATGTAGATCAAAGATACATAGAGAGAGAAAAAGACAGTGACAAAGAGGAAAGAGAAAAGGGAGAGAGAAAAGTACCTAGAAAGAAAGGGAATGAGACAGAGGGAAAGAGAATAAGACAGAGAGAAAGCTATTAGATTGAGGCAAGAGTTGCAGTTTCTAATGGCAAAAACTTCAATTACTTTTGCACCAACCCAATATAGCAAACATCAAAATGGAGAAAGGGTGTGTGTGAT
Source organism: Colobus angolensis palliatus (assembly GCF_000951035.1). Taxonomy (NCBI): domain Eukaryota; kingdom Metazoa; phylum Chordata; class Mammalia; order Primates; family Cercopithecidae; genus Colobus; species Colobus angolensis. The sequence goes on from NW_012111142.1 coordinate 8,886,890, forward strand.
TCTGTTTGTCAAAGGGAAAGAAGGTAGATATTTTTGTTCTTTGTAGGTTAATATGTAAATGACATTCTGATTTATTAGCGGTCTCCAGCAGATGAGGTGATGATTAGCACATTTCCATATTTATAGAAAAGCAACACTAACTTTCCGGATTTATAGAAAATCAGCTCTTCACAAATAGCAAATTGTGCTATTATCGACATATGGTTTTCTATAAACAGAGCTGAGGTAATTATCCCTGGGACAATTTGTCGGTGGGCTCCTTTTGAATATTAACCACATTGGAAGCCCATTTCAGCCTCACAGATTTTAAAGAGGAGGGGCCACCAGATACCCCAGGCAATTAATTAGCAATCCAGCCCCAAAGACAGGAGCCCAAATGAAAGGCTATACCACAACCACATGGTGGAAGACCAGAGGCCCAGGGCTCTGACCCCAGATTCTGGCAGGCCTGGACTAAGTAATTAGCCTCTCTGATGAGCCACAGAATTTATGTAGCTAAAACTTGGATAACACCAATCTCTAAGTGGTGTCAAGAAAATTAAATGAGAATATGTAAAATAGCTCCTGAAGCCTAGTAGGTGCTCAACAAATGTTAACTCTTTTTTCCTCCCTCATGTTTTTGAATGATTCATAAAAGACCCACTTGAGTAAAGTTTTTAAATGCTTATTTTACATTTTACATATTTTACATCCATTGTAGGCTACTTCTTTTGCATCATGATATGATACAAATATGCATGTTTTTATTTAACTGGAAAAGATTTCTTGAAGTAATAATTTATCTTTAGTGCCTATAATCCACTATGATATTTTCCATTCTGTCCTTTGTTGTAGTTCACAACTTTTCTTGTGATCCATATACATTGATTTTGAGAACTACAATTGGCTTGCAACATGTAGTTTGAAAAATACTGTAATGCAAGAGGGTAGGAACCGTATTTATATTTGTTCATCATCATATCCCTAGCACAAACACATAATGGATACTCAACAGAGCAGTTGCATTATTTTTTTAAATGAACATGTAGATGGATGAATTAATGAATGACTCTAGCCAGGAATCTAAATTAATACTTCATCTCAAACTTCCTGTCTTGTTTTGAACACTAACTATGTATTAAACCCTATGTTGAATGTTAAAGAGATGGAAAAGTGGCAGGCATGATACTTGGTTTCAAATATCTTGCTATCTGGATAAGGAAGATAATACTAACATTCGGAAATTTTTTTTTATACTTTAAGTTCTGGGATACATGTGCAGAATGTGCAGGTTTGTTACATAGGCATACACCTGCCATGGTGGTTTGCTGCACCCATCAACCTGTCATCTACATTAGGTATTTCTCCTAATGCTATCCCTCCCCTAGCCCCCCACCCCTGACAGGCCCTGGTGTGTGATGTTCCCCTCCCTGTATTCACGTGTTCTCATTGTTCAACTTCCACTTATGAGTGAGAACATGTGGTGTTTGGTTTTCTGTTCCTGTGTTAGTTTGCTGAGAATGATGGTTTCCAGTTTCATCCATGTCCCTGCAAAGGACATGAACTCATCCTTTTTTATGGCAGCATAGTATTCCATGGGGTATATGTGCCACAATTTCTTTATCCAGTCTATTATTGATGGGCATTTGGTTTGGTTACAAGTCTTTGTTATTGTGAATAATGTTGCAGTAAACATACTTGTGCATCTGTCTTTACAGTAGAATGATTTATAATCCTTTGGATGGGAGAAAAATTTTGCAATCTATCCATCTGACAAAGGGCTAATATCTAGAATCTGCAAGGAACTTAAACAAATTTACAAGAAAAAGACAATCCCATCAGAAAGTGAGCGAATGAAATGAGCAGACACTTCTCAAAAGAAGACATTTATGTGGCCAACAATCATGAAAAAAAGCTCATCATCACTGGTCATTAGAGAAATGCAAATCAAAACCACAATGAGATACCATCTCATGCCAGTTAGAATGGTAATCATTAAAAACTCAAGAAACAACCAATGCTGGAGAGGATGTGGAGAAACAAGAATGCTTTTACACTGTTGGTGGGAGTATAAATTAGTTCAACCATTGTGGAAAATAGTGTGGCAATTCCTCAAGGATCTAGAACCAGAAATACCATTTGACCTAGCAATCCCATTACTGGAAAATTATTTTTTAAAGACTTCCCAGTGTGGAATTTTATGTATCTGTTGAAGAAGAGGAGTAGCCAGCCTGGCCTGGTGCAGTCAAGGAAACTTCTTAAAGCTGGGAATTTGAACTTGGCTTTGCAATATAGCTAGATCTCCCATCCTTCCTGTCACTCATTGAAGAGGTCAGTGGTTCTCAAATTGTAGTAGCATCAGAATCACCTGGCGAACTTGTTAAAACACAGACAGCTGGACCCATTCCCAGTTTTTGATTTAGTTAGATTTGGGATGGCGACCTGAGAATTTACATTTCTAACAAGTTCCCAGGTGATGCTATTCTGACGGCTGGGGCCCACACTTTGAGAACCACTGTTCTCCTAGGTTGGAGTAATATCATTAATGTGGCCAGTGCTAATAGTCTTTATTCTTAGCCATTCAAGATGTTAAGCAAGGAAGAGATATAATCAGATCTGTGAAGTAGAAAGATTCATCTGGTGGCAATTATCAAGAACAGGTTGGAAGGGGTGAGCCCGCCGCCAGAGACCATTTAGGAGCTGATGCAGTAACAAGTGAAAGATGAGGCCCCAGCTTACCACAGCAGGAGTGGAGATGGAGGACAGCGGAAGAATGAGAGAGAACTGAAGCGCCTTAGAGATCTACCGGAGTGAAGGAGAAGGAGGAGTCTGAGATGAATCTAAGTTTCTAGCTTCACTGACTGACTGTGTGGTAGTTCCATTAACCAATAATACTACATTTAAAACAAGTTTTCACATTTTAATTAACAAAATGCCCCCATTTTTTTTTTTAATAAAAGTAACTATGATACAATAGGTAGCATATAGTTTTGGAGGCTAGACGAGTCTGAGCTCAAATCCTGTTTGTGGTGCTTATTAGCAAGTCTCACGCTTCTGGATCTCAGTTCCCTGGGAATAATAATACTTATTCTATCCTATAGAGTTGTCCTAAACACTAAATGAGATCACCCATGGCTCATAGTCAGTGCTTAGAAAACTTCAAAGCATGACTTGGTGTCTGTGTTGACTACCGTGTACATAGGGCTGCTTTACTTACCAAGAGATTCCATTTTTGCTTTGTCAATCACCAGGATATATTCATAAGTGCCACCCATGGATCCAGATGTGATGTAATGGGTACCATAGTCATTGATGAACTTGGCATACATGCCATAATTGTACTGATCTGGAAGCTCCATTAATGACTGCAGCATTCCTTCATCCAGCATAATGTTGTCCCTCCTCATCTTAAAATGGGCAGTCTGCACCTTTGTGAAGATTCTCATGAAAATGAATTTCTGCCAACAACCGCCATTGAATAAAGCAAAGGAAAAAAGAGAGCATATATTTTACCATTAGAAATAATGCAAAAGGTTGCTGGGCGCGATGGCTCATGCCTGTAATCCTAGCACTTCAGGAGGCTGAAGCTGGCGGATCACGAGGTCAGGAGATTGAGACCATCCTGGCCAACATGGTGAAACCCCGTCTCCACTAAAAATACAAAAATTAGCTGGGCATGGTGGTGCATGCCTGTAATCCCAGCTACTCGGGAGGCTGGGGCAGGAGAATCGCTTGAACCCGGGAGTCAGAGGTTGCAGTGAGCTGAGATCGCTCCAGCCTGGCGACAGAGCAAAACTCCATCTCAAAAAAATAAAATAAAATAAAATAAATAAATAAATAAATGGAAATAATGCAAAAAGTCAGCTTTTAGTAGCTGTAAGAAATACATATATATAAACACACATATGAACACAAATACATGTAACGGAGTACTACCATATTTCACAAGCACATATTTGGTACCAATGTATGCCAGACTTCCCCCACACCTCCATCTCTGTTCCCACTGCCCCTGCCTAGGTCAAGTTCTCATCATCTCTCACCTGGGTGAGCTACTACAATGGTTTCTTCATTGTGCTTCACCCTTCTGTTCTTTGCCCAATCCATTTCCACCCCCACACTTCTCCCAGTGCTAATCAAAGCATTGCATTGTGAAACTTCCTATGCTAATATTAAATATCCATTAAAAATTGTGTTTAAGATATCTTTAATGACATGCTGAAATGTCATTCAATTGAAGTTATTGAGCAAAGATCTACAATGCCTATAGCAGCATGTATTACACTAGGTGCAGAAGACATAATCTTGAATGAGATAGGCTCCTGCCCCCCGGAGTTCATATTCCAATAGTAATCTTGAACTAAGTAATAAAGAAAAGCAGGGTCCTTATATAAAAAAATAAGAGATAGCACTGGAAGAATTTTGGATTGGTTTTACAGGAAGATGGCCATCTATGGGCTTTACTTTCAGGCAATAGAAACCTTGATTCAAAGTGATGATGGAAGTTTAAGGAGTCCACATGCTTTTAGAAAAGTCTATATTAACATGCTACAGACAACCCTTAGAACAATATAGGACTTTACCTTCAGTTCAATAGCTCATTCTTTGGCAAAGCTCTAGGACTCAGTTTATGTGTGCTGAGTAAGTTAATTTTTATAACTATATTTTCATCATTCAAGACAATTTTTGAACCCCAACTGGATCCATAGTCTTAGTATTAATGCTATTGAGAATTTTAGTAAGCTTCTAGTTAATTCAATAAATATTCCCCTGGCCATCTGATTACCTCTCCAACCTCACCACTCCCTGTTTTCCTTTCCCATCCTGTGTTTCAGCTGGCTGAAGTACTTTCAATCCCAAGTTTTTGTGTGGCTTCCTCATCTCCAGTCCCTCGCACATGCTGATTTCCATGTCTACAGCATCCTTTTGCCAACTTCTGTCTCCCTTTTTCTGGACAAGTTGTACTAATCTTTAAATCTAAGCTTAGATGAATGTTCTTTCCTCAAGGAAGCGTTTCTTGACCCCTCAGGATGATAGGCACTTAATGGTGAAGGTTTGCTGGAAAAATGAAATTTTTTTTTCCTGGCATACCAGCCCTTCTATCTTTTTGGAAAAGCAAGGCTTGCTTTACAATTCTTCCAAGTGAAATTTAGAGGGTCCAGCTGTTTCTCTTAAAACATTACCATTCTACACATTTCCCTATATGCTCCAGGTAACCACGAAAAAGGAAGGGAGGGGGGCAAAGTGATAAGAATCCTAGTCTTATCATTCAATTTTATTCCCTTTGTGATGATTCTGTGTGCAAAAGCATAATAAGAAAAACAAACCTGATTACCACTGATCAGACATTTCCAATTACACAAGCAAATTAAGGTCCAATTACTACTGTACTTTTTAATGCAATTAAGGTAATATGTGTTCAGTGTATATTATGGAATACTGTGAGACACAGACATTATGTTTGAATACCTTCTCATTATACTTGTTTAATTCTTTCAAGAATGAAGCATCTTCTGACTCGAACACACCTACACCCGCCATTAAAGGGCTGCTGGCCAGGCCTACACCGATGGTCACTCCAAATGAGTCAGACTTGTCTTTTCTAACTTTAGAAAGAAGGTCATTTGCATTATCATACAACTCTGAGGAGATTCCAGTATCTGCCAGGGCCTGAAAAAAAAAAATGAATAGATGTTAGCTTTGTGCACATACAGCCATTTTTCAATTCATATTTAATACTTAAATCTTTGCTTGGTAAAATACCTAAAATTTTAGATTACGGTAGGCAATTCTTTTATAAGGCAATCCAGTCATTAGACAGATACTTATTAAAATATAGAAAACACAGCATTGTTAGTGTTTAGTGGTACTGATAAAACATTTATACACCACATGTGCTTGCACACACACACACACACACGCACACATGCAGATGATTCTGATCAAATGCTATATTGCTCTGAGCATGGATTTCTTTCTGGCTAGCTTATCCTTCCAGGAGAGAAGGCTGGCTGCTTGTCTTTGCAATAGTGAGATACAGAAAGCCACATATGGGCAGGAGCCTGGGAGGAAAGAAGCAAAGGAAACCTGCAGATTATGATTGTCTTAGGCAGTGGTATACAGGATTTCATTTCTCTGCTGACTTGAACTGAGGCCTGGGCTTGGCCTTGCTTGAGTCAATGAAGTAAGCCTTAGGAGCCTGTGAGTAGTTTGCTCTGCAATCATGAGAGCATATGTTGAAATGGAGCCTCCACTACCTTGAGTCCCTGCGTGTCTGTGCTGGTCAGTTTCCTTTCTACCTTAGGGTGGACAAGCAGCATAAGCAAGGCGTTGTTGCTTCAGCTGCTGAGATTTGAGAATTCTTTGTTCCCAAAGCACTTAGTCCATCTTGCTGATACATAGGCCCAAGACCTTCCTCGAGATTAGGAACATGGTGTGGTTTATGTCTTCCACATTGGTTTACCACTGGTCTGATAGAGAGTAGAGGGTGGAGTGGGGTTGGGGGAGCAAACTTCTTAAAAACAGACCCTATAAGCTTGGCCTTATTTTCTGTCAGTGTTTTGTTCAGAATCCTAGGATCCTACTATCTCTCTCTAGAAAGTGAATAATCTATCTCCTCCTCTAAATGTTGTGCAGCCTGGACTCAGTTCAGACAGATCTAGGTTTGGGTCTTGTCTCTGCTACCAACTGCAATGGAGTTTGATACTGACACTTTCTCCCTTTGTGTTTCTTTTTCTCAATATCTAAAATGAGGCAATGATAATATCTATCCCATTGTGTTGTGAGGGTTAAATAGTACAATTTGTGTGAAAGTAGAAGATCTGACACATGTTAAAAATTCAATGATGTTTGCTGTGTCGATGTTTCACCCAAAGGATGAGGGGTAAGAAAATTAACGGCCACGAGTAGGCTCTTGACTGATCATGAGCTCCAAGTGACCAAGAGACCACCAAATCATAGAGATGGAGAGAGTCTTAGTGATTGTCAGCAATTTGCAAGCATTTTTATACAGAAGAACCTTTGCTTCACACAAAATCACATACAAAGAGCCAAGACATGAAAATGATCCGTGTGAGATGCCCTTGGTGAAACAAAGCATAGGTCTCAGATCCTGCTCATCTACACCTTGTCCTGCCCCATACTCTACAGATTAGAAAACTGGGCCCAAGGAGGGCAGTGGGTTAGCTGCTAACAGTCTTGTATGTAGTCTAACAGAACCACAACTTGGAAATAGGTCTTCTGATTGGTAGCCCAGAGAATAGGGCCTCAGATCTATTTTACTGATTTTGGAATGGAGCCAAGATTTAACAGGTGGGTAGCCACATTTATGATCTGCCTCTCAGCACCCTTCAACACTAAGTATGTGTGGGGATGGGTATGAAGGAGACTCCAGCCACCAGCAAACTATAGAAAACAAAAGCTTCCAGAGCAAGCAATCTCCACCAATAGGCCTCTGCCTCTCTGCCACCTACACCACAGTGGCCTGAAAGCCTCCCTGTTCAGACTTACTTCAAAGTGGTACTTCAGGAAGTTGTAGGGTTTCCGAAAGTATTTCTCATCATCTCCATAGTAAATACGTTCACACGTGGGGTCATATCGAAGCTCCCTCCATTCCCCATTGTATACCGTCTCACACTGGCCCCCATAGTAAGTGGCATCGTACACACTCTGAGCATCTTCCTGGGTCAGGATATTGTACCTACATTGAACAAAGCAGCTTCTAAATAGCTAGTGGATGCTGGGTTTTATACCTGCGTGATGGGATGATCTGTGTATTAAACCACCATGGCACATGTTTTCCTGTGTAACAAACCTGTACATCCTGCATATGTACCCCTGAACTTAAAATAAAAGTTGGAAATTAAAAAGCAAAAGCAGCTTTTAGGAGAGAGAATTAGAAAGGCAAGGTGGCATATAATGTCATCTTCTGAAAGATGCTGTAGCTGGTTCAAGTAATAGGTTCTCAACCTATGTTCTGTGGAGCCCTGGGGTTCCTCCAAGTAGCTTATGGGCCACTTTAGGTAACACTTGGAGACTAAATGGGCTGGCCTGAGCCTTCAGTTTTCCTTTATGTAGATCATCTAGACAGTCCTATTTAGCGTCTAGAATCATATTGCCACATAAGCAGCCGTAAATATTTGCTGAATAAGTTAGAGAAGAATATATGCAATTATCAGGAATCCAAGGGCAGCAGCCAGACAGTCTGGGCTCATTTCCCATCTCTGCCACATCTAGCTGTGTGACCTCAGGCATATCATTTAGCCTCTCTGTGCCTCAGTTTAGTCATTTGTAAAAAGCAGTTCTTAAATACTACTGCCCTCATAGAGTTAAATGAGTTGAAACATGTAGAGAAATCATAATTGTGCTCAGCATATACATCAAGGACTCACTAAAGGTTGCTGTTGTGGTAATTGTTAGTATTAAGTATAATTGTTAGTATAAGAGCTCTGCTGATAAAAAAAAAGTAACTTTGAAATATTGGATGCAATTCATAGTGCTAAGGTCGAGAATCTAATCCTCAGAAAGGCCATTATCTTTGAGGCAGCATGGGATGTTGGAAGGTACACAGTTTAAAAGTCGGGGAGACTCCTGTTTAATTTCCAGCTTTGCCACTTACTAACTGTGTGACTTTGAACACAGTCTAGAAGCTCTCTGCATTTCATTTTCCTCATTTAAAGAATAGACATAATAATACCTACCTCTCATGGTTTTTGTGAAGCTGAAAGTATGAAACTAAAACAGCAGTAAAGTACATATTAGGCATTCAACAAATTATACTTACTTTTCCCTAGCCCAATACTCTTCCAGAAATATCTCTCCATACTTCCCTTTCTACAGTATTTAAAAATCATCAGCCCAGGTTCCATGTTTTAGGATATGGATGGTTTTACCATATTCAGGTAAAATAATGTCAAGCAGATGAAATACAACTTAAATTTTCTAAAAAGGGAAAGTTAACAGAACAAAAACAGTAGAGTTGGCTAAGAGTTCTAAGACCTGACAATCAAAGCCTCTTATGTTACAGACAATATAGTTATTGCTTGTTTTTTGTCTCTCATATTCCTGTTTAACCTTAAGGAGCTAACTCAAATGTTGCCTTCTGTCAACAGCCTTCTTTGAATGGTCTGGACAGACTGCTGTTTCCTCCTCTGTGTTCCCAAGGCATGCAGTGACTACCTGTAGCATAGCGATCATCATGATTGTTTACAGCCTCTGTGAAAAGGCACAAGGCAGGAAAGGAGCAGGGGATAAATTGTGAATAAAATCCACCTCAAAGGAATAAGTGGATAATTATAGAGCACCTGGCAGATTGTAGCAATTCAATGTATGTTAACTTCTTTTTTCTCTTTCTCCTTCTCTTTCTTCATATTAGTGTAAGCGATGCAATAATAGCTACAATAAATTGAATACATACTGTAGTAGATATTTAGCATATATTAGCTTTCAACCTCATGACAACTTTGCAAATGTAGAAACTGAAGATCAGAAAAATTAAATAATTTGCCTCTAGCCATAGCTGGATTTTTTTCCTAGATTTTGTTGATAGTAAAACCTGGGTTCCCTTCCCTCTACTTGCCCTGAAGTTTCTATCTTCCTGACCATTGAACATGTTTCTGCCTGTAGCTTATAAATATAGCCTCTTAACAGACCGAAAAAAACTCAAAGAAACAGTATTCCCTAATAGTATACTATAATCTCTAAGCATGAAGCCTATATATATTTGGAAAAGCTGGTTGTGAAAGCTCCAGTTAAAAGGGAAAGGTGTAGTCAAAGAAGTTCTACCTTTTGGAAATCTACTGTGCAGAAATAATCACACATGTGTACAAAACTACATGTACAAGAATGTCCACAGCGCATTGTTTGTACTAGAAAAATATGGGAAAGAATCTAATTATCTTTCAATAGGAAGTAGTCAAATAAATTATTACATAATTATACTATAGATGAGGAGTTGGAAATTCTTTTTTTAATAAAGGACCAGATAGTAAATGTTTTAAGCTTTGTGGGTCACAAGGCTGTGTTGCAACTACTCAACTCTGTTATCGCAGGGTGAAATCTGTGTTCCAATAAAACTTTATTTGTAAGAACAGCAGGCTGAATTTGGCCTTCAGGCCATAGTTTGCTGACTATGTTATAGAAGAATATGATGCTTATTAAAAAGAGATAGAAATTTTGGGGGAAATCTTAAAACCGTACTATTAAGTAAAAACATGCAAGTTACAGACAATATGTATAGCACAATCATACTTATGTAAAATATACCTGTGTCTAGAATGCCCAGTACACATAGGTATATTTTCTATGTAATGCATATTGTCAATGCATTTTTTACGTAATCTGGAAGTATCTTCACCAAGCTGTTAACATGGGTCAGCTCTAGGGAGGGAAGGGAGAGAGGGCTGTTGGATGGAGTGCAGGCAAGAGAGGATGGAAGAAAACTCTCAGTTTTTATTTCAAACAGGTATTACTTCTCTAACAATAAGTAAACATTTTAATCTGAGAAATGAATTAGAAAAAAATAAGAGCATGAAGGGCCTCTGAGATCTGAGATAACTAGAAGAACCATCAAACATCAGTGGTTGGAGTGGAGCAGGACCATTTTACTAGTTTCAGTATTCAGTGTGGGTGAAGCACACTGTTCAGAAAGTGTATTTGAAATGTTTCTAGTTAAATCACGTGGGAGAATATCCACGGTCTGCCAATAAGGAAGGGATTATTTTTCATTTCAACATGTCAATATTTCACACTTCTATTGTTTATTCTACAGTCACTTTTGAAATCAACAAGAATCCCCTTTTATTGATGTTACAGGTTGGATTACGTCTCCCCAACATTCATGTGTTCAAGTTCTAGCTCCCAAAGCCTCAGAGTGTAAGTATATTTGGAGGCAGAGTCCTTAAAGGGATAATTAAGTTACAATGAGGTCATTATGGTGGGCTGTTAGCCAATGTGAGTGGTGCTCTTATAGGAAGGGGAAATGAGGACACAGATATGTACAGAGGGAAGAACATGTGCAGACACAGGAAGAGGGCAGCCATCGGCAAGCCAAGGAGAGAGGCCTCAGAAGAAACCACTCTGCTGACACCCTGACTTCAGACTTCTAGTCTCCAGAATTGTGAGGAAGTAAATTTCTGCTGTTTAAGCCACTCAAGATGTGGTGTTTTTTTATGGCAATCCCAGCAAACTAACACTGCTGGTATGAAAGAACACAGAATTTTCTCATCTTTTTATGTATGTATATCTACATGCACTTACAGAGGTCAATTCCATCAAGTAGGTGGGCTGTGATCTCAGAGCAATTAACCATAATGAATGAGGGCTGCATTCCATGGAACCCCCACTTGTCCTTGAGTGGGCTGCAACAGGGCTGAGTCACTCTGTGACAGTTACTACATCTCCTCATTTCCTTATCTGTAAAGATCCAGCTGATCATATTGATTTCTTTCAATTCAACCAACATTCAGTGAGAGGCTATAGGACAAGCTCTGACACGGGGACTGAGGAGATGAAAAAGCTGAGTCAGAAACAACCTCTGCCCTCAAAGAGTTTATTTTCAAGTTAGGAGACAAGACTCTAGGCAAAAACAGAGTGGCAGTACTAGAATGTCACTCTGAGCTAAGCCCTATTCTGGTACTGGAGAAGCAGAGATGACAAGGAGCCCCTAGCCTGGGCAGATAGACACCCCAACAGACGTCCCCAGCCCTGTTGGGTAAGAGCTGTGAGAATAAGACTTGCAGGAGGCTCTGGGAGCCATGGGAGGGGACTAAGTCAACCTAGGCAAAGTCAAGAGCAGGGGAGGGAGCTGTTACAAAGACTACCTAGGGGAGATGGTACCTCAGTGTACTAGTCTGCAGGGGCTGCCACAACAAAATACCATAGACTAGGTACCCTACACAACAGAAATTTATTTTCTAGTGGTTCTGAAGGCTAAGAGTCCAAGATCAAGGTGCTGTCAGGGTTGCTTTCTGCTGGAGGTTCTCTTCCTGTCTCAAAGACAGCCGCCTTTTTGCTGCGTCCTTACATGTCTCATTCGCTATGCATGTGTGGAAAGAGAGAGATCGCTGGTATATCTTTCTCTTCTTATAAAGCCACCAGTCCTCTTGAATTAGGGTCCTACCCTATGACCTCATTTAATCTTAATTACCTCTTTAAAATCCCTATTTCCTAATTCAGTCACATTAGGAGTTAGAGCTTCAATATATAAATGTGGGTGTAAGGGGAGACACAATTCAGTGCAGAACATTAGATAAGGAGTTACCCAGGTAGGAATTTGGGAAAGAATATTCCAGGAAGAAGGAACCAAATTGCTTAAGGCTCAGAAGGAAAGAGTGTGATGCATTCAAGGAACTGAACCTGAACATAAGGTGAATGAAGAGAAGTTAGAATCGAGGCTGATTTCATCTCAACAGACAAAGACACTGTGCCCTGAGAGGTTTAAGTAAGCAATGGGAAAGTGGGGGTTAAAGCCCCTCTCTGTCTCACCCTGAGCCCATTTTCTTTATACGGTGTCACACCATTAGCCCCGGTTATTGCAAGCCTCTACAGTGCAAAGCAGATTGTGAACAGGGCTATTGGAAAGGAAAGGGCTGAGACCAGAGAAGAACTATCTCTCTGAAACATCAGGAAGGCTTCATGGAAGCTGTGGTTTCTTAAATGGGCCTTAGAAACAACACTGGGGTGAAGGGAGATGAGCAGTAGGGTAGGTGTACTAAAAGAGAGGAGGACTCTCAGGCAGAGACATGGGGAGATAGCATGGGCAGTGTCACATAGGCAGGACTGGGCAAGCCATCTCTGGGGACAATGAGAGTAGCTCACAGCATGCACTCCAGAGGAACCCTCCAAAATGGCCCCCTTCTGTCCTCAAAACTAATGCTCACAATTAAAGACAAATCATTCCCTGCTCCTAAATAGCTAGTAGGCAGGCCCTCACCCCAAGGCTGCCTTCTGTGATCCTGGAATTGGTTCGTACTGGCTGCAGTCTTCGTCAATGGCCCTGACATCTTCACAGTCATCCTCATCAGAGCCATCAAGGCAGTCCTGGTCTCCATTGCACACGAGGTGGCTTTTCAGGCAGCGACCTAGAGAGGAGAGACTGTGGCTGCTCCCGGGGTTCCCCTATCCCTCCAGACCCACACCCACAATCAGTAAGTCCTTTCTGCCTCAGAAATAAACCTCCCATCTGTCCCATCCTCTTTCTGTTCTCACTGCCTCTGCCTTCCTTCCAGCCTCATGAGCTCCTGCCTGCAGCCCCCCAGCTTGGGCATTGCCTGAGTTTCTGTCTCTCTCTAATTCTCCATATTGCAGCCCTAGTAATCTTTCTAAGATGCCAGTCTGCCCATGTAATCCCTTGCTCAGTATCCTCCAGTGGCTCTCCATTCCTCTTCTTCCAAATGTCAAAGTCTGGACCCTACCTGCCCATCACCTACCTGCCCGTCACCTACCTCTCTTCCCAAAGCCCTGATGCTGCAAACATTCTGGGCTGATTGGGAGTCTCTGACCCCCATGCTTTTGTATGTTCTTTCTCCTAGAAAGTTCCATTTTGTTTCACAAGTCTCTACTCAACTATCATTTTAAAGCCCACCCAGACTGCCCAAAGCAGATTTGGGAACCTCCTGCTAGAAAGTCCCACTAGACCATGCACGTGTATGTGCCCATGGCTATCACACAGTATTCTAATTAACTCCTTCTAGTCTCCAGACTAGGAGTACATCAAGGTAAGGTGCATTATTTTTTTCATGTTTGTATTAACAGCAGGTAGCTTACTCCCTGGCACATAATATGTGGCCAATAATATTTGTTCAATGAGTGGATGAATGAATGAATTGTATCTTTTTCTAAATGAATCGACAGATGTTCCTACAAAGCTGAATCAAAATTACCTGGGCTGCTGGCTTGGCTTAAAATGCGGATTCCTGGGACCCGTCCCAAACCTACAGAATGGCAACCTCGAGAGGAAGGGCTCAGGAGTATGCATTTTAATAAGCTCCCTGGGGAAGTGTTTCACATGTCACTTTTGAGAGGCACAGCTGTTATCCTGCTGGAATGCTACTCACCTGTCTCCTTACACTGGAAATCCTGTCCACACTGTGCTTGCTTTATACAAGGTGTAGAACTGGAGCAGCTGGCTTGATCCCAGACATCACCACTGCAGATGGTTCCCCCAAACTTGTTTGGCTGCAAGAGGCTCCGGTATCGGTACTAAATCAGATTTTGAACCAGAAACATTCTTGTCAATTAATCAATCAATCAATCAACCAAGATTTGTGCAGCCAGGTCTCAGCTCAACATAAGAAATAATTATCTAATGATTGAGAGCCTTCTGCAAAGCTGTCTTTTGAGGGATGAGTGTGCATAAACAGGGGTGTGTCACCAGAAGTGGCACAATCACCCACTAGAATGTTGAATAGGGCTTCCAAGCGTCAAATGAAAGGCTTGGACAAGATATTTCTAGGGTCTTCCTACTTACTAGGAAGAACCTCTCTTCCCTCTTCTTGAAGAAGTTAAATTCCTATTCATCTTTCAGTAACATTCTGCAGGTTGCTCACTCCCTCTCTACTAGCACTTGGTATATGAAGTTGCAATTGAGTATCCATGTAGTTCTCCATCTCTCCCACCAGACTGTGAGCAATTTGCATATTGGGGGTGGGGAAGAGAGGACCATGTCTTATTTGGCTTTGTATGCTTGGCACTTGATCTAGGGTCAGGTACTCAAGAGGCACGTTTAGAAGACATCTGTTGCTTTTTATTTGCAACATTTCTTCTGGTCCTGGAATTCCCCTCTTTCTTTGGGATATATCTCCTATGGTTCAGGTGGGAATGACCTCACCTCCTCAGTCACAGGGATGTGTGGGTATGAACCAGGCCTGGTCCATTAAATCATTACATCTGCCTAGTTGTAATCATTGCTTCAGGGATTGGCACATAACTCAACCCCATCCAATCAAGTTCTCTCTGGGGATTTTCTTTTACAAAGAGACAGCTTCTTTTTCCTGGAATTGTTGGAAACAATTGTAGATGCCTTGCCTATTATGCAGAAAGCACCCATCCAAGAGAGAGAGAGACAAAGAGAGTTCTTAAGGCATCATCTGAGTCCCTGGGTCCACCTTTGACTGCAGATAAATAGACACTTGACAGAAGGAAGAATTAAAATGCACGCCAATCTTGGGACTTTAGAGTTTCATAATCATGTTTTCTGTATAGTGTAGTGTCAGGCACTAGTGTAGAAGGAGGAAGCTGAACACTAGGATATTCAGAGAAACATGAGGTTCTATTCCTGCCTTCAAGAAGCTTAGAGTCTAGCTGAGGACATAAAATGTGTAATAATACAAAACATGCAGCACGGATAGCAACCACACAGTGGCTGATAAGGAAATGTGCAGCCCTGTATTTCCTGGTGCCTCTCTCCCTGGCTCAACCCACAGGCCCCTTCCTTTAAGAATGTTAGTATGTAGGTAAGAAAGCAATGATTTGAGCAGCAAAAGAAGTGGGTTTCCTACCTCAATCAATTTCTTACTTGCTATGTGAAGTATCAGTGTCTGGTACTTCGTTGCTCAGTTTCTAAATCTGTGCAATGAGGTGGGTGAGCTAAATGACTTACCTAATTATAATGACTAATATCCTTTCACCTGTGTCCTGAAGTTGACAGAGCATGGACATGAGGATTAGATGGACTTGGGTTCAGGTCCCAGATATTCTTACCAACTGCCCATGGGCAAGCCACTTCCCTTTTCTGAGCTTCTGTCTTCCAGTGTGTGAAATGAGTGTAATGGCACTTTCCCTTGAAAGGACTGTGTGATCTCTGAGAAAGAGAATGTGTGAAGAAGTCCCCAGCCCTGGTTCTGGTATATTGTCGGTGCTCAATAAGCAGAGGTGGTTTTCACATTGTTATTGTAATCCATACAGTCTTTCCAGGTGATTCCATGGGTGATTTGTGGAGCAGTGCAGCTTGCCTCTCTTCTTGCCCACCTTTGTCTCCTTAGCTGCTCATTAGCAAAGTGGTAAAGGTAGCAAGGAAAGGTGAAGATCAAACCTGTCCATAGGCCTGTCCTGCCTTTCAGTTAATAACAGCAGTAACAGATTTGTAAACTCTGTGGGAAGAGACTGTAATTAATGACCAGTTGGAGAATATCAGTATATTTTAATTTTTCACCCACACTCTTGCCCCTCAGCACAACAAATAAAGGAGTGATGAGCATGGAAATGTAGAGCCAATTTTCTTTCTTTCTTTTTTTTTTTCCCTCTCTTTATGTCAGTTTATTTCTAGACATGCCTTCCAAGAACATGGGTTTATCTGTTACTTCCTCTGTTTCAAACTACGTAGTCATTCGCATTCTTTGAAGTGTAACTGTTATCCACGTTAAATACATTTCTGTAATTTCCTGACATGACACTATGACTTCAGCCAAATATATCTTGTTCATTGTTCCTAAACATACTATGTTTATTTCTGGCTATAGACTCTTGTTCATGGTTTTTCTTCTTAGGATGACTTCTCATCTCACTTTCAAATCTTTCCTTCCTTTAAAATACAGCTTAAAGCCTGTTTTCCACCATGAGGTCTTTTAGAACTGTTCAGCCTCTTTCCCACCATTCATACCCCAAAGGTTTGACTTTCTTGTGAACTCGTATAGATCTTATTGTCTCCATTTTCTGCTTGAAACTGAAGATATATTATCTTAAATATATTTTCTTTATTTTTCTTTTCTCATCAACTAATGTTACACGTTATTTGAAGGAAAGCGTCTCAGACTTTTTAATACAGCCAGCACTGAGTAGCTATCCAGTCAATGTCATAAGGAGAATGGAATATCTAACAAGGACATTATGCATGGAATACTGCTCTCCAACTCAGATGACTATTTGCCATTACGTGACATCTATTTTGATTACAGCTTTTTATTATGTATATGTTGTGCTTATAATCCCACTTCATTGAGAATGAGGTTGGGAGTGAATTGTAAAGGTATTTATCCAAGGTCCAAAGAAAGAAAATATTGATGCTTGGAATATTGCAGTTAGGTCATTCTAAACTCCATTTATGTTTCTTTGACAAAAGAGCAAATTTGAGCCTGAAAACTGGTGCAAGGATACCTTAGCATATCTATTGTACATGTTATAGGGTGAGGAGTTCACAGTCAAATGAGCAACAGGGATCTGGTACATGTCACTGTTCTGCAGTGCTTTCATGGTGACTTATAGGAACAGATTTAATATGGTTTAGTGAGGGCTTAAGCTTCTCCAAACAAATAACACACAATGTTATTTGAAATCAGATGCAGTAGTTACTTGCCTTTGAGTACTCCTTCTTTCAATTAGCAGCCAATTTTCTCTATCACTCTAAAAATTATATTAGATTTTTTAAATCTGTAGCTACCAATTTGATAATGGTGATAGTGGCTACCATGTATTGAGCGCCTACTATTGGCCAAACACTTTACATTCCTTATGTTATTTAATCTTCACAAGTTTATGAAGTTAAGTATACTATGGGAATCCCATTTTGAGCTGAGTTAGAATTCCAGCTCTGCCACCTACTGTATATGCATCACTGGGTCAACTACTTAACATCTCTGATCCTGTTTTCTCATTTTTAAATGAAATATATCTGAGAACATTGCAAAGATTCATAATAATACATGCAAAGAAATCATCACTTTGCCTGGTTTCTGATATACACTCAGTAAAAGTAGTTATCAACGTCATCATCATTCTTGTATCCAGCTGTTGGGCTACTTCAAAAGGAATTGAAGTGACCACTACGTCACTCATTACGCTCCAGGATGGTTCAGTGGGAGGCAGTAGTGTGGGGGGGGTCAGCCGCAGAAGGTTTTTGGAGTCAGACTGACCAAGTTTTAAATCAAGGCTCTGTCATGTTCTTAATGGGTGACCTAAACAAAGTGGATGATGATGTCTGTCATTTACAGTTGGCTGTGAAAGTCAAACAAGATAATTTATTTAAGGCATTTGCATAATTGTCTGGGACATAGAAATTATTTAATAAATGGTGACTATTGCCATTGTCATCCTTCTTATAGTACCTATACTGGGAATGATGGTGTAAACCATAAGGTTCATTCCCATTGATTCCCTATTTTCTAGGTTGCTGTCAAATAATGAAGATATTTACGTGGCAGGAAGGTTGGTGCCAATATTCCCTTAGCGACTTCTCCATGTTATTGCCTGTGGTTGGGATCATTAAGACAATTTTCTTTTCTAACTGGTAGATAATGTTTCCTTCCAGAAATGTACATCTTTGTTTGGATGATTTTGAGAAGAAGAAACACACTAATAAAAAAAACTAGGGTGGTCTTTCGCTTAATTAACAGAATTAATTATTTTAAGGATTACTTTAAAAACACATGTGTTTTTGAGTCACTAAGTAAATAATTCTATTCTGATTTAAACTGCAAGTCATTGTCTTGTGCTACCTGCTGTCTAAACTGAAATAAATAAGAAAAATTTAATTTAGGATGTATAACAGGTTGAATAATGGCCACGCAAAGATATCGAGTCCTAATTTATGGAACTTGTAAATTTTACCTTATTCGGAAAGCTGGCCATTGCAGACATCGTTAAAGTTTTTGAGATGAGGATATTACCCTGGATTGTCTGGATAGCACTAAGTGTCATCACAGTGTCTTTGTAAGAAGAAGGCAGAGAGAGATTACAGGCATGTCAGAGCAAAATGAGCATGGAGGGATCAAACACGTTTAAATAGGAACAGTCTAAAATTCTTCAGCACTTCTCAGAGATGAGTGAGGTAGAATAACAAATTTCAGACTTTGATGTTGAATGAACTAGGTCAAAATTGTGTGTGTTCCACCACTTACTGCTATGCAATTTTGAATAACTCATCAGAAACATTCACAGAGCACCTCTCTGTCTGAATGGTGGGTCTGGAGGCAGGATGACCATTTGCAAACTTTGCAAGATCTCAGGTGACTAAAAAGCAGGGATTAATTCAGGGCAGTGGGACTGGGGATGAAGAGGAAGGCAGAGATAATTATTAGAAAAACAGCTGGCATTCCACAAATTAAAAACTCTAATGACATACTACCCTACTCCTGAAAGAATGGCCATAATTAAAAAATCGAAAAATAATAGATGTTGACATGGATGTGGTGAAAAGTGAACTCTTTTACACTGCTGGTGGCAATGTCAACTAGTATAACCATTATGGAAAACATTGTGGAGATTTCTTAAAGAACTAAAAGTAGAACTACCATTCAATCTAGCAGTCTCACTACTGGGTATCTACCTAAAGGGAAAAAAAAAAGTCATTATATACAAAAGAGACTGTAATGCATGTTTATAGTAGCAAAATTCACAATTGGAAAATATGGAAACAACCTAAATGCCCATCAACCAACGAGTGGATAAAGAAAATGTGGTACTATACACCATGGAATACTACTCAACCATAAAATGGAATGAAATGAATGGCTTTTGCAGCAACTTGGATGGACTTGGAGGCCATTATTGTAAGTGAAGTAACTCAGGAATTGAAAACCAAATATCGTATCTTTTCACTTATAAGTGGGAGCTAAGCTACGAGGATGCAAAGGCACAGGAATAATATAATGGACTTTGGGGACTTGGGGGGAAGGGTGGGGAGGGCGAGGGATAAAAGACTACACACTGGGTACAGTGTATACTGCTCGGGTGATGGATGCACCAAAATCTCAGAAATCACCATGAAAGAACTTAACCGTGTAACCAAAACCCACATTTCCCAAAAGCTGCTGAAATAAAAATGAAAAAATAAAAGAAGGAAAACATCTGGAATTCCTTAAACATGTATTCTGAGCCAGATGCATGAGAAGGGTTCTGTGTGCATTACTTGTGTATTGCTCATAACAATTCTAGAAAGTAGGTACTCCTACTACTCCAATTTATACATAAGGAAACTGAGCACAGAGACTATTAAAAATATTCCCAAAGTAACAACGCAGATAAGAAGCAAAGCCAGATCTAAACTGCGGAACTGAATCTTAACACTGAAACTTGGCAGTAGTGTGCTAATAGACAAGGTTCAGGCAGTGAGTGGTATGCCAAGTGGGGAAGGGAGTATCTAATAGAGGCATGTATGTCTGAAGGGAATTTTAAAACAATAATAAAACAGACTAGAAGTTACACTGTGTTTTATTATGTATTTATTTATTTACGAGACAGAGTCTGGCTCTGTCACCTAAGCTGGAGTGCAGTGGCACAATCCAAGCTCATGGCAGCCTTGAACGCCTGGGCTCAAGTGATCCTCCTGTCTCAGCCTCCTGAGTAGCTGGGACTCTGGGTGTGCACTGCTATGCCCAGCTAATTTTGTGTGTGTGTGTATTTTTTGTAGAGAGCAAGTCTTGCTATGTTGCTGAGGCTGGTCTTGAACTCCTGGGCTCAAGTAATCCTCCTGCCTCAGCCTCCCAAAGTGCTGGGATTACAGATGTGAGCCACCACACCCAGTTGACTATGTTTTATTATCACTGTGAGCCAGGGATTCTGAACAAAGTCAGAATTTTAATGCTCCCCTCTGCCTGAGTGGAGGGCTCCCATCATCCCTCTTCCCTTCATATGTCAATGGTATTAGGGATCATTTTGAACTATTCAAAACCATTTAGATGGGCAAAGTAGACACACCTCTGTTCATTGGGTGTGTTGGTCTTTTCCATAGATGAAAATGAAATTCTCAAGAACACACCTGGGACATCTCCTGGATTATCTCATCTCCTCATGGGCAGTTTGGTATTTTGTTTCTAAGCGATTAGTTCCTCCAGAAGACTCTCATTAGTGGGCAATAGATTTGCCACGACTCACACAGAAATAAACGTGCCTATGTACAGATAGCGACTTTTCTGCCTATGAGCCATAACACACATCTTTTGCAGCCTCACTCAACACTACCCTACAAACAAAATTGGGAGACGCAGAAACAAATTTCACCATCCATGTACAATGGCTTTCAAACAACAATTTCTAGACCCAGTTTCTCCCCAGGCCCCTAGACATAGTGATCTGCTTAATCTCCATTTGAATGCCCAATACACACATCAAATATGAAATGCCCCAAAACCAGTTGTAAGTGTCTTACCTTTTTGTCCTGGCATGGAAAGCAATCTGTCCACTCTGACCAGTTGCTCAGCTGGCAGGTAACTGCTGCAGGTGTGGCTGCCCGTCTTACTCTCCTAAAGAAAGGAAAGATCCCTGCATCAATTTTGAGATGCAAATTTTAAGCAAATGAGAAAGCTGTGCACATTTTCCTTCCAGTAAAACATGGTTTGAAAGAAATGAGGAATGAACATTTATTGTACTCCTACTTTATGTAGAAATGCCAACAGAAATGAGAGAGTGTATGGTGCTAGAGGGTTTATATAAATTATCCCTTTAATACCATATCAGTCCCCCATGCATCAAATTATTATAATTTTAGAGAGAAGAATATTAAAGAGGGCTAACAATTTTTGAACAGCCAAAGTAGCAGAAAGCTCAGTGGTTAAGAATGTGGAGTCTGGGGTAAGAGGATTGGGTTTGAATCTTAACCACCACTTGCTGACTTTGAAAACTTGAGTAAATTACTTAATATCTCTGAACTACAGCTTTCCCTTCTGTAAAACTACATTAAAAATAACATTACCTAAAAGGGTTATTGAAAGTGTATTGAAATGCTTATGAAAGGTTTACTACAAGATGACTTTCATTATTACATGCTGGGACATTATGTGGATTATCTCATTTAATCCCTATAACAATCCTTGGAGATAAATATTATTAGATCTATTTTATGTACAGTGTAAGAAAGCTGGGATTCCTAAAAGCTAAATAGCCCTGAAGTCATAGCCCAGGAACGACAGAGGCAAAAATGGAACTGGTTGGTTTGATGGCAAAACCCATTACCTGCTCCTCATCATGCTACTGCCTCATTTTATGAATCAGCCAACAGACGTGAGAGAGTGTATCTCCAAGCCCACGATCCTTCTCTTACCCCATGCTTCCCCCTCACCAATTAAAAAGCCTACTCAGGGAAAGGGGGACAAGCCACAAGCTTGCCTGGCTTCCACATTAGCTTCTTCCCATAGCACCACTGCTACAACTTCAAGGCCAGGTTGGCCCACGGGGAAAGTGGGAACATTGTCTGTTAACACTAGAATTACCACAGCCTCTGAGAGCCAGGCAGCCACCACTGTGAAGAATGGCATGATTATAACCCTCGTGTAGGAACAGAAAGTGTTTCAAATCTCAGACTAATTATGTAATGAATTTGATGAATAATGACACCTAAGTTGAAACTTCGCACAAGGAGCCATGGAATAGTTCAGAAAATTTTGTCTATCTTTAACTCTGGTTCTCCAACTTTTGGTCTCAGGATACCTTTACATTTCTGCAAATTATTAAAGACCTCAAAGAGCTGGTAAGTGGGCTAGATCTACCAATATTCACAGAATTCAAAATTAAAACTGAGAAATTGAAAAAATACTTGTTTATTAACTTATTTAAAATTACAATAACAAACCTATTACATGTTACCATAAGTATACATTTTTTCAAATCCCTTTAATGTCTGGTTTAGAAGAAAGTAGCTAGAATCTTATTTCTGCTTCTTCATCCAATCTGTTGCTATATATTGATTTGGTTGAAATTTATGAAGAAAACTCAGCCTCACATGGTTACGTAGTTGAAAAGGGGAGGAGTGTTTTAGCAGTCTTTTCCAATAACTCTGGATGCTCTCTTTTGGTATTAAAGGAAAACTTGACAAGAGGAAATTTCTTACATGTTAGTGGCATGTGGAACCTGAAAGCATATCAGTGAATTTTTTGTTCTCTGTCACATTAAAATCCACTGGTCTTTACACTTTGAATGGATCTTGTGCCCATATACAATTTTTATAACATCAGACATTCGAAATTTGGAAAATCATGGTTCACTGAGTATGTGCCTTACAAATATTAATACATTTCACTGTATAATATCTAAACATCAAACTTGTTAATATCACCAGTGATCTCATCAAGCTCATGGTAGTGGATATGTTTCCAAAATTTTGATTTTCTCATAGAAGCTCCAATCTTGTTATTAGTAACAAGTAAACGTTATTTGTTTTCCTTGAAATGATAGGGTCTCTGCATTTTTTTATACAATGCCTGGCAAATATCTAAGCCCAAATAACCATAGTTTGGCAGTTTTTTCATCAAGAAAAAATGGTGTTCCAGGAAAAAAAGTGGTCTTATTGACTGATGTTTATGTCCCCCAAAAATTTATATGTTGAAACCTAATCCCCAATCTGATGGTATTAGGAGGTGGGGCTTTTGGGAGGTGACTAGGTTATGAGGGTGAAGCCCTCATGAATGAAATTCGTGCCCTCATTAAAGAGATCACAGGGACCTCCCACATCCCTTCCACCACGTGAGGACACAGCTAGAAGATGATCACCAGTTAACCAAAGAAGTAGGCCCTCACCAGACACTGAATCTGCCAGCGCCTTGATCTTGGACTTCCCAATCTCCAGAACTGTGAAGAATACATGCTTGCTGCTTAAACATCCAGTCTATGGTGATTTGTTACAGTAGTCCAAGTAGTGAGACAAGTGGCTACCTTAACTTACAGCTCAGATAATTGCTTTTCCTCAAAACAATCATCATACTCAGTGCATACTCAGTGATTTCTCTATGCATTCTTCCCATTTTGTTACATAGAATACTTAAGTTACATCTATTCAAGGATGGAGGTTTAATTAAATTAACAATTCTTACTGCTTCTAGAAGGACTTTCTTAAGTAAAACTTAAAACTTAGGAGTTTTGTTTGTTTGTGTGTGTGTTCTTTCCTGTGAGTTCAGTGCCACTGCCTCGATTTTGACCAAGGCCCTAGCAGTTTTATCCATTGGTGCCTCTGCACCATCGGTGCAACTGTAAACACAGTAAAAGGGTAAAATAATGTCTTACCATTATTATGAGAACTGTTTCGAACTTACAGGTCCCCTGAGAAGATATTGGGGACTCCCTGGGGTCTGCAGAACACACTTGGAGAAACTCTAATCTGTAACACAGTGCTAGCAGGCAGAAGCCCTCCCATCCCTTCAAAGAAAGCGTCATTGCCCAGCTCACAATCTTCCCCCTACATCAATTCCTGTCCTCATGCTGGGAGACTCATCATCCCTACAAACGAGTCATCCAACTCTCTGGTTGCTCAGTTGCTCCTCTTCCTTATCTGTAATAATCTTCTCCTCTGAAACTTCTCACTCTCTAAAACAACTTCTGCTCCAAGTCATTCATTCATGAATCACCTGTGAATAGTTACCTGGGCGCTCCACAGCCTCTTGTCTTTCTATCTTATATGCTTAAGGGAATTCCCACTGCGCTTCTTCTTGAACCTCATTGGGATCTCCATTATCTCGACATCTAAGCTTCCTCCCTTTCAATAAGAACCCCTCTTATCTTTATTTACCTTTATAACCAGTTTTGATTCCATGATTCATCACTTTAAAATCTTACCTATATTCTAAACACCTAGATCCCACTGTTCCCTGGATCACACCTAACTGTAAATCCCAACCCTGAATGAATCCAATTATCTACCTCTTTACTTTGGTTAATTCCTATGTAACTTTCATTCTCATCATAAACATCAATTCCTTAGGGAAATATTTCCTGCTATCCAGACTGGTTGAAAACCTCCTTCATATGATTTGGTCAATCTCTGCACATTTTCTCAATATTTAATTATCAAACTTGTAATATTTGTAAAATTTATTTTTTCTCTACCAGATTCTAGGCTCTATGAATGCAGAAACTGTCTATATTTGCTACAGAGTTCCCAGCACCTATCATGGGCCAGGCCGATGGAAAGTGCTCAGTAAATATTTACAAAAGGCAAAAAAGAAGGAAGGGAAAGAGGGAGGGAAAAAGGAAGGAAGGAAGGGAAGAGAAAGAATAAAAACAATTTCTGGGATATAGACAGTGACATTGTTGAGATATTTATTTGAACCTGATTCTTATAATCTAAATTAAATTAGATCCTGGTATCTCGACATTCAAATGGCTCAGGGTTTGTTACACACGCCATTTTTCTAATAGACTGTTCTAATAATAAAAGTTTGAAGTGTGGGAACATGGATAATCGGAAGGAGAGAGAGAAGGTATAGAGAGAAGGTTTGGGAACAGGAAAGGACTCCAGCATTATTTCTGCATCTCACTACAGAATTGTCAAGATAATGTCACTGTAAGCCCATAGAGACCGCGTTATGCGTCACACCGGAGGGAAACAGTACTAATGGATGGAAGCAAAAGCCTAGACAGAGCAGTGGTGTATTTCTGTAGTTTCAAAAGCCTTGTGACATGATGTCTAGATGGAGGCATACATGCTAATGCTATCACGGAGGCCAGAGTACAGAAAGTACACCAGGACCATTCATTAAAATTGTTACAGGGCTCCAACGTTTTAGCCAATACCAACGTGACCAACATTTTATTATTCCAATAAATTTTTCAATGTAGTTCATTTTTTGATCATTATAAAAGTAATACATTCTCATTACAGAGAACACGGGAAAGATTATAAATGAAAAGAATTGGCCCAAATTTTACTATCATGAATATTTAGTTATATTTTCTTCTGTTTATTTTCATAACACATTGAGGTCATACTGAGTATTACATTTTATATCCTGATTCTTCCACTTAATAATAGAGCAGAAAACTAAACTATTTATGGTAATACACATTGTTCCACTCCTCTTACATTAAGCAATTAGATTATTGAGTCCTCAGTTTTTCCGTATTCAAGTTATTTGTTGAAGATCTATCCTGTAGAGTGGGATGACTGCATTGAAGGGATTTTAGAGCTTATGGCACATATTGCCAAATGGCTTTCCAAAAGAACTCTATAAATTGTTTAATTATTTAAGGAGCCATTCATAATTCCGTGGCCTAATAAATCTTGGAAAATATTTTTAAGGCATCTCTCAGCTGGCAAAAATCCACTCAATCAGTAAGACGTTTAATACGGAGCACAGGGACCTAGGAGTCTTTGCTTCTCATCTTCAGTTTGCCTCTCACCTGCTGGGCTACTATGAGCAAGCTGCTTCAATTGACTTTAAGTTTTTTAATCTGTAGAATGAGCACAAGTCTATACGGTGCTATCACAGCGTTTCTCAAAGAGTACCCTGCAGAGTACCAGTTCCTGAGATATGCACAGGGGTCAGGGAGGAAGAGGAGAAAAGTTCCATTTCAAATACATTTGGATGAACTGCATACACCATATCGTTCTTGGAGATTTAAAATGCCTAATAACATATTAAAGGCTCGGAGAGTTTCTGCATTTTAATTTGTTTACCCTGGCATTTCCCAAATTTTGTGAGGAAACACAGGCCATTTCTTTTTTTATGCATCATCTGTAAGACTATGTAACACAGTTGAAACACTGATGTAAAAGAAAGAGGTTTAGAGTTTGGCAAATATGCATTTGAATCTGATTTCTGCTACTTACTGAATTTCAATTTTCTTATAGCTATAAAACAGGGAAAATTGTTTGCAAGACTATTTTGAATATGGGGTGAGATCATGTATGTAAAATCTCAAGCACAAGCCTGGCATACATGTTAGCATCACTCTAACCTTGTCAACCTCACACATGCTAATAATCAAACCTCTCCATCTTCATCAAAAATGTATTGAAGGTACTCGAATAGGGCTGTGGACAAGTGACACGCTTCCCATCTGCCTTTTAAAATAGAGCAGCTTATTGGGCAAAGGGTCTAAAACCTAGAGTTGAATAAGCAACGTGCAAGTTAAATACTTGACCCAGAATGTGGCCACTTCAGCAATTTAGAAAAGAAAATAATTAATTAGCTACCAATCCTAGGCTAGAAGGTCAGAAAGCCCAACCCTGATGATTACCAGGGGGTTGTCCTCATAAATTGGCTCAGCTTGTATTAAAATCTGATTATCACTAATCATATAATCTTGAGCCAGTCCCATCCAGTTACATGGAGATTCCATCATACAATAGAGGTATTTTAGATTTAACTTTGAAAGCGCTCAGTCTTCAGCAACCTCCATGTTGCTAAGTCCAGTAGAAAGTTGTCTGGTTTTGTTTTACTTGCCCTCTGCTATGGTTTATTTTTCCCCACTCATGTTGATTGCATGAGTGTAATAAGTAGGGGGGAAAAAACAAACTCGTATTGAAACTTGATTCCCGATGTGGCAGTGTTAGGCCTGGTGGGAGGTGTTGGGGTCATGAGACAGATCCCTCAGGAAAGGCTTAGTGCTGCTCTTGCAGTAGTGAGTGGGTTCTCCTGGCTAGACAGACTCATTCTCACTGGTTCCCATGGAAATTAGTTGTTATAAAGCAAGGTTCCTCCTCCTGTTTGGTCCCCTTCAAATGTGCCCACTTCCTTTTTTACCTTCTCTGCCATGTTTTGACGCAGCACAAAAGTCCTCACCAGGATGTTCCTATTTTCTTTATAGAACTTAAATTATATAAAATATTTGCATACACTTTTCTAGAACAGAAGCTTCATGAGAGCTGAGAGCAAGGACTTTGTCTTTCTCATTTATATCCCCAGGGCCCAGAACAGTGCCTGGCATATAATGGGTGCTCAATAAAACACAATAAGCATGTATATGTCAATTAAAAAAGGAAAAGCTCTCACCAGAAGCCAAGCAGACGCTGGCACCATGCTTCTTGTACAGCTTGCACAACCATGAGCCAAATAGACCTCTTTCCTTTATAGACTACACAGCTTCAGGTATTCCTTCATAACAACACAAAACTGACTAACACACAGTCTGTTAACCACTTTTTTCTTCATGAGAACTTTCATCTCTTGGACTTCTTCAGCATAATTCCTCCTCACTCTCTTCCTACCTCTGGCCAGTTTTCCTCCAAAAACTGGAATTCCTCAAGCTGCAGTCTGGTCTTTCTTCTTTTTCTCTTTCTGCTTTTCTCACCCTTAAGAAGGTAAGATCCATGTCCTTGGCTTCATACACGATCTGTGCAGATATTTCTACATTTAGGCCTTCAACCTAGACTAGTCCTCTGTAATCCTGTTTTGTTTATCCAACTTCTCCATTTGATATGTCTATCAAATGCCTCTTAGACATGGCAAACTTAATGGTTCCACATCTAAACTATTCATTTTCTCTTTCAAGCAGTTCCTTGTTATGCCTTCCTGTGGGCCAAGACCTTCTTCTACTTTACTTTCTCCAATCCATTCTCTGCACAGCAATCAAGATAATTTTTTCAAATGAGAAATTAGATAATATCCTTCTTTTATAAGACTCTCAGTGATTTTTGTTTTGTGTGTGTGTTTTACTACACATAGACTCAAATCCAAATTTCTCATTGTGGTGCCTAAGGTCCTCTGGGATCTGGCCTCTGTCCAATTTTTTGACTTCTTCTTAAGGCATTTCTCTGCTTTCATGCTGCTCTCATTCTTCAGTCCTCAAACATGACAAGCCACTTCCAATCACAGAGTCTTAGCACAGGTGATCCCTCTGCTTTACCCTGCTCTTTACCCAGCTTCTCCCTACCGCCCTTCACGTCTCAGTTTAAATGCCACCTCCGCAGAAAATTCCCTCAATCAGCCTGTCTTTAGATTGCTCTGATATCCTCTAACAAAGGGCCCCGTTTATTTCCTTCACAGTATTTATCACAATGTAAAAGAAAAAAAATTATTTTTTTCTTTTGAGACAGAGTCTTGCTCTGTTGCTCACATCAGAGTGCAGTGGCACAATCTCGGCTCACTGCAGCCTCCGGCTCCCAGTTTCAAGCGATTCTCATGCCTCAGTCTCTCAAGTAGCTGAGACTACAGGCATGTACCACCATGCCCAGCTAATTTTTTATATTTTTAGTAGAGACCGGGTTTCACCGTGTTGGTCAGGATGGTCTCAAACCCCTGAGCTCAAGTGATCCACCTGCCTCATCCTCCCAAAGTGCTAGGATTACAGGTGTGAGCCACCACGCCCACAATTTCTAAGATAATATTTTTGGTTACATACTTATTGAGTCCATCGCTACACTGTAAATTCCATGAGTGTTGAAACACTATTTGTTCAGTTTATTACCTAACACCTAGCACACCTGTAATATTTATTTATTGAATGAATGAATAAATAAATCCAAAAAAGTATCCACTGTGTGCTAGATGCACATAGAATTCCATACAGAACTTTAAGTTCCAAGCATATACTGGGCTCTCCTGCAGTATTTGCAAAACGTTATTTCCTCCACAGAATGCTAATCATATCTCATTCATCTGGCCGAACCTTTCCACTTCAGTTCATTCTCTCCAGATAGCTTTCCTTAGCCTGATTGTCCTATGCTAACATAGCGCCATATACATAGAGCTTCTAACACTTTATTCTTACTCCTAGACTGCAAGCTCTGGAAGACTGAGATCATGACTGTATTGCTCACCATTGTACCCTAGTGCTGAGCACAGTACCTCGAATATATTATCTCACATAATCTTAAGTTATTTCATTAAAATTTCACAAGAACCCTGTGGGGGTAAGAAGTACTATTTCCATTTTATAGATGAGTAAAACAGATTCATAAGAAGTTGAAATAACTGGCTTAAGGTTATGTAGGTAGAAAGTGGCAAGGCCAGAATTCAAACCAACAAAGACTCCAAAGCCTATGCATTTTTAAAGCATTCCAAGATGTATTCTGAAGGATTTCTGACAAAAGAGAAATAGGGTAATAAAAATAATTTTCTAAAGACTTACCATGTACCAGGTTCTGCTATAAGTACTTTATATAAACTTACTCAAGTCCCGACAAAATCTCTATGAAATATGTATTATCTCCATTTCATAGATGGAAAAAAAAAATGAAGCCTAGGAAGTTGAAGCAACTGGCCCAAGTTCCATAGCCACTATGTGGTGATGCCAGGACTTAATCCCAGACTGATTATACTTCATAGACCAGACCTAATGCCACCTGAAGTATTGCTAAAGATCAGTTACCCTGAATAAAAGTCTCCATATTACATGATTCACTTTTGAGTCACATCCACTACTCCAATTGTTTTCATTAATTAAAAATTCATGTTTCCTGAATATACATAAATTTTCAGTCGTCTGTACTACTATTAAAAATATTCACATGGCCTTGGTCCAAGATGCTTTGGTAAATATACTCTGATGTCCACAAAAGCAATAAAATAAAAAGGGACATCATGATTGAAACTTCTTTAGGGTCAACTGCCTACAGGCCCACTTAACAAAAAGAAACAGCTTTAGATGCTTAGATAGTTGTCCTCTGTGTTTGAGGTCCCCATCCACGTTTTTTAAATTCCCCTAAGGAATTCTGCTTTTCATTAATGGAAAAGTTGGGTTGAAAATGTTGGCCTTCAACTGATGGATAATAAAAACAACACTCTTAGAAGAATGTAATAAGGGTTAAATTGGCCAGTATCCGTAAATGCCTATCAGAGTTATCTTGTCATTGAATACTCCTCTTCTCTCTCTAGGATTCAGTTTCTTTCTCTGTAACATGAGTGGATTAAGCTAGATACTAAATCATTCCTAATTCTAAAGACCAACAAAATAAAAATAATGGAATTAGCATACAAGAACTTTGAAAGAGTTATTGTAAATATGCTCTATTATTTGAGGAGAATTAAGAAGCTAATGAGAAGGGTAGTAGAAGATATTAAAAGATACCAAATGAGACATTTAAAACTGAAAATTATATTAACTGAAATTTAAAATTCACTGGATAGGCTTAACAGCAGACTAAACACTGCAGAACAAAAAATTAATAAATATATAGTTATAGAAACCAAAATGAAATAGAAAATAAACTGCCAACAACAAAAAAAAGAAAGAGCATCAGTGACCTGAGGGACTTTATCCAGCAGGCTAGCATCTCTGTAATTGGACTATCAGAAAGAGAGATGAGAATATATGGGGCAGAAAACATATATGAATGAATCATTGCAAAAATTTTCAATGAAAACTATAAACCCACAAAACCATATCACCTTGGAATTAGAAAAATATAAATCTAAAAGATGGCCCCAAAAAAGAATAAAATAGAAACAAAGAAGACATGGGACAAATAGAAAACAAATAGTAAAATGGCGAACTCAAGCCCAAGTTTATCAATAATTATATTTGATGTAAATGGTCTAATTACTATAATTAAACTACAGAGATTGTGAGACTAGCTAAAGCAAGTCTCATCTATGTACGTTCACATGAATTATATTTTTAAATATAGTCATATAAGTTAAAATAAAATAATAGAAAAAGATTTGCCAGGCACATACAGATCATAAGAAAGCAAGGATAACTATATGTATTAATGATAAATGATATAGGTTGTAGAACAAGGACCGTTGCCAGGGATAATGGAAGCCCTTCATGATAATAAGGGGGTAAATTATCAAGCAGTCAGAATAATTCTAGATGTGTGTGTGTGTGAGTGTGTGTGTGTGTTTAATAACAGAGTTTTAAAATACATGGAGCTAAAACTGATAGAACTGTAAGTAGGCAAATCCACAAATACAGTTGGAGATTGCAACATTCTTTTCTCAGTAATCAATAGAACAAGATGAAAACTTGAGTGACATTAACAACCAGCTTGACTTAATTGACTTGGAACTACACTGAACACAGAATAATGCACTTTTTTGAGCATATGGAGTATTCACTAAGGTTGGCCACACTCTTAGTAAAAACCAAATCCCAATACATTAAAAGAATTGCAATTAAAACTTCTAGGCAAATTAGAAACTTGAAATTAAAAACTTCTAAGCAACATACATACTGAAAGGTGTTATTTGTATAAAATATGTAATAGAGATCCACTGATTTTGAGGCTGAAGATTATAACTTCCTTCCATCACCATTGTTTTAAAATGTTTTTTTCAAATAACTACTTTTAATTAAGATTTTATAATGAGCAAACATTAAACATGGACTTACAAAATAAATGTGTGCCATTAAAATGTAAATCTATATATTATCTGTTTTCAATGTTAGAGTTCATGTGAAATTTTATTTTGCAGGGGAAAAGAGTGCTATTACTTAAAAATAAAGTTTAAAATCTCTGACTGAACAGAAAGATCCATGCCAATTGGCATATTATAAATTTGTTCTGTCTGATTATTGTCAACCATCAAGGGAATGAAAATACCAAAAAAGAACAATAACAATCACACAAAGCACTGGTGACAGCTTTCACTGAACACTTACTAGGTAATAGGTAATAGGTATTGATCTAAGTACTTTCATGCATTTAATTTTTGTTCTTACTTTCCTCCCATTTTACAGGTAAGGAAAATGAAGCTTGGAAAAATTAAATAACTTGCCTGAGATCAGACAGCTACTAAATGCCAGTGCCAGAATTTTAACCTAATAAAATCTTTTCACCATGTAGCTTTTCACTTTCAAAGTCAGTGTCAGACACACTGGCATTAGATACAAAGACCTCATGATTTCCTTCTTCAGCACTTTGTAAAGTATTTAATTGGTTCTAGTTTGCCTTGACTTGAAATTTGCCTCTTCACTGGTCTGTCTTGTTTGATAAGTTCATCAAACATCAAGACTCTTTGTTCATTTTCAAAAAGGATTACAATGATAAGCTGTTATAATTAAGAATATCTCGGCGGAGATTTCCTTTACCACAGTTCTCTTGCTTTATCTTCTAATTATTAGAGATGAATTTTCTGATTTCAAAATTGTATTTCCTTTAAATACAAGTTACAGATTAACTGCTTTTAAAATGCTTTCCTCCCTTCTGAACTGTTACTTAAAGGAACTCTCACTTGCTCTAGCATTTAAAAGCACTAATGATTCAAAATTGCATCATCTATCAAGAATTATAATTAAATAAATCTATTTAACATCTTTAATGTTTGGGAGAAAGGGATTGCTTTAAAGCTATCCCAAAGGTGAAATAAAGGACTGCTTAGGCTCCACAAAATACTTAATATTAAGATACAAAAAAAAAAAAAAAAAATCTCATGAAGCTAGGTTGGAAATCTCAAGAAAATAGAATGAGTGAAATGCAATGTACATATGAAACTATATCACTTCCCTCTATTATCCCATAGCAAAAGATAAAGTCAGTTTTAGAATCAAATGACCCAGCATCTCTATAGTCCTTTGCCTCCCCCAAAGTGATTTTGAACACATTATCTAATTTTATCCTCCCCCAAAACTATGAGACAGGTACTCTTATGATGCTCCTTTACAGATAAGGAAGTAGAGGTTAAGTTAACTGTTCAGCACCACTCAGGAAAACTATCATTTATTAAGTGTCTACTATAAGTTGAGTACATTTTATATTCAGGATCTTATTTTATCTACATTAACTCTTATAGAAGAGGTATTATTATTCTCATTTTACAGCTAGGGAAACTAAGGATCAAACAGGTTAAATGATTTACCCTGAATTACTCAGCTTCTAAGCATTAGAGCTGTGATTTACACGTAGGCCAATTTAGCACAGTCTTTTCACTGTCCCATCCTCCTCCACGGGAGTAGCAATAACATGAAAAGAGGTTATTTTCCATTCTAACATAGCCTCTGCTGCAAACATAAAAGTGTCTTAGTTCCCCAGCAGGTGATTCCTATGTGCAAGTTTTGCAGAGACATATGGCCCACTTACTGGTTCACCTTCTCCTGTGCAGTTACCCCAGGCTGACAAGTCATCAAAGACAAGATGAAGAAAACAACAGCAAACATCTCAGCCAGAAGCCACCGCGCTATATTACCTTGAAGGAATAAAACTATCTATTCAGGAAATTGGAGTAAAAGATGTCTACAGGCTGGGACCTGTAAGATCTATCTGATGTTAGAAACTCACCCAGATACACACAAATTCGCACAGAACTCAATTGATTCTCTTTCAAATGTGGTTAAATAGTAACCAGAGTATTGATTACCTAAATACTCTAAAAATGTTCCAGACACCAAAGGCCACTGCCCTTTAGACCTTTTGAAAAACAAATCCATGTGGTTAAGGAAAAGAAGATATTTAACCAACAACAGCTTAGCAAAGAGGTCTTATTTTCAAACAGAGACAAAAACCAAACCACGATGCAGTTCTAGAATTCCTGGTCTTTTCCGGTATCTCTTGGAACTTCTGAGGTCAGATCAATCTATTTCACAAGACTGAAACAAGGCTAATATTGTCATATCAACTCAGACATAAAGCACTCAGAAAAATGTAGGAAATGCCAACAGTTATATGAAAGCTCTACTATATATTGCCAAACATCTAAATCCTGAAATATATGTGTAATTCAATGGACTTTCCACTTTTCATACAGACACTGGCTATCATCAAGGTCCAGCATATCTGTTTCTCGAGGGGGCCAGATGTCTTAAATAGACATCTCCAGAAGCACTCTCTAGAATTATAATGTCAAATGTCAATAGAACCACATATCTGGGCTAACGGTACCATACCTGCATACAATCTCTTACTCTCCAAGACATAAATTAAATTAAATTAAGAGATGAGGTGTCCTTTGTAGGGACACGGATGCAGCTGGAAACCATCATTCTCAGCAAACTATCGCAAGAACAGAAAACCAAACACCACATGTTCTCACTCATAGGTGGGAATTGAACAATGAGATCACTTGGACACAGGAAGGGGAACATCACACACCGGGTCCTATTGTGGGGAGGGTGGGGAGGGATAGCATTAGGAGATATACCTAATGTAAGTGACTAGATTAGGGTGCAGCACAGCAACATGGCACATGTATACATATGTAACAAACCTGCACGTTGTGCACATGTACCCTAGAACTTAAAATACAATAATAATAAAAAATAAAAATAAAACTGCCAAGTCTGACATTTTGAAAACAAAAAACAAACAAACAAACAAACAAAATTAATAGAGATGGATGGATAGATAGGTAGGTAAATAGATGATGGATAGATACACAGACAATAATTGAATGCCTACTATGTGGCAGGCATTTCATATGTCTTATTTAATTTTCATAGCAGGGATATGAGATAGAAATTATTAATTCCATGTAGATGGAATTAATGAAGACGAAGAAATTTAGGCCCAGAGAAAGGAACTAACTTGCCAAAAGTTGTACAGCTATCTCAATATCATTGGGAATATTTAGATTCTCTCATTAGCAGGACTGTCCAGTAGTATCATTACTGATCTCAAAGTTAGGGGAAATTTTAATGAATGACTAGTATGCTTAAGAAAATGTGTTTCCGATTTAAATGTGGAGATTATTTTAAAGGCACCAAATTGTTATCATCTCCCTTTTCTCAGAGATTTTGGTAAACTTGACAGAAGTAAATGTGGATTCTGGGTCCTGGTGAGTCCCTGGAGCCTGTGATTTCTGTGTCTCTCTTTCTCCTACCTCCTTTCATTTGGAATCCTGGGTCCTCTTGGCCTCAGTTCTACCCTACTTTGAAAAGCACACTTTCTTTTTGCTCCACAATATTCCAGCGTGACTAGCATTTCATAATGCTTTCACTGAAGATATGAAAGACAATGGGGGGTGTTCTATCTGGGCACCCTGGGGCCAGCTCATGATGGTACATCTGGCAGCCACCTCTTTCTACCAACTTCCCGTCCTTTCTCATCCATAGTCAAAATTCCTGACGCAGATCCACAGAGTCCCCTGGGAAGGGTAGCTCAGGTTCCACGACTCCTCCTACAGTTTTTCTCATGAGGAGAAGACTTCCCCTACAACAGTGTTCTCCCCTGAGGGTGATTTTGCCCTCAGGGGATATTTGACAATGTTCAGAGATATTTATGTTATCACAACCTGGGGGGTTGTGCTACTGGCACCTAGTGGATAAGGGCCAGGGATGCTGCCACACATCCTACAATGCCCAGGAGAGCCCCCAAAACAAAAAATTGTCTGGCCCAATATATCAATAGTACCTAGGCTGGGCAACACTGGCCCACAGAAAAGCTTGTCTGCCTTCCTCTGATTCCTGAAATACAAGCAATCGGGTCTTCCTTCCTAAAGCAGCTCCTTCTTGAAATGTCTCTGATGCCTTTTCTCCTTACCTAAGCCCTCAATGGCTTTGGGACTCCTCCCTAACCTTTATCACCTCTCCCACCCCATCCCCAATACGGTCCCTTATATCCCACCATATTCCTCTGTAATATTTTTCCACCAACCTTCTCTCCTTTATCCTCACTGTCTGTGATCCATATTAGGGCCTCATCTCTCTGTAATTCTCATAACCCACTCCTAGTGGGCCTCCAGTTCTCTCTCACTTCAACCCTCCCTCTCTAGCACTGCTAGATTCATCAACAAGAAAACAGTCCCTAACAACATCACTGTCCTGCTCAGAAAGCTGCAGTGGCTCTCCCATTGTCTATAAGAGTAAAAGTCCAAATTCCTTCATAAATGAGTCCCAGCTCATTTTTGCAGCCTTATCAACCACAACTTTGCAATGGTCCCCCACAGCACAGTCTAGGTTCCCCTCACCTTTCTCATGCTTTGCTGCTGCTGTGGTTTTGCTCACACTGGGCCTTCCACCTGAACTGCCTTCTTCCATCATCTCCTCCCTTTCTGCCAAGCATCTTCTCAAATGTCAGATCCATCATGGATCTTTTACTGGTGGCTCCATTTAAAAGGTATCTCCTTGGAAGCTCAACCTCATAAATGTGCTAGCAGCACTTCTAATTTTTGTTTCATACTCTTCTAGGGGAGCAGGGTGTAACTGGAGAACGTACATTTCTTTAGTGTAAGTTTTGTGTCTGATTCTTCTTTATAATCATCCATATCACTTAACAATAAAATCTTTAATCGGAAATAGTTGCTGAGTGAATAAGCAAATAAGCAGTTAAAAATAGATTACTATTTCAGAATATTTTCAGGTATATTTTCTCATTTAATTCTCAAAATAATCTTGTGAGATAAAAATCATTATCCTATCTTGGGCAACATGGTGAAATCCCATCTCCACAAAAAATACAAAAGTTAACCAGGCATGGTGACATGCACTTGTAGTCCCAGATACTTGGGAGGCAGAGGTGGGAGGATCATCAGATCTTGTGAGCCAAGATCATGCCAGTGCACTCCTGCCTGCATGACAGAGCCAGACCCCATCTCAAAAATACATACATACATACATACATATCATTATCCTGAAGAGAATCTTGAGAGTCAGAGAGATAGCGATTGAGGGGGAAAATGAAACTAAGATATTTGAAATCCCAGGCCCAGTGCCTACCACCTTATATGTCTATTTAATCTTCACAGCAATCGTGCAAGGCCAGTAATACTAATGCAGTTTTGAAAATGAGGATATTGAAATTCAGGGTGGTTAAGCAATTTGCCTGCAATCACACAGCAGGTGAGTCTTAGAGTCATGGATTTATAATCCGTCCAACTGCAAAACTTCAGCTCTTTTTGGTCTGGTGCAACAACTAAGTGGTATATCAAGACTAAGGCCTGGGTCTTCTAGCTCCAAGTCTAATGATCTGTTATGCTTTAGCAGAGAATGAATATAATTTCTAGAGGACAAAGAAAGCAAAATCATCACAGGATGAAATCAAAGGAGAAAAGCTAATAAGAAATGGGAGTATTCAGTGTCTCTGTGAGTGAGTGTGTGTGTGTGTGTGTGTGTGCATGTGTGCACGCATGCACTGGGACGGGGGAGGGGCATCTATCTGCTTTCAACCCAAATGTTCTAAGATGAATGGGAAATGCCAAAAAATTGTTAGGTTTGCATATGTGGATTCCACCTTAATTGCAGCATTTTGTTATCAAAGATAGATAGTTATAAAATACCAAGCAGAACAGACATGGAGATGGCAATTCATTTTGAAAACACATTGCCTGTCTTAGGGAAACACTTTTCACCATCTAAGTCAGCCTGTGAGTTATGACCTCAGAAAGGAACATGTCCTGTGTTGGCTCAGACTGCTCCCACAGGGTGACATCCAGATCTGTGCTCTCTGCAAAGCTTTTAGAAGCTCTGTGCCACATTCCCCCGTGCTGGCCCCGCATTTGCCCAACCCAAATAGGAGATCTAAATTCTGCAAATCTAGTGCAAATGGAGGCAATGTGCTGGAGTGGAAAAAACACAGCCTTAGATCAGAAAGTGCCACTAACCAGTTATTGCCTCCTAGCCTTAGTTTCTTCGTCTGTAAAATGAATAAAACAATACCTATCTAACAGGATAGGATCAAGCACCAAATTAGGATATTTAATCTAAAGATATTTAAATATCTAAAATGAAGGTATTTAAACACTAAATGAAGAAATCTATTCACAACTGGGCATTTTGAGCAGCTGTTGCTGCTGTATTCAAACAATGCTCCCCCTTCTCACAATCTATTTTTCCCCAT
Organism: Colobus angolensis palliatus; assembly: GCF_000951035.1. Lineage (NCBI taxonomy): Eukaryota > Metazoa > Chordata > Mammalia > Primates > Cercopithecidae > Colobus > Colobus angolensis. Next base: position 8,925,159 of record NW_012111142.1, read on the forward strand.
TCATAGGCATGAGAACTTTCATTTAAGTACCAAGAAAGGAGAAAGTGGAAGAAAGGAGGGATCTGGCAAAGTGACTATTGGAGGGAGGATGTGAGAAATCTGTATGCTGGTTCCTCGGACTGATTGTGAGTCCCTCTGGCAAGACAATGCAACCAGCAGAAGCTGATAGAATGACTCCAGCTGTAGATCCAGGTGGCAACATGGTAGAAAGGCCCCTTCTACCCAAGTTCCAGTACTATTATGGCATCTAAAGCATTGAAAACTTTGAGAGCAACTCAAAGTAGCAACTTCAACATGGACGTGGCCAATCTCACCATGGTCATAGAAGACATAAAGTTTTGCTGTGCAGCTAACTGATTGGTCAACATGAATGACTGAACATACATTTTTGTGGGTTTGCCTAAGGTATCTCTCTGGGGGCTGTGTATGCATGTGTATATGTGTGGGTGGGTGTGTGGGTGGGTGTGTGGGTATACTGGGGGATAATATCCTGCGCCCTCACTGGAGAAGCCTGCAAAATATTCAGCAGAGTATCTGGTACAAAATCTGCAATTAGCAAATGAGCATCTCCTGTCCACTGCCTTCCCCATCCTCCCTTCTTCATTACATGTCTTTTATATCTGTTTTTCCTCCTGATTACCTCATCAGTCCCTGGTAGCAGCCAACAGACATTAGCAGTGGGTTTTCGACTGGAAATGAAGTAGGGCTGGTTTAGTAATTGGTCTCAATCAGAGGCTTAACAACGAAAGGGCTAATGCGTGCCTGCTGCTCCCTACTTCATACTGAAGCTTTGTATTTGCATTTCGGAGGTGGATGAGAGGGAGTCACTGTCTGGCTCATTAAAGTAGAAATTAAGGACCTTTTCTCAAAGAGCTGCATTGTAAGCAGCTCTGGCCAAAATCTGGGTGGTCCTTCAAAAAATCTTTGTTGGAATTTGGCTGCAATAAAAACAGAGTTAATTTTGAACCTGAGCAAATTTTGAACCTGAGCAAATTCTCCAGCCTCATCCACTGGTCAGTTGTCTCCTTCTCTGCAGTGCCTTCACTCACAGCTTGGTGCAGCATAGCCCTCTCTGTTCCCACAGTGCCAGTTCATACCACTCGTTTTAAAAGACCACTGACTTGATGGATCGTCCTTCATCCTGCTTGTGATTTCTGTGAAGTTCTGGAAGGCAAGACTGTGCCTGGCCCAGAGTCTTTGTGAATCAGATATGTGAGAGTCAGTGAGTGAAACTAGCTCTCCATAGCCAGGCTGGCTTCATCCGCCCCTGGTGCAAGCAATAAGGGAGCACGCAGCATGAAGAGATGTTAAAAACAATCCTAAAGCCCTCTAGAAGTCAGCTGGCTTTGTGCGGTCACCATGAGCAGGCTATTCTAAACAATGTCCCTGGTCACATTGCCTTCTCCCTCAGTTTCCAACCTTCCATTTCCTCCCAGCACTACACTGAGATGCCTGTTACTTTCTGTTCTCCAGATACCCTGTGAGCTTTTTGAGAGCAAAGACCATGATTTAAATCATCTTTGTATTTCCACTGCTGACAGATAGTAGGTGCAGGTTTCATGCAGTTACAGAAGATTTCAGCTTTTAGGTCCAAACATAACTGGATTGAAATCCCAGCACAGCCATGAACCAGTCTTGCAACTTTGGGCAAATTGTTTCACCACTGTGCCTTCATCACCCCTCCTATATAGTGGGTCTGATGATTATTGGGTTTATAAATACATATAAGTGTGTATATGCATACAGATATATATCATATATACACACAGTACCTAATTGATGTTTACTGAATTGACCTGAATGAGCAAGCATTTCCAGGCAAAATCATAATGAATGCTGTTTTTCTTTGTAATCTTTTCACTTCTCTCCTGATATGGTTTGACTCCATGTCCCCACCCAAATCTCATCTTGAATTGTACTCCCATAATTCCCACATGTGGCGGGAGGGACGTGGTGGAAGATAATTTGAATCATAGAGGCGGTCTCTCCCATACTGTTCTCGTGGTAGTGAACAAGTCTCATGAGATCTGATGGTTTTATCAGGAATTGTCCCTTTTGCATCTTCCTCATTTTCTCTTGCTGCCTCCATGTAAGAAATGCCTTTCACCTCCCGCCGTGATTCTGAGGCCTCCCCAGCCACGTGGAACTAAACCTCCAGTTAAACCTCTTTTTCTTCCCAGTCTCAGGTATGTCTTTATTAGCAGAGTGAAAACAGACTAATGCAGTAAATTGGTATCAGCAGAGTGGGGTGTTGCTGAAAAGATACCCAAAAATGTGGAAATGACTTTGGAACTGGGTAATAGGCAGAGGCTGGAACAGTTTGGAGGACTCAGAAGAAGACAGGAAAATGTGAGAAAGTTTGGAACTTCCTAGATATTTGTTGAATGGCTTTGATAAAAAGCCTGACAGTGATGTGGACAGTAAGTCCTGTACAATACCTGTACCCCCACTGTATCTAGGAGATGAAGAACTTGTTGAGAACTGGAGTAAAGGTGACTCTTGTCATATTTTAGCAAAGAGACTGGCAGCATTGGCCCCTGCCCTAGGGATTTGTGGAACTTTGAACTTGAGAAAGATGATTTAGGGTATCTGGTGGAAGAAATGTCTAAGCAGCAAAGCATTGAAGATGTGACTCGGGAGCAGTTAAAGACATTCACCTTTATAAAGGAAGCAGAGCATAAAAGTTCAGAAAATTTGCCGTCTGATGATGTGATAGAAAAGAAAAACCCATTTTCTAGGAAGAAATTCAAGATGGCTGCAGAAATTTGCATAAGTAACGAGGACCTGAATGTTTATCCCTAAGACAACTGGGAAAATGTCTCCGGGGCATGTCGGAGGTCTTCATGGCAGCCCCTCCCACCACAGACCTGAAGGCCCAGGAGAAAATGGTTTTGTGAGCTGGGCCCAGGGTCTCCATGCTGTGTACAGCCTAGGAACTTGGTGCCCTGCATGCCAACCTCTCCAGCTGTGGCTGAAAGGGGCCAATGTACAGCTCGGGCCATGGCTTCAGAGAGTGTAAGCCCCAAACCTTGGCAGCTTCCACATGGTATTGAGGCTCAGAGTTCACAGAAGTCAAGGACTGGGGTTTGAGAACCTCCATCTAGATTTCAGAAGATGTATGGAAACACCTGGATGCCCAGGCAGAAGTTTGCTACAGGGGTGGGGTGTTCATGGAAAACCTCTGCTAGGGCAGTGCAGAAGGGAAATGTGGGGTCAGAGCCCCAACACAGAGTTCCTACTGGGGCACCACCTAGTGAAGCTGTGAGAAGAGGGCCACCATCCTCCAGACCCTAGAATGGTAGATACACTGACAGCTTGCACCATTGACTGGGAAAGCCACAGACACTCAATGCCAGCCTGTGAAAGCAGCTGGGAGGGAGGCTGTACCCTGCAAAGTCACAGGGCCAGAGCTGCCCAAGACCATGGGAACCCACCTCTTGCATCACCATGACCTGGATGTGAGACCTGGAGTCAAAGGAGATCATTTTGGAGCTTTAAGATTTGACTGACCTGCTGGATTTTGGACTTGCATGGGCCCTATAACCACTTAGTTTTGGCCAATTTCTCCCGTTTGGAATGGCTGTATTTACCCAATACCTGTACCCCCACTGTATCTAGGAAGTAACTAGCTTGCTTTTGATTTTACAGGCTCATAGGCGGAAGGGACTTGACTTGTCTCAGATGAGACTTTGGACTGTGGACTTTTGGGTTAATGCTGAAATGAGTTCAGACTTCGGGGGACTGTTGGGAAGGCATGATTGATATTGAAATGTGAGAACATGAGATTTTGAGGGGCCGGGGGTGGAATGATTTGGTTTGGCTCCATGTCCCCACTCAAATCTCATTTTGAATTGTACTCCCATAATTCCCATGTGTTGTGGGAAGGACATGGTGGGAAATAATTTGAATCATGAGAGCACTTTCTCCCATACTGTTCTCGTGGTAATGAATAAGTCTCACGAGATCTAATGGTTTTGTCAGGGGTTTCCGCTTTTGCATCTTCCTCATTTTCTCTCGCCGCTGCCATGTCAGAAGTTCCTTTTGCCTCCTGCCATGATTCTGAGGCCTCCGCAGCCATGTGGAACTGTAAGTCCAGTTAAACCTCTTTTTCTTCCCAGTCTTGGGTATGTTTGTCAACAGCATGAAATGAACTAATACATCATCCCTTCTGTCATGATTCTCTGTTCCAGAAATACCAACCTGTGGCTATTCGGGTTGGGCTTACTCTCAGCGATGCCCATGATGCCATCTGAAGAATCAGTAATGCCACAAGGGTCACTGAGAAACTGATAGAGACCACTGTGTGTGCGCGCCATTTTTCTATGTATTTTAGGTATCTTTATATTGTCAGCCCATGAGTATTTACATTTTAAATGAGACCCTTAAAGAAATTGTAGCCTTTAAGTCTCAGAGCAATAGTGACCCAATGGACTGATTAGTCAGAACCTGAGCTGTGGGAGTGCTGACAAGCTTTTCACTATTATGTTATAGCCAGTGATATAATGCACATGGCAATCAGTTATTGCATTCATTCCACTGAGGCTTAGGGTTAGACACTGTGGTGGGCATTGAACACTCAGAGATGAAGAGAACACAGCCCCTGTCCATCACCATGCCATGCATACGGGTGAGTGTGTCATGGAGAGCTGCAGAGGGCTAAGCTGGGAGCAGCCACCAACAGCTGCTGATGTGAGACGTAGGCTTTGAAGGAAGCAGGAGGAAGGGGATAGGAGCTTGGTTGATGCAGAAGTTTACTTTGAACAGAGAGAGGAAGAAAGAGCAAGCATCCCAGACATTGAGAAGAGAATAAGCAAATCCAGGAAGGCACCAAAGAGCATGGCCATCTTGGGGCTCAACCAGCTATCTAGAGGGCTAGAACCAAGTATACCTTGAGAAGGATTGGCAGGACAGGCAAGGCCACATCCAACAACTTTGGGTTTTCTGGTTTCGGTTTTTTGTTGCTGGTTTTTGGTAAGGCTCAGGTATGTATTTCATCCCTAAGGACAGGGAGGTACAATTGAATGAATTGAAGCTGTGGAGCCTCCTGATCAGATTTGTACTTTGCACTCTGGGATCCTCTTGGAGGATGCAGTGAGGGGCGGGGATCAGGGAGTTAGGATTGGAAGCAGAGAAACCAGGTTAGAGACCAACTCCCAGGATCTGGAACACCATGCACCTACCTGCCACACAAAAGGAAGCCCTTGGGGGCTCCCCAGAGGGAATTCAGAATCTCCAGAGTCAGGCACCTGGATTCTTATGCCAACCTGTATCAAGACCACATTGCATGAACTTAGGACAGCCATTTGATTTCTCCGGACTTCAGTGTCCACACCCGATGGCTAGCTTATCTCCACTGCCTCCTCCAGTATTCAAACTTAGGCTTATATAATCCTTATCTCAGAAATCCCTGTTAGAACTGCAGGACCAGGAAGCGCGCGCACACACACACACACACACACACACACACACACCATTCAAGTCTGTTTTCATACTTTTATTCAAGATTTGTCTTCCCATGAGACACTCTGGGCTGTCAGGCTGTAATTAGACTTTCTCCCAGACTGTGTGGAGTGAGAGACAGAGCCAGATTAGCCCCCTGTAAACAAATTTGGCCAGTTCTCTCCTCACCAGCCTCGTTCTGGTTGAGTGGATTTCAGCAGCTCCTGGGTGAATGTTAATGCCCCCCACGTACACAGTTGCAAGAAAAACAATAACTGTGCATTTGTGCCTCCACTTCTTGAGAACGCTCTGGGTTTCACTTTTCAAAGGTCTTTGTGATGTAGCACTAGGCAGTGGGGGATGGCGTGGCAGGGAAGCAGTGCAAAGAGACTAGAAAGACCTTAAGGCAGGAGGTAGGGCACCTGGGTTTCAAGGCAAGCTCAGCCACTAATTGTCTTTGTAACCTTGCAAAAGTCACTTTAGCTCTCTGAGCCTTGGGCATCTCAACTATAAAATGAGGCTAAGCACACCTGCCTCGCGGGCCTGCTGGAAAGAGTAATTGAGATAATGTACATGAGAGTCTTTGGTAATGCTCTGTCGACGAGGGGCCCTGCATCCAGGATCACAGGCTCAGCTGCCCACTGCAGAGGATCAGGGAGTCAGGGCAGGTAGAGAGTATTAGGAGAGCTTGGTGCAAAATTCTTGTCAGCATCAGCATCCTAGAAAACAGGAGAGGTCCAGACCAGATGCCCATGAAATGTCCTCTGATGAAAACTGCCCTGAAATTGAATGTAGTTATTCACTCCATGAAAGAGAGAAAAGAATGAACATTTATTGAGCACTTGTGCTTTTCCTGTCTTCCTTACAGTAGCTTTAAGTGGGAATTCTTATACTCGATCCAAAAAGGAGGAAACTGAGGCCAAAAGGAGGCAGGAGGGAGAGAGGATTTGAGGCGAAGTTAACCTGATCTCAAAGTCTGACTACGTCCCTGTCTTTGACATAACAAGCAGATTAATGCCAGATTTAGATGAGTGACAGATGCATAATCGGTTATTAAGAAAACAAATGATATATTTGAGGAGGCCGCTACTCATCTTTTCAGAGTGGCGTCAGGGAGGAGGGATTTGTGTCATAAATTATATGTGTCACGACGGCAGGGGCTGTTTACTCACAGCGGTACCCCAGCACCAAGCACATTGCCTGGCACAGAGCAGGCATGCAATCAATATGTGTTGAATAAATGAATAAATGAGCCCTGTGAGGCTCATAATCATCCTCTTAGCTTTTTCTGGCTGATCATAAATAGGAAGAAAGGAAAAGAAAGTCATTCACATAAATTGTCCAAGGAATTTGCACACATTCGTTATACCAATTATTTAAATTTCTACTGTGGTGTAACAAACCACCTAAAAACTCAGTGGCTGGAAAGAACATTGGCTTATTATTTCTCAGGATTCTGTGGAAAGTTGTTCAGTTGAGAGCTAAACTGGAGCTGGGACATGAAAGACAGCCTATCATTGCATAGGGTTTCTCTGCACATGTGCTCTCATCATTCAGGAGTCTAGCTTAAGCTTCATTACAGTATAGCAGCTGACTCCCAAAAGAGAATTATTATGCTTATATTACACTTGTCAGTGTCCCACTGGTGAAAGCAAAACGCGGGTCAACCCTAGGATCAGTGTGGGAGGGGACCATCCAAGGGTGTGAATATCAGAAAGCGTGGTTCATTGAGGCCAATTGGCCACTGCAGTCTTCATGAGCAGTACATAATACTGAACTCATATTTATGAAGCTCTTGAGAAGTGCCTGCACTTAATTGATACTACCTAAGTATTAAAAACAGCTAATTATTATTAATAGCTAATTATAACACACTGTTATTAGTTATTATTAACTTCTTTACCACCACTGCTTTTATTTTATTGACTATGAAATAAGGACCCCCAGGCTTGGGAAGCTCTGTTGTAGCCCTCAAACTCTGAGCATATTATCACTCTGTGTTACTGAAACTACAATTGTGTTTCAGTAGATGAGTTGGCAACAAACATAAAGTTGGGTCCTTCTTCCTACTCTTCCCTCCTCATTTCCTTTTACTTAGTTACCCTAACCTGGTCATGTGTTTTGCTTGTTCTCAGAAATGACACTTGGTTTAGCAACCTAAACGAAGGTTGCTTGTTTCCATAAAAATCAATTCACTCAACAAACATTTTTCTGAGCCCACCCTGGTCAGCACTTTCCCTTTTCTGGAGACTCATTTGAGGATAGACATGAGACTCCTTCCTAGTGGATGAGATACAGAGGAAAATCTGTTGGATAACTTCTAAGGAAAGCTACCAGCCTGATGGAAACTAAGAGAAGTGCAGGGAGAATCCTCATTTCCCTTCATGTTTTTGAATATAGTAATGTGAGGTCATGATACTTGGAGGAGACCTTTTATGTCTCAGTTATCATCATAAAAAGAACATGCCTCAGGTATCCCTCTCTCCTGGAGGAAAAGAGGTACATGGAACAGAAGGGCCCAGCAAACCTGCATACCTTCAGCTTGAATTAGAGTTGCTCATTCAAATCCAGACTCAATCAGCTGACCTCCACCTGCCGTAGCCTGAAGCCAGCCTGCTCAGCCAGCCACAGATCTGAGAAAGAGTGTGGTCTAAACTGCTAGGTGTTGGATTAAGTGTTAGACAGCCTTATTGTATCAATAGCTCACCCATGCAGCATTATATTCCCCAGTCTGCTATCCACTGAGCTGCAGAATGTGCAGTTTCAGCCCAGGACCACCTTGACATGGAGGGGAAGTTTGTAAGAAAGTTCTTAAAAGTGGTCTCTTGGAGTTTGGGAACTTACAGAAACATAGAAACTGGTGCCTACTTCTCTTCTGGTTTCTGAAGGCAGTAGACTTGATGGAGTAGCCCACACAAGGAGGGTTAGGTAGGGACCACGGAGTACCATGGTTAGGACAAGGAGGCTAAAATACTACAGTGATTTGATCTATGTTGCTGAAAGTGACCAAAAAGCTATGGATTTACCAATAAGATATGGGAAAGTGGATTTAGACAGAGCTTAGCTGAAGGCAGTGACTGGAAAATAAATAAAACCATATCTGGTTTGTGGCCCCAGTTTGAACTGTTCAGTAAGCCTGTTCCACTTAGTATTTCTCTCTGTCTAAAAAAATGAGCAACGTCTTCAAAATGGAGATTTTATTGTGCACTTTCTCATGTGAAACATCAACAAAATTGTGGGTGCTGGTCTCAGTATGGCTCCTTTTCTGTTAATATTTTTTATTTCCTTGTTTTGTGCAAGTAAATTGTTTATACACCAGTCTCTTGCAGAAGAAATCTTTCACACGGCATTTGTATACATAATTCAAACCTACTTGTCTCCAAGCTTATAGAAACTTCGAAAGACTGTTAGTAGAGTGTGATTAACACTGTGGTTGCTAAAATTAAAATTATTAATGGCAGCAGCTACTATTTCCTGAGCACTTTCTACATGTCTAGTTCTGGGGAAATGCTCTGAATGCAATTTATCCAATCCTTATACCAGCCCATGAGGTGAATACTATTATCCCATGCTCTCCCAATAATAATAAGGTAGTATCTGCTTGGCACTGCCTCTGCATCAGGCAATGAAGCGAGTTCTTCACATGCATTGCCTCGGTGCTTTCTACAACAACTGCGTCAGCTGGGATGATTATTTTCCTGTGTATCAGGTGAGAAAGCTGAGGATCCTGTGGGTGAGAGGACTTTCCCACACCACATAGTCAAGAAGAGGCAGTATCTGGATTTGAACGCTGATCTGCCTACTC